>NC_080105.1:24860038-25167153 GCF_950005125.1 Chionomys nivalis
ACGTGAAAATCCCTCCCCCATTTTTTTTTTCACAAAATCATATTGCAAATTTAGAAAACCTATTAGAAATTCTTGCAAAGGCCCTGGCTAAGCAATTTTTTTTTCAATATTCTGGCAGCCAGGACATTTGTGCACTAGGCATTGTGGCAAAAGCCTGTAATCTTATCACTCTGGGGCTAAAAGAGAATTCCTCACCCCAGATTGCATAGAGTTCAAGAGCAACCCAGTCTACATGAAACCTTGATCCAGAGAGACAGATGAACAGACAAGCAAGCAGACAGACAGGCAGGCAGGCTGACAGAGGTATATTGTCCATCTATGATCTACTTTTAGTCAAAGGTGTGGCAAAGGGTAAAGGCTGGAAAAAGGTTCCTGCTTATTCATAAGTAATGTAACTAGTTTACCCTAATGGCTGTAATATGATTTCCTCTGTGTTCTTGTACAATGATACAATAAGCAGAAAAAGTGCAGATCGATTCTGAAAGGAAATAAAAGCTTGAGTCTTGGAGCTGGGGAGATGGCTCTAAGGCTAAGAGCACTGGCTATTCTTCCAGAAGTTCTGAGTCAATTCCCAGAAACCACATGGTGACTTACAACCATTTATAATGGGATCTGCAGGCATATATGCAGATAGAGCACTTACATTTAAAACAAACAGGAAAAAAAAAGAGCATGAGTCTTCACAGCCCAGATGGTTGGTGAAACCATTACTATAAGATAAATGTTGCAAAGGTTCACTTTTTTTATAAAAAGGAAAAACAAAACAAGAAGCTGTTCTTGAGATGGGAGATAGCTGTCAGTAAAATGCTTGTTGTGAAGGCCTAAGGATGTGATTTTGAACCAGAGTACACACATAAGCCAGTCACAGCAAAGTTCACTTGTAACCCAAGGAAGAGGGGTCTGGACTCTGAGACAAACAACCTAGCCAAACCGATGAGCTCTGATTTCTGTGAGAAATACCATTTCAAATATAGTACAGATTGAGTCAAAAGTACACTAAGGTGGACTTCTGTCCTCCATGAGTATTGGGCACATACTGACAAACACTTCTGCACATCCACACGCACACAAATACACAACATCAGCACCATCTCATACCCTAAGACTAAAGACTGATATTATTCCTGGTTCAGTAACTTATGTCTTATATGCTTATCATCCTTAATATAACATGGTGGCCATCTATGGATATGAAGTGAAAAACAAAATGATATCAGATTATGAGTCTAGAGCAACGAAAGGGATGCACAATGTTTTCAGGGTGGTGAGGACCATTATTATTCGCTCATAGTCTCAATGTTGAAGGAATAGCTGGTATCTAGAGAATGGTGTATGTTTGCAGCAGCTAGAGCAAGACCAGCACTGGCACAGAAAAAATCTGACATCCTCCACATGCCCATCCCCTTGTCCGTAAGACCCCAGTTGCAGCTGAGGCAAGCATCCAGGCTGCAAACAAGGTGACTATATATCCCGTAAGAGCTACAGCCCCCAAATCTATGATTCCAAGCTTTCAAATCAGTGTAGGATTGGAACAAAGACTACAGACCTAAAGAGGAATCACTGCAGTCAGAAACTGTTTGCTAAGTCAGTTTTTATGGAGTGACATGAAAAAAAAAATGATTACCAGGAAATCATAGTTGAGAATAAATATAAAGAAGTAAAGCCAAAGAAACGTGAATTGAGCATTTTGGATACAAATCCACATGTATCCAGCATTGTCAGAACACAGTTCAGGAACAGAGTCAGAGGGAGATTTCTGAGTGCTGGTTAGAAAACTCCAAGAAGAGCCGGGCGGTGGTGGCGCATGCCTTTAATCCCAGCACTTGGGAGGCAGAGGCAGGTGGATCTCTGTGAGTTCGAGATCAGCCTGGTCTACAAGAGCTAGTTCCAGGACAGGCTCCAAAGCCACAGAGAAACCCTGTCTCGAAAAACCAGAAAAAAAAAAAAAAAAGAAAACTCCAAGAAAACAAGACAAGAGTCTTGTGACCTCAGTTTCTTCATAAACATGGAATTTTTTCTCAGGATATATTTTTCTGCTTCTCTCAGGTGTAGTGGAGAAGAGTGAGTTTATTTCAGATTATTCACTACAAAGGGTTATAGTTATTTGCTTATATGCCTGTATGGAAAACACGTTTTTGCCATGTGCAGCTTGCCTGTCATGTGCGGTTTGCCCTTGTGACTGTCCACTTTACTCGTGTGACTCCTCTTAACCCTCAGAGTATAAATTGTCTGATGCTCTGTATAAAGTTGGCTACTGCATGAGACTTCAGTTAACCTCTTTGGTCCCATTCTCCCAGGTCCTACCACCGTCAGAGCAGGAAACACAGAATGGCAAAAACCAGAGAGAAGAATGAGAAAAACACATTATTATACTTTGAGCAAAACCAAGCTGTATGACTCTGTGTCTGTTCTTAGATAGTAGCTAATTCAGAAAAGCATACAACAATCTAATGCTTCCCTTAGACAAACTTCTGCCTTCCTCAGAAGAGGCATCTAAGAAGTCAAATTGAAGCCTCTAACAGAAGTTGAGGTGGAAAGAAGTAAGGAGAAGTTAACAGCACCTTATTCCTAATCTTAGCATTCTGATATTGTGGAAGGGGGGAGCTTCCTACCAAGAAGTTTATAGACAGGAGAACAGAGAAACACAGACAAGGTTCGAACTAAATGATGACACATCATCGCTGTATTAATTGTCTGTTTTACTTGAATAAAATTATGTTTTAGGTGTTAAGTACAAGCTAATATATTTTAACTTTTCACAGAGATTGTAGCAACAACTGTCACAACTTTATCACACGCCTTACGTCCTACTGACCCCAGACAGTCACTTTCCTTTAAAACAGAGGCTCTCAACCTATGGGGCTCAATGCCTTGGGGGTTGCATATCAGATATCTTGAAAAATAATAACAAAATTAGAGTTATGATGTAGCAATGAAATAATTTTATGGCTGGGGGCAATCATAACAGGAGGAACTGTGTTAAAGAGTCTCAGGTTGAGAACCACTGATGTAAGAGCTTTCTTTGAGGTTTATTTTGCTTTTCCAACTACGTCTTATTCCTGCTAGTACCTTAAGTAATCTGTGGAATTATACTGCTACCCATATTTTCTATGAAATAGCCTAATTCTACAAGTGGAAAACAATATTGTCCTGTGACTAAAATACTGAGGTCAGGCCTAATTTCTTCTGCTCCTTCAACTTCCACAGTAATCAATCCCCAGAATGATGGGTCCATCCTCTGGGGACAGCTCCTTCATCATGTCCTTCTTGTATCTGCCCTGCTGGGGCTGTGCATGACTCTCCATGTATCTCTTTGACTTCTGAATTAGACACTCTCCATTAATCTTTATGACTTTTATCCAGTCTTAGGATTGATTTTAATGGTCTGCTTATTATTTGCTGAGATCATAACTACCCCTTCCCCCATGACTCACAGTGTTAAGTCAAAACCCTGAAGGCTGAGTGGTGAAACAAACCGAGCAGAATTCTGGTTATCTAAACATACTGATACTCAGGAGAACTCACTGTTATCTATATAACACCCCAGCTCCAAACTGCCCTATTTGCTTCCTCATGTCCCCATGCTATCCTGTACAGCAAGTATAATTCTGCTGTTGATGAATTCATCTATTAAAGATGCACAATCCAATTACAACCAAAGCTCTTCTCTGAGATCAAAGATTCTAGATCAAATAACCCCACAGATGTGTCTCTCCCAAACTTCAGAACATATACAATGCTAATTTAATAATTATAGATCATAATAGATAAATTTTTCATAATTTTAATTTTATGATAATAGATAATAATTTACCTTGACTTTTTCATCTCATTGGTAAACTACTTAAAAAAAAACAAAACAGAAAAGGGCCATGTCTTTCAAAATGACCTCTGCTTGACATATATCACAAATTGAACAACTACATGATGATCATGATAAAATCTAATGAACTTAATCATCCATATACACCATGTAATACTTTTATTGAGAACAGAAATGACTTGGGATATTACGTCAAATGTGTATTCCTAACCAAAGCAGAGAGATTTACTTGGTATCAGGTTAAAAAAGAAAACAAAGACCCCTAGGGAAATCTGGAGCAGGCACACATATGGTACCTTGAAGAACACTGCAATTGATTTGGTTGACAGAATAAATAATAAACTAAAACACACAAAAGTATATAAACCTTTTAAAATTGATAAAATTTGATCTATTGTAAACCAAAGTAAGTAAAGACGTACATATTTGCATATCCTTTTCCAAGAACAAATTAGGAAAACATGAAATTTGGGGGAGGAAAGTTCTGGAAAGATTTGGAATGGCAAAGTGGAGGAAGGATATGAGCAAAATACATTGTACACATGAATTAAAAAACTCAAAGAAAAAATAAAAACATTGTATTTAAAAAGTTCGATAGCTACCCAAAAAGACAAATATGATCAATGCCTTGCTCAGCTATTATTGGAGAATCTTCTTCCTGCAGCAGATGGGAGCAAATACAGAATCCCATCAGCTAGACATCATGCAGAGAATGAGAGATCTTGGAACATTTGGCTATAACTGGGAGTCTCGGGGATCAGGGAACACTGCAGAAGAGGCAGAAAGATTGTAAGAACCAGAGGGAATGGAGGACACCAAGGCCCTCTGGTGGTCCCTAAATCAACAATGATCAAAATACATATAAACTCACAGAGACTGAGGAAACCACATGGTTCTTTGCCAGATGGAGTCTTAGACCTGGAAGGAGAAATGAACACATGGCCCCATCCCTAACCCAGAAAAAACAAACTACAATTAAGTCTAGGCTGCATGCTCAGCAGTGCATGGCTATCAGAAAATGAATTCAGTGGCATCTTTGGAGGCCCCTTGTCTCATAATTTCCTGTCAAGTCTTTCCTTTTCTTTCTTTCTTTCTTTCTTTCTTTCTTTCTTTCTTTCTTTCTTTCTTTCTTTCTTTCTTTTTTTAAAAATATTTATTTGTTTCTTGTGCCTCCTCTTGGGCTCTTTTCCTTCTGTTTGTTTATTTGTTTGATTTTGGTTTTTTTTGGATTTGTTTGTTTGATTGGTTGGTTTTTCAAGACAGAGTTTCTCTATGTAGCCCGACTGTCCTGGAAGTAACTCTTATAGACCAGGCTAACCTCAAACTCAAACAGATCCACCTGCATCTGCCTCCTGAGTGGCGAGATTAAAGATATGTGTCACAACCAACAAGCTCATGTTTGTCTTACATATTACATTTCAATTATTATCAATTCATAAAACCATTTGTTTTTAAATAAGAGACAAAAAATGGAAGTAGAAGTAATTGGAAGGGGAGCTGCAATCAGGATATATTATGTAAGAAAAGAATATGCTTTCAATAAAAGAAAAAACTTTGATAGTTATAGTTTATATGGCGTAAGTATTCCTTCTGGTTTACTTTTTGTCATAATCCAATGTCTTTCTTAAAGCTAAATTTTTCAGTTCCAACTCACCAGAGTATGCTCTGTGCAGATTTGGAATGCAAATTATTAGCTGTAGCAATCAGGTGCTTTTTCCAATATCAACAATAGTCATTAGTTTTATAACAAGTCTGGAATATTTCTTTTTTAAAAAAATATTTATTTATTTATTTGTTATGTATACAATATTCCATCTGTGTGTATACCTGAAGGCCAGAAGAGGGCGCCAGACCTCTTTACAGATGGTTGTGAGCCACCATGTGGTTGCTGGGAATTGAAATCAGGACCTTTGGAAGAGCAGGCAATGCTCTTAACCACTGAGCCATCTCTCCAGCCCCTGGAATATTTCTTTTTATATCCACATTATCCAGTTGCTTTAGTTTTCAGACACTGTCCTGTTTTCATTAACACCCTTCAGAAAATGATTTAGGACTTTTCATTACATCATACAACCATGAGAAAAAAAAAAAAAAAAAAAAAAACACCGGAAAGAGGAACCTACTTTCAACTATCTGCATAGCCTTGGGTGCCACAAGGAAGGCTGGATGCCCAGCTCTCTTCATAGCTTATTAGCTTTCCTATATTTGTGAATTTTAAAAAAGCGACACAGGTAGCTATGCATTAACAAAACTTTGTATGAGTTAATACTATGTATAATTGACACCTTGCTTTTATCTTGAGGTTTTAGGAAACTTACAACGGGTTTCCTTCGGGTTCTCCACTGCTTGAAGGGAACTGAGGTGCTTGGAAAGGCCACTAGGGAGAGACATGGAGTCTTTTACACCAGTGCTTGGCTCACTGTGTATACTGTATGTTGTGTGCACAGCAAGGGCACAGCGGTGTCCTGAAAACATCTGGAAAATAGGCTGTCATGGTCCTCTTCACCCACTAGGGAACAGCTAAGTACACAGGTACACTGCCCATGAAACTCACAGACACAAAATAAAGTGTCCTCCTACAGATTAAAAAAAAAAATTGTATTCCATACCAAATATGAGTGCTTGTTCACCATACAGAATTTAAGAGGTGATTAAATATAGAAAGAGACTTTTGCAAACAAAATACATAGAATTTCAGAGAAAAGGAGAAATTTAAGGCATGCAAATGACAATAGCCTTAAAAATTAAAAATGAAGAAACTTTTTTTTTTATCTTGCAACTCTCTACCTTTCTGGAACACACACCTGAGCACTCAGACATACACACACACACACACACACACATTTGTGCTCTGGTACAGTCACTCAGAACTGACTCGATGGTGACTGACTGTTGTGTAAACTATTGGCTTATCAGAAATTCTTTCTCATTTTACTCAGTGCTAAACACTTCCCTACAGTAAATCAAAGCCAGTTAACAGAGGCAATGGACATGTTGTCTGAGTAAGTCATACCTATAAAGGTCGAAGAGTCAGAAAGTGAATGGGTCTGGCAAAACTGAAGGGCTCAAATTACAAGAAGCAGTATTAGGTTCAGAGCTTGATTTTGGTGGTATTTTGAAAAATACTTTTCTCGTCCCTTATTGTTACACTAATAAGTTTATGTTGAGAGTTAGGATTCTCATAATGAACTACAAATTCTGATATTTTTCTCAAATGTAAACACAATGGTAGTTGGCTATTTTAGAAAGTAGTCTTTAGTCTTGTTCCTAGCTAAGCGTATCTCATACAAAACCCAGGGAGGGTGATTTGATCTATGCACATTCCGTATGAGTTCCCCAATAAAGTCAGCTGGAAGTTGAGAGGAACACACCCCTTGCCTGTTTCCCACTTGCAGTCAGCTACAGTAAAACCACTTCAGTCTGCTCCCAGCCAGAGGGGCTTCGCGGTGCAAACTTCTTCAGGAGCTCAAAACTTTAAGATTTACAGAAATTCTTTAGAAGGTCCCAGTGAGAAATACAGAAGAACAAGGTAAGATAACTCCTTTTGAGAATCAGAATGTCTTCCAAAGTGCCTTAACTTGTTTAGGAAAGGGACTTTAAAAAAAAATACTTAAAAACAAAATAAAACACATTGACTCTTCAATATTTACTACATCATAGCCAGAGTTTAGAAACGCAGTTGATAAGGCTGGGGAGAAGTCTCCCTTGAGAATGATTTAATAGATTCCAATCTCTGTTACATCTTTGATTTGAGCGAGTTCAAGTTAATCCTAAAATCTAAAACCGCCAAGCCTAGTTACTAAATTTACTTCCACTTTTTCCGAACTAGTTCCCAGTGCCCAGGGCTCCCGCTATAAACACTCCAGGGCCAGAGAGCTAAGTTGTCTAATTACACATCACAGAAGTTCTTTGGAGTCCAAAGAACCAGCCAGGAAAAGAAAAGAACATTTCCCTACAGCAATGAAATTCTCTCTGGAGCCTTGCCATGGGGACAGGGTACAAGCTCTCCTGTTGGCACCAGGATACCACTCTGAAAGAGAATGCTCCATCTGTGTCACAGGACACCTTTTTGGGCCCCTTCACTCCTCTAAATTGCTTTCCTTTCTAGTAACAGCTCTCCCCCTGAAAAAGGAGAAACTTTGCTCCAAGGAAGCGTGCACCAATCTCTCACTTTGGATCCAAAGGTTAAATAAATAATTATGCACACACTCTCCACTGCAGGTTCTCTGTACACCCAGCAAAGCCAAGCCCACAGTCCAGGACTGGGCGCTGAGGAGTCTCAGCCCAGCCCGGCGGGGTCCGCGCACCTACCTTGACCTCGCCCCCGTCGGACTCCGCTTCCGAGAAGCCCAGTCCCGACTCGAAGGCGGCGGCGGTGGCGGGCGCCTCGCGGGGTCCCGGGATCAGCGCAGCGGCGAGCAGGGAACACGCCAGAGCCAAGAAGCCCAGCAAGTGCATGGTGGAAGGACCGGGAGCGGGGAGGCCGGTCCGCTGGCAGGCGCAGGCTTGGGCGCGAGGCTGAGGTCCTGTCCTCGTGCCAGTCCCGCGGTTTCCTTCGGGGGACCCCCGTGAGCGAGCGGATCCCGGGGACTCCGCAGCTCCCAACTTTTGCCCTCCGATATGGCAGCCCGCGCCAGGGAGCGGCGCCGGGTGTCAGGTACGAGGCTCACAGGAAACCGGACATCCGAGCTGCCCTCGGTGGCGGCCCGCGAGGTGAAGCGAGGGCGCCGGGGGCCGGCTCCGCCGCCCGCCGATCGCGGTTTTGTTTTGGCGTTTTGCAAAGAAGGGGAGGGGGGTTGGTTAAACCCAGTCACCCCGAGATGTTCCACTGGTCCCGAGGAGCCCGTGGGTCCCTCGTCCCCCTCCTCCCTCCCCTCGCCCGAAGTGAAAGGAGCCGGGGCCGCGGGAGCAGAGGCGGTGGCGGCGGCGGAGTCGGGGGGCGGGAGGAGGGCGGCGGGGCGCCCGGCGGCGGCGAGGCCGGCGAGCTCCCGGGCGCTCGAGCCTCCTGCGCGCGCGGGGCCGAGCGGTGGCGGCGGCGGGCGCAGGGGCAGGGCATGACTGATGCGCCCTCTGCCTGCGCTTATGTGAGAGAAAGCGGCCGAGGGAGGGAGCGTGCCGAGCCCCGTCTGCCCTCCCCTCTCTTTCCCTCGGAAGCCCGCTCCCTCCAGCCTCGTGCTTTCCTCCAGCCCCACCTCCATCCTCTTCTTGCTTTCCCTTTCTCTCCCCTTCTCTCTGGACTCTGCTGGGAGGGGGCGGCCAGAGGCTCAGGTTAAGTCTGGGGACTGGAGCCCTACCCTCATGATCAGTTTTAGAGGCCACATGACTGAGCTCAACTACTAAAAAGATAGGGGTAGGAGTTTTTTGGGGGGCGGGAGGACGAGAGTACAGTGGGTAAGGGGAGATACATGCTTTGACCACTGAGGTCATGTCTTAACTCTATGCATTCTTTGTCGTTAGAGTCCCCCCAAGAAGTTTGGAATCAGTCTAAGAGTTCTAAAAATCTAAAGTCCCCATGGCAGAGAACTTTGGGGCCATGGAATAAGAAGTCTCATCACCACCACCACCTCCACTGTTTTCTTTGTTGCTTGAAGTAAGAATGCTGTACTTCTTAGAATACAGGGCAGTCTGTTGAGATAGTTGCAAGATTATTGATCTTCAGAAAGTTCCATACTTATACCAGCTTGGTAGAGGAGCCATTCTTCAAGGACACTTAAAGAAACACACCCCCAAAAGTTTCTGCAATACATACCTTCCATTTACAAGAGAAAGTCGATGAGGATGTGACAATTTATATGCTGAAAGAGCCATCTGCTGTGGTGCCTTTGTCCTTTGGAAAAGCACCTAGGGACTGTGTGGTGTTCCTGGAGACTGTAGTGGCTTTCCTCCTTGGGGCTGGTGGGCATGTTGCATAAGTTCCAGTTAAGCAGTTTCAACTGAGTTCAAAACATAAAGGGTCTTATTCATTTTAATAAAAAAAAACTATATTAAGTACACTAACGTATAAAATTGAGGAAAGACTTTTTTTCTGTGACTCAAATCCTAAAATATGAAGATCTCCTTACCCAACACTTACACAAACACTCAAATACCCCTACAAACAGGGAACACTCCGTGGTTTGCTCGATTGTGTTCCTTTTACTGAGGACCTATGTTTTTGAAGTTTCCTTCTTTCTATCCATTGCTTTTGACTTTGGCATTCTGCACACCTCATCTGATCTAACTTCCACGTGTACTCTGCTTAGATATTTTGGAAATATATGTCATATTCTCCTAGGCCTAACTTTTCCTACCAGTGAAAGATTCTTTTTATTTAACCTGACAGCTCCAATTATCCTCATGTTTATGCTAAGTTTATGTTCATAAAGTACGCTGTTCAGAACATGTCTCCATACTTAAACTCCTCCATTGAAGCATGCAAGAAAAGGGTCTTCCTTGTCCCAAGCATAAGCATTTGTTGACATAGTCTTGGACCAAGTTTACTTTCTGGCAGCCAAACCCAACTCTTGATGCAATGGACGCTTAAAGTTGACCAGATTTCTCAAGAAATCTGCATGCATACTGCTATTTAGTCACATCTGCATAGCTCTGCCTTTGTATCAGGGTTGCCTTCCTGTGCCCTAATTTGTGCTTTGTTATTTAACATGAAGAAGTTCTACCTTGCCACAGTCGGCCCATCACAATGTGTTGAAATAATTAGGGATCTTGATTTGGTCAATATGTTCCCCTTTTTCAGTTTCTTGTTGTAGGTGTATTTAAAGAACTTAACACATTTATCTTCGTATCTTAATAAAGTTATAGGGATTGAGAATCTAAAGACAGGCTGGACTGGAACTCGAGTGGAAATGGAGTGCCCTTGTAATCTTGTCACAGTGCAGTGATCCTCGACTTTTATTGTACTTGGAATCACAAGGGGTGGTTGTAAAAACAGATGGTTGGGCACACCACCAGAATTTACGGCATTCTGGGAAAAGACTTGGATGTCAGCAGGCCCACACTGAGAACGTCACACATTTCCAACAGCCTCAGGGTGTAGCATGGTATGAATACCATAACATCGACAGACTCAATGTGTATCAAAATGTATTAGTGGCAGGATTTTAAAAAATCCTTAGCACATACTTTTTCCATTGAAATATAGTTAACTTCCTACTGCTATTGCTGTTTGAGGCAAAAAAAGTTCTATTTAAATAAAAAAAAATGTCAGTAGTCTTTCAAAAGAATACAGTAGAGCTAGCAATAGAGCCCAGTGTTAGAATGCTTACCTACCATGCACGAAGCCTAGGGACTCAAAGCAGCAGCAGCAGCAGTTGTAGTACTAGTAGTATCATTTCTTAACAGCATACAATTTAAAGAATAAGCCGGGCGGTGGTGGCGCACGCCTTTAATCCCAGCACTTGGGAGGCAGAGGCAGGCGGATCTCTGTCAGTTTGAGGCCAGCCTGGTCTACAAAGGGAGTTCCAGGACAGGCTCCAAAGCTACAAAGAAACCCTGTCTCAAAAAAAAAAAAAAAAAACAACAACAACAATTTAAAGAATAAGAAGTCTTGGAAAGTAAAATGAAAGACTTTCTGGGGATTTTTTTTTCTCAACTTAACACCTAAAAAATTATATGAACCATTAACAGATTTTGAAGTTTAAAAAAGATCGTTTTTAATTGGGTTTTGTTTTGATTTTTTTTTTTAATTGGTGACGTCCTCCAAGATCTTTTAAGACCGATTGCCACTGTTCTTTTAAATGTGCTTCTAAAGGAAGGTGTGAGGGGCATTTTACTCTTTGCTTTATTTTGTTTTCCAGAAAGTATTACGTTGTTAGTAGACACTGAGATGAGAGAATTGGATAAAAGTTGGATGATACCTACAGTTTGTTGTAGCCATTGGGCTTCAAATCTTTTTGGAAGACAGTTTGACAGCAAATAAGAATATGTCTATGTCTGCATATTATCAGAGGTTTTTAGCCTCCTCAGGGCCAAATTCTGTGATCTGCCACTGTGAGAGTCCATCAGAGTCAAGTAGTAGTGATGCAAGAAAGGAATTTTCTTTGGGTCTGAAACCCAGGATTCACTTTCACAAGTTTGCATAATGACCTTTCAGATCACCTTCTTCCGGAGTCTCATGTCACATACTGCCTGGCCTCACTGGCCCTCTGAAAGCGAGGAAGAATTCATGACCCCATCCTTCTAATGTTAGTACCATGTAAACAAAGTTACCGACATCAGATAAAGCCCGGGCTCTGTCTGGACCATAGCTTCTGTGTGCTGACTCTGAGGAAATACTCCCCAAAAGATGGCACTTCAATAATGTTGGCCTCCTATTAATCACAGCTGATTCCTCAGTCCCAGCTAACCAGCATCTATTTTCCAGTAAAGCAAAGGTTTTAATTGAACAGATCCTAAGTCTGTAATATCAAATAAATGGCTCTAAGAGGGTCTTTGCCTCCCTCTGCAACTTTGCAAGCCAGTCTTCCATTTTAATGTTCCTGTCTCCCAAGATCCTACAGCAGTTCACTCAGCTCTGCACACTCATAGCCATTCTCTATCTCAGGATTCCAAAATTATTCTACAGTCCTTCTGAGAAGAATAACATGGTCAGAACCACCATGGCAATTACTCCACTCTCGGTACCATAATCTGCTTCAGCAAAAGATTCTGTATAAAAGGGTTCTGTAAAAGATGAGAACGAATAGAATGAATACATACATACATACATACATACATACATACATACATACATACATACGTATGTGCATATTACATTTTGGATTTATTAGATTGACTTAACAGTATGTGGTCTGAAGAGTCCAACTATGGTTATCCCACACTGGAGAGGCCAGAAGCTGTTCAGTTCAGGACCCCCAATGTCTCATTGGTTCCGTCTGATGCTGAAGGCCTGGAAGAGTCCAGGAGAGCTGCTGGTCTTCAGTCTACACTGGAATTGCTAAGAAGTGGGTTCTAAAATCTTTGAAGGAGTGTCTTAGAATTCCTAGAGTCAGGAGAAATGAACTTGCTAGGGGAAAGTGAGGACAAACAGTAGAAGAGCAAATTTTCTTCCTCCGTGCCTTTTTATCCAGCCTCCACCAGAAGATGCTGCCCATATTTAGGGTGGATCTTCTTCCTTCATCCATCTGCTCAAGAAAAACCCTCGCAGAAATGCCCTGCCAATCATGTCTCAATTGCTTCTAGATGCAGTCAAGTTGACAACCAAATTATCCATCATAGTAGCTTAAATTAATTTTATATTTGTCTTTAACTAAAAACTTATTTGTGTTTTATAGTTTGAAAAGAGAACTGTAGCTATTTTACAATTCTTCTCTATGTAGTTAGGCTATAAATAATGTACATTTTTAGAAGTACAGTAGTATTTTCTTTGTACCTAAACGGTTGATTACTGTAACTAATTATATATGTACCGTATTTGCTAGAAATAAATTTTTGAGATTCTTTGGCAATATTAAAATCATACATTGGGCAAATTTTAGAGATCTCCAGTTATACTGGTCTTTATTCCTATTTCAGAGTGCAGATTTGATTAAATGTTTTTACTACTATAAACTTTCCAGTTTAAAATACTATTTATTCTCATTAAAATCATAGTATGACAATTTGACACCAGGTATAAACATGAAATAATAAAATTGTAACCATGTCAACATGACTTGCTAATCTCTTCTAGAAAGCTCTAGTCTGATAAAGGCAAAATTGTAAAAAAACAACTGAAGTTTACCATTGGCTTCAGGAAATGCCAACAAATCAATGTATTGATGAAAATAATGTTTTCACTCCAACAGGCAGCCTGATTATCAATAACAGTTGATATTTCAAAAGGCTTTCTTGTGTCTGCCAATGCTATAGAGTTACATCACTAGCCCTCTGCCCAATCTTCCTCAGTTCCTCACTTCTAAAACTCTATCTCGAAACTTCTGGAGTTCTGACTCTAATGTCCTTCAGTTTTCTTACCCGCTGACAAGCTGAGACTCTGAGAAGATTGGTTAAAGCTGTTCCCCAGCATGACAATAAATCCTACGGAAATGCAACTTTTGTTTACTGAGAGAGCACCCGCTGTTATTTGAGAAGGTCCCACTGAGATCATAATAATATCCCCTTCATTGCTCAAACCAAAACCCCCTAATTCAGAAATAAATCACCCCCCCCATGGCTTTGAATGTTCTTGCTTTGAGATTTTTCTATCTCCCTCAAGATTTCAGTAGCAATTACTTTTTATAAAGCTACCAAGTGCATGGTGACTTTGTCTCTTTGGACTCCCTTTCAGGGATGCTTTGATTATTTGATTGTATTTATCACACTTATTCCTTGTAGAAATCGGCTGCTTTTCTAACAACATTGTCTTTTGTCACCGCTCTCTTTGTCATTCTCCTTTGGGAGTGAATAACAGGAAGTTCACAAGAAAGAGACTAAGTGTAAACCTTGTTAAACCAATTCCTTGAGCCAGCATCGGACATGCAGATATTGTCCCAGACTGACATTTATTGGTCAGACTTTCTCAAAGGCTTTATCAAAAGTTGACAAGACTTTCAGAGGTATTGTTTTGCCTATGAGATGCTGACTTTGACAGTTTCTCACCAGTCTTTTCCCACTCCTTAAAGCTATGAGTTCACTGGTTATACCCTTAGATTCTGTAGCCATTTGTTGGAGAACCCAGTGCATAAGGCTCTCAAAAAAATGCCTATCAATTATTGCATTAAAATGATATTAAAAGGCAATTCTTTTTAGTCTTAAGTATGTTTCTATTTTTTTAAGTAGCAACAATAGAGACCTCAAGTTTCATAGCAGAACTAGAAGCATTAAAAATTCAATGAAATTTTAAATAAAAATTTTAGAATTTGTGAGCCAAAGCAAACAGAAAGAAGGCTATCCTAGAGACCCGGTAGAGGCTCTCTCACACCTCTAGAAGCGTGCACTTGTAGACTTGAAAAATCACTTGGTTCTCAGCTCATGTTACCTCGAAAACCTGTAATTCAGAGAAACAGCAAATTTAAAACACAAGGAAAAACTAGAATCCAGGGGAAGGGATGCATGATGGGAGCAATAGGAAAAAGAAAGAGACAAGAAGGGAGAGTGGGGAGGAAGAAAGAGAAAATATGAATTCATACATGTTGTTAGAGAAAAAAATAAATCAACTAAAAAAATTTCAGCTGGAATCTATAATCGAACACAACCCTCCTAATTGCAGATCTCTAAAAATTCTCAGCGAATGAAAATAATGGAAAAACAGCTAAGTGAAGGGTTCCATGTCACTGCCACAAGGGAGTTGAAGCAATTTCCCATTTACCCTTGAACTCCCACAGAGAGTCTTGAAAGAAGGGACTTGATGGGGGAGGGGGAGAGAAATGGGAGGTGGTGGCAGGGAGAAGGCAGAAATCTTTAATAAATAAATAAATAAAATAAAATAAAAAGAATGCCTTATTCGTTTTTGTCAATATCAGTGCTGCAAACTCAGCCCAAATCCTCACCACTGCTACTCCTTCTGAAGAATGGCTCTTCTCACGGTATTCCAGCTGCCATCACTTTGATCCTGGACTTGCCCCCTTGAGACCCTCAGTTGGGAATATTGTTTCCGTGTGTCACTATGCCGGTGTCTCTTCACTTAGCTGTTTTTCCATTAGTTCCGTTCACTGAGAATCTTTCGAGGTCTGCAATTAGGAGGACTGTGTTCTGTTATGGATTTCAGTTGAATTTTATTTTAGTAGATTAATTTTGTTCTCTAACAACATGTATGTGTTCAGGAGAGGAATTGTAACAATGGCAACAAAAATGATAGAGATCTGTGCTGATCTCAGGACTCTTTTCTACCAACTGCCAGAGCCCCCTCAAGCCGAAACCTTGCAAAAACATTTTAGACGATACGATCCACCAAAGGAGAACAAGATAATATTTCTCCTTTTTTCTCCAA
This sequence comes from Chionomys nivalis, assembly GCF_950005125.1. Classification (NCBI taxonomy): domain Eukaryota; kingdom Metazoa; phylum Chordata; class Mammalia; order Rodentia; family Cricetidae; genus Chionomys; species Chionomys nivalis. The sequence goes on from NC_080105.1 coordinate 24,875,767, forward strand.
TATTAGTGGCAAATTTTAATAAGACTATGTGAACGTGTGCCGTGGGAAGCCTCCTCTGCACTAGTCAGCTTGTGGTACACTGTAAAGGTAAATCATGAACCAAGAGCCCATGTGTCAGAGAAGTTTGCACACTGACCATAGGTTTCCCTTAGAGATTCTTTGCAGAAAATGTTAATTCTATAGCCACATTTGCTCCTTTCCAATGGAGAAGGGAAGTTTTGGTTTGCTAGAATATTCTTATTCTGCCTAAATAAATAAATAAATAAATAAGCCTCCCTGATTTTGAACTCTTGATATGGAGGATTCCCGCCTGTCTCCCAGCATTGACTCAGTTATTAGAGACCTTCGCAACTCCAATATGCTATAACCACCACCCCAATCGTCTGCAAAAATGTAAAAATATGGAAATTATTACATTAAAACTAAAACCAGGGGCTGAGGAGATGGCTCAATGGATAAAGCACTCTTTTTTTCTTTTCTTTTCTTTTTTTTTTTTTGGTGGGAGGATCAGGGAGTTAGGATGCCAAGAACTCATAGAAATACCTGATAGATATGGTGGTCACAATGTATTCCCTCCACTTGGGTGGCAAAGACTGATTATTCCTGTGCAAGCTGGCTACCTAGACTCACTGCAATTGGCAAGCTCCAGGTTCCGTGAGAAACTCTATCTCCATAAATTAAGTAGAGAACAATAGAGGGAAAGACCTAATGTCAACTTTGGACCTACACACACGTACGCACGCACATACATACGCTCACATATTCATGCACACAACATGTAGCAACAACAGCAACAAAACCCTCAGGTCACCGCTCAATTACTCTAACCACATGACCAAACCATATTCCCTTTGAAAATAAATATTCTCTTCCCCTCAAATCTTGAAATCTATCTTAGTTTATTTTCACTTGCTATAACTGAAGACCACAGATTGGTTAATTTATAAAGAAAAGTTGTTCATTTATCTTTTGGTTTCGGAGGCTAGGAAGTCCTTGAGCATCCTACCCATTCTTTAAGGAACTTCCTCAAGATCATAAAGGGCAGAGAACAACAAGTCTAGATAAAGAAAGCTGACTGACTCAAGTCTCTCTTCCTCTTCTTGTAAATCCATTAAGAACATAATGGAGGGGTCTTTCTGACTTTGTCTGGCCATGACAGAGCATTACAAGACACTCACGCAGGGTTCATCTTAGCATCAACAGTTAGGAGTTTCATTTCCTCTATGTTCTCTGAAGTTGCCTCCACAGATGTCTATTCTAAAGTCTTTGTCCTTGTGAAAAGACTGCATAGAAAAGTCCCTGGAACAACACTGGCCACACAGGAGGGAAACGAGGAAATTTTGACTAGAACTCTAGTAAAAGGCGAGGCTATAAACACTGGGACTAAGATTTCCCGGCTATATAGACACAAGATTTGACCTACTGGCAAGCGGATTGCTGTTGTTTGAGGAAATTTAAAGTTTGAAATTCTTGACAATTCTCCAGAAGCAAACAGTCCTCAGAAGGAGAGAATTTCTACCACAGGACTGTTTCTAGAAGGATCCTGCAGGACAGGGATCCTTCTATACAACATTCCAAGGACTAGTACCCAAATGTCGGTGGGCTAGTGGCCATCCTAGGATGCCTGTGCTCCTTTCTCATTCTTCTTGGCCTTCTTTCCTCCCCCATGGCCTCCGTTCTCCCCTAAGATACATTATCAGTACAGACTCAAAGGTTCTAGATAGTTGGTGACTTATATGTTTAGCCTTCCAAAGTTCTAGGTCTCTATCTTTAGCGTTGCTTTCTATGTCTTTAGTCATTGCATGGCTCAAACTCTGAGAGTCCTGTGCACGGCCTGAGCAGCCTGAACATTGAAGTTCTGATTTGCACACGTTTTTCTGCAAGCGCTGCCCGCCAGTTCCTATAGTAAAATACTCAGTTTTACTCACAATTGTTTAAAATCATTTTCTCTTTCTCCCTCCACTCCCAAAGGATATACAGGACAGGTAAGCAAGAATCAAAACCCTCTAGAAAGAAAGGTTCTGCCTCCAGTGAAAGCAGCTCAAGGACCCTCTGTCAGAGATAACATCTGTAAACAAACTTTCTGGGAAGAAAGGGAACAAGAAACAGATGGTTTGAATTTGAGACCTGCCTGCCTCGTATTTACAAACCTTACAAAGGATTGCAAGCCTTACTGCGTACTATGGCGGTAACTGACTGTCTGTCAGTGCTCTCTTATATGACCTTTGGCGAACCCCTATTTGCCACATGTGAGTCGTGCAAATGAAGCATTAGTTAATCCTGGTAAACATCTCCAAAAAATGCCTGAGGTTTAATAGTCTCCCAGTAAACTTTCTATTGGGTGTAAAAAATAATTATGAAATAATGGCTATTATATGCCATTAAGGATATTTTTCAGGTTACTGGGGGAGGGCTGTCAATGACACAGAAACTACACGTTGGATTATTTTTTAAGAAAAGGCGTTAATTTGGCTCCTAACTCTGGAAATCCAAGATTGAGAAGCACAACTGGTAATGGCCTTCAGGCTGACATACTCCCAGTCTGCTATTATACAGGTTACAGCAAGAGACAAGTAATACATGTGTTTATCTTGTATATCTTTGCCTTATTATTATTTATTTATAAAGCCTTTAGGACTAGGATCGATTAATCATGGAGGCTCCACCTTAATGCCCTTATCCAGGCTTAATCACCTCCCAAAGGCCTTCTCAACAAACATCATAGATTAAATTTCCACTGTTAAAACAACTCATGATAGGAATGGAATTTCAGTGCAAGAAGCCTTGAAGGACATTCCTAAGACCTTTCCAAACCATAGTACTTAGCAAATGTTTGAACAGTGACCTTATGGTTTGTTCCTTTTCCTCCATTCCCCTCCACAAGCGAAGATCTGATCAAAATGTTTATATTGATCCTTGTCATCTTTATCATTTTATATTGATCCTTGTCATCTTTATCATTAATGGAAAAAAGCTGATTGTACAGAGATTGGATTTTACTCATCAATATTATCCTCAAAATGTCTAGCATAGCAATTTATTAAATCTAATTAGCAGTTTGGATAGGGAGACATTTGGATAGGGAGACAGTTGAATGGGTAAAGGGCTTGTTATGCAAGCATGGGCACTTGAGTTTGGATGCCCAGCACCCACACAAAGAACAGATGCAGCAATGCATGTACTATTCCTCTAGAGCTAGGGGACAGAGTACAGGTAGATCTTCAGAGTTCCCTGTTCAGTTGATTTGGCTGAAACAGAAGCATGGGAGATCCTATTTCCAATAAAAGGTTTAAGGTATTAAAGGGAGACACCTGATGCTGGCCTCTAAGCCTTCTGTATGTGCTTATATGTGTATGCATGCACATGAATGCATACTTGCATATATGTACCTATAGTTTACACACACACACACACACAAGTATATACAATTAAAAGTAAATAAGGTATTTGAAACAAACATTTGCTTATTTATTATTTAAAAGCTTTCTTGTGGCCAAGTGACACACAATAAACTCCACATATATAAACGGAATAACTTACTATATAAAAAACAAAACAAAATTATTGGTAGTTTATTTCTTGGAGGTAGAATGGAGGGTGATATTTTTGCACTGCTCTTATATTGTAGAATGTAGAATAATACATATTATGTATTAATAAAGTTTTAGGAAAATAAATGTGTGTAAAATTGTTATCATATAGAAAAACTACTTAATATAAATCTGTATAAAAATTACTAAATGATCAATGACTTACTAAAAACTATTTATTCTGCAGGAATTAACCAAGATAAGAAGAAATCAAGAAAGAAATCATCACAGAGGTCAATGAAGAGGCAGTAGAGAATTGGAAAGCAACAGGTGGGAAAAGAGTCTTCTATACTTCCAAGCAAAACATTGAAATGGAGGTAGTGAGAAAAGATACAAGGAAGGAGGTAAACAAGTTGGATATGGGTAAAAACACAGAGATGTAAGTAAGGTAATATAAGATAGCATTTTGTGGTAACAGTATGATGTTAGAGATAGTCGAAAAGAAACACTTCAGATTGTGTGTCAGTTTAGTTTCAGCATCAAAGAGGCACATTAAAGTGTGTGTGTGTGTGTGTGTGTGTGTGTGTGTGTGTGCATGCGTGCGTGTGATGGCTACTATTGTCACTTGACAGAGTGTAGAATCACCTATGAAACAGATGTAGGAGATTTCTGTTAAAAAATTTCTGGATTGGCTTAACTGCGGTAGGAAGGACAATGTTAAAATGGGATGGGCACACCTTTAAGTAGACTAGAGTTCCAAACTAGATAAAAAGAGGGTGTGTGGACCAGCAACATCACCTCCCTCTCTCTCCCTCTCCCTCTCCCTCTCCCTCTCTCTGTCTCTCTCTCTCTCTCTCTCCCTCCTGACATTAGGTACAATGTGACCACCAATGGATTGTATCTGCTCTCACTCTGAGCTGAAAATGGCCCTACTTCCTTTAAGTGGCATATATGTCTGCTATAATCAGAATCAGGCTCAACAATGAGGAAAGTGACCCATATACACTAAAGGTTGGATTTTATCATAAGTTTCAGAATAGAGGCATGTTAAGAGACAGGAAAAAGCAGGCATTAAAAGTAGAGGAGCAGAATCAAATTATCCTAATGAGACCTTGAAGACAAATGCCAAGATTATAAATTATGTAAGATTTAATATAAATTAACCTAATATGCCAATGAATATTTGAGTAACTGAAGTAGCTTTGAGTTACTGAATCTGTATGACATACAATTTTACACCTATCACCTTGTCCATCCCAGCTATTTGATGGTAGGGGTGGGAATTGCTGTTCCTTATTTATGAAGGAGGATATGGGTGGAACATGACCCAATTTAAATTTATATTCTACAAATTCATATATTTATTTCTAAAATGGTCTTGTGTTTTCTTGACACATTATATAGGAGAAAGCAACAAGAGAAAACAGGGAATCAAAAGAAATGTTTGAGCCTGGGACCAGGTGACTTCTGAACAGGATCAGGATACATAAACACAGCACCACTTCTGTTCGCACCCAGGTCTTTGTCATTGTTTTGTAATGGCTTTGTTATTGTCTACCCTGAAAAATTTCAAAATTCAATTATTATTGAATGCTGATGGATTTTCCCCTCTCTTCCTTCTTTATTTCTTCCTATTATTTTTACATTTTATTAGTTCATAGTACATGGTTTGACTATATTTACCCACTTCTTCAGATCTTTCCCAAATCTTCCCAACTGAAAGTTTATGACAGAATATATTTAATTGTTTTTTGAAAAAGTGGTTATTTGGGATTTTATAACAAACAAAGTTTTAATGGGTATTTTTAACAAAATAAAATACATACAAATTATGTCTAAAAAGTAGAATAATTTATAAATAGATGTCATGTTTTGGATACATAAAAACTGTGAAAGAAATAATAAGAATACCTCTTTTACAGAAAGAACACTGTAGACAATATTATAGATAAAAGATCATAGATAATATTACTTGCTATTAGTGATAAACAGGTTATTGATAGTTGATAATATACATGAATAATTAAAGCTATATTATATTCTTATGACAATCCATTGATAAGTAAAAGTAATATTCACTTTCAGGGAAATCATAAAATAGTATTTCAAAATGATGATCAGATCAAAGAACTAAAAATTCTGACTTTCTATTTGATTAATTCATGTAAAAGACAAGCTGGTTAATAAATTTCCCTTAGACATTAGTCTTCCTAAATTATTCATGAATTTCATGTCGTTGAATTTATGCTTTTAGCATAGACATTTCTTGTCCTTTTTCCTATATGAACTGACAAGCTAAATTCATTCAGGAATGAAAAACACCAAAGCCGTATAGAAAAAGATAGATGTAGTATATACAGAGTCTTAGAAAGTCTGTATTAATGTCATTCTAGACTTAAGATATGTAAGTATTTTGCCTTAGAAGCAACCCAAGGCTTTAAAAACCACCATTCGGAAAAGAGGCATCTCCTACATATGTCCAGTGGCTATCAAACTGTGAGTCATGATCCCCTTGGGGGAGTCTAATGATCCTTTCAAAAACCATCCTGCATACCAGATTTTACACTATTATTCATACCAGTAGCAAAATTGCAATTATGAGGTAGCAACATAAATAATTTTGTGGTGGGGGTCACCACAATATGAGGAACTGTATTAAAGAATCGCAGCATTAGCAAGGTTTACAAGCACTGGTCTAAACTGACTATATAATGTCCAATATAAATTGTACCTTGTGCCAGTCTCTGAGGAAAACAAGAGCTTCATGGGTTCTCCCTTTACAGTTGTCCTCTACCAACCTTCTCCTCAGAACATAGAGCACTTTTAAAAGCAAGCGTGGTGTTTCCTGCTTGTAAGCCCAGCACTTAAGAATGACAACAGGAGAGTCAGACCTTCAAGATCTGGGGCTTGAAGCTACTTGACTTTGTGAAACCCTATCTCAAAAACTTACACAAAATAAACCTTTTCATTTGTTATATTTTAAATGTATCCTTATTTTGTGAAGTCTTCCTGTGCCTTTCCTAAGCTTTAGCTTTTGTGTTTAGGTCTATATTGCTTGATGTATCTTCAACTAATTACAAGTTTGTTGTGGGTAAGACTTTAGTTCAATGAATTCACCTTTGTCTATTTTTTTCCCTGTTGCCTGTGTTTGGGTGTCATATCTGAATAATCATTGCCAAGGTGTATGAAGAAATTTTACTCTGTTTTATTTTTTTTTTCTCTAGGAATTTTATGGTTTGACATTCTACATTTGGGTCTTTAACCACCTCAGGTTAACTTCTGGTTCTGTCAAGGTATAAGAACTTATTTCAGGAGGTTGGGGGTTAGAACTGAGTTAGCAGAATAATGTCAATTACTGTGTAAGTAAAAAAAAAATGTTAGATTTCACTCCATTCCAAATTGAGTATCTGGGAATATTTGGGGCTGAAATTTATTCCAAAAATTTTATTCCATCCACCAATCCTTTACTTTAAAGAATTTTATTCTTATATTTAAATTGTAAGGCTGATTTTCAAAACCATGAAAGTGTAGAACCCTACTTTTCTTCTTCAGTATATAAAAGGAAGGAAAAAAAATACTGATTAACTGAAATCATTTATTTTTTGACCACCTTCTTCACAGAAATACAAACCACAACTGCAGTATTGAGGCAGTTTTAAATTTTAAATATTCTTGTAGCTGTCTTAGAGAAAAATAAAAGAAATCCATGAAAACAATTTAAATTATATATACATACGTAATATATGTATCTATGTACGCATGTATGTACTAAGTATCCTAATATATCTGAAAACATTTCCAGTTAAACACAATATAAAAATAAAATTATTAGATAATACATTTTATAAACACTTATATTATGCTAAATATTTGATATTTAGTATATTTTGCTATTGCACAACATTTCAATTCAGATTTGATAGTCATTATAATCAAATGTCTACAATAGACAATATGGTTCCAATGACAACTTTTCTACCTAAGAAGTGCCCTCCATACTACCTACTCATGGTTGTTTTGCTCCTGACTGGTAGATAAGGCTTCTTAATGTGTTCCCATAGTCACTGTTTTGTCTTTCACTGTAATTCTGATTCCAGTCTTTATGTAGATCAGCAATTCACTTCGGTATGTTGGCCTGCTCCAATCAAGTGAATTTTGGTTCTGATTTTAGTCATTCACTGTTAGAAACACACCATGGACTTCATATTTAACTTCATATTCATCTCAGACTATACTTTCTTATTTAAATAAAAAGAAGGAGAGAGAGAAAAAGGGAGGAAAGGAAGGAAGGAAGGAAGGAAGGAAGGAAGGAAGGAAGGAAGGAAGGAAGGAAGGAAGGAAGGAAGAAACCATTTAGATCTCTGTTCTTTGGTCAAATTGAGACTCAGATATCTTCAGGTTTGTTGGTTAATTTTTCTCAACTAGACACAAACCAGAGTTATTTGGAAGGGGGTACATCAGCAGAGGAATTGCCCCCATCATTGTGCATGTGGACGTGTCTGTGAGGTATTTTCTTGCTTAATAATTGATGTGGAAGTGCTCAGCCCACTTTGGGCAGATGGTCCTGTGTTATGCAAAAAAGCAAGCTGAGCAAGCCATGAAAACCAAGCGAGTGATCCAGTTCTTCCTCAGTTTCTGCTTCAAGATCGTATCTTCAGTTCATGTCATGGCTTCCCTAGATGACAGGCTGTAACCTGTAAGCCAAGCAAGCCCTTCCTTTCCTAAATTGTTATTATTTAAGATGTCATTGAGATAGAATTATGTCCCAGCTTCTTCTTCCTCTTCTTCTTCTTCTTCTTCTTCTTCTTCTTCTTCTTCTTCTTCTTCTTCTTCTTCTTCTTCTTCTTCTTCTTCTTCTTCTTCTTCTTCTTCTTCTTCTTCTTCTTCTTCTTCCTCCTCCTCCTCCTCCTCCTCCTCCTCCTCCTCCTCCTCCTCCTTCTTCTTCTTCTCCTTCTCCCTCTCCCTCTCCCTCTCCCTCTCCCTCTCCCTCTCCCTCTCCCTCTCCCTCTCCCTCTTCTTTTTGTTTAGTTTTTGTTTTTTGTTTCAACACAGGGTTTCTCTGTGTAATAGTTCTGGCTGTACTGGAACTTTATTTATAGACCAGACTGGCCTCCAACTCAAAAAGATCCTCCTGCCTTTGCCTTCTGAGTGCTGGGATTAAAAGCCTGCACCACCACTGGCAAGTGTAGCTTCTTTTTCTTTGATTATTATTGTTACAAACATAAATGTGTGTGTGCATGTGTGTGAATGCACAAATATTTATATATCTTGAATATAAAATATGCAAATACAACTTGTTGAGTCCATTTTTGCCGTTGTTGCGTTCAAGGTTGGCCATTCTGCATCAGACTACTTTAGTTAGTATTTTATCACAGTAGTCTTGAAGCAAACTAGGATCTCATTGGAGATACTTTATTTTTTCCAACCTTATCTATTTATTGAACACAGACAGCGAAAGGTTCAGAGAGGTAGGTCTGAAGAAGCTCTAAGATACTGAAGTCACACAGAAATAACATTGCCTTTGGCGCTAGGCCATTCCTCTACAAGGGATGCTATGCACTGATCTCTTTTTTTTTCCCTCCTGAAATATGTTTGTATTTCACGTGTTCTACTTCAAAGATATTCTACCTGATAGGAATAGGTCCAGCTAGTCTCAAACTTTAACATTTACATGTGCCTGCCTATATACACACACTTCCCAAGGGATTTCACCAATTTCCATAATGTTAGATAATGCACAGTATCAGTCCCAAAAGTGACATTTCCAGTCATTTGCTTTTCCTTTAGTTCTCATATCGCTTATTCTCATTTATTCTCTCTGGCTTTTATGGCCTTTTCCATTCTCTTGAATGGCATTAATTTCTGTACTATCACGCCCAACAAGCACAAAATTTGAGTTTTTTTCTAACAATGTTATCCCTTCATTTTTCCATATGTATATTTAAATTTAATTTCTTAAAAATTGTGGTGTGTGTGTGTGTGTGTGTTGGTATGGGTATATTCAAGTGAGTTCAGTGCCTATGGAACCCACCTCACATGAGTGCTGGGAATTCAACACAGGTTCCATCTGCAAGAGCAGTATGGCCCTTTTATCACTGAGACATTAATCATTCCCCATGCCACATGTTTAATCAGTCATTAAAATCTAGTCATTCTTTTGCGGACATTTCTCTTGAATTCTTGCTTTGTTCTTTCTGCTCAGCATGGTTCACTTTAATGTCTGACATTAGACTAGCATCAGTCTTGGCAATGCTGGGTCTATATTGCAAATGACTTGCCTTTCAGTATTTTCCTTCTTTGAAAATTATAATGATAACAATGATGCCTGCACTAGAAGTTTTCCCTTGCATTATTCAGAATATTTTCCACAGAAGTCAGAGATGTGGATCCTAGACAAATAAAGGGAACTACATTTGATAAGTTAGGTGCAGGGTGCATACACCTATTTTTCTGAATAATAATGTGCATTTTATGTATTCTATACTCTGTGGTGTTTTAGTGAAGTGCTGGGAATAGAAGAAAGTTGCATATTCTTTATCCTGATGTGCAGATGCTGGAGCAATCTTGGCTCTGTCTTCAGCTTTTCTATCAAGCACTGTGAGCCCCACTTCTGTTATGATAAACTTGTTTATTTTAAATTCTCAGTTCTCTTCCACACAGAAATAATTTTTTCTTTTTATGATGTGAGATTATTTCAAATTCTGCTTATTCTTTCAAAATACTTTGATGAACAGCTGTCCCAAATTTCTGGAGAGAAGGAAAATCATAGATTCATAAAGGATTAATGCGATTATATCTGTCAGTGCAATCTTCCAAGCTCCTTTTCCTGAAAAAGTTGATTTTTGTCTTATTAACTGAACTATAAATGTGGCTTATATGGTTGTGAAAACAGACATCTAATTAGAAGAACTGATTTTGTACAAAAAAAGAGAGAGAAACAATGAAGAATGAAAGATGCAGCAAAAGTTAAGGAAATATATTAGATATAAGATTATAAAGGTTGGGCCAAAGATACAGATAGTTTTGAATTTTTAAACATTTCTGTTGTATTGAAATATGGACCAAGTTTCTCAATACAGTTAATTGCTCTTGGTTAATATTTTCCATTAAATCGAGGACAATAAAAAATATGAACAAAAGATTTATTAAAAGAAAAGTTTCTTTTCTCATGCAAGGTGCTTGGAAAATTTGATGTATGAGCAGAGTAGACTTTCTGAATAAAAGATTGTTTCATTTTGAATCTTAAAAACCCCTAATTGAAAATTTGTTTTGGTAATTTATGATTGAGTGCAATGGAGCAAAATTTAGCAATTGACAAAGGATATTGACAGCCTTACTCCTGTGTCTTCATAGGATACAGAAAAACTTCAAGATGTGCCCTGAAAGTGCTGGGAAAACTTACAAAGACAAAAATAAAGTTGCCTGTGAAAGAAATAATCAGGATCTCATTTCCTCTTTTGAGGAAATACCAACAGAGATTAGTAGACAACAAAGGTTGCAAGTTTCTCATGGCGGGGGTTGTGTCATCCTGTAAGAGGAGGTATTGACACTTGTAACCAGACACAATGCCAGGATCCAGCTTGCTGTGAAGAAGTACTCAACAGCGAAGCCAAACACCTCTGCTTAATCCTGATCTACTTGCCCAATCTGAAGACCTAATTTATGTTTTTAGCCCGTACTGTAAACATAGGATCTTGGGTGTCTGGAACTATAGAGTAAGTATTTCTGACTGTAGCTATGGAAACGGAAGAGCACTAAGTTCCACTTCTGTTTCCCTTCTTCCACAGCTTCCTTTCAGTGCTCCTGTACATTAGCAGCGACAGGATGCACAGAACAGAGAAGGCATCAGATGTACTTTCTTCCCACGCAAGTACGATTCTTGCTCATACTGGTCTCTTGAGGTGTATGAAACAAGTGCTGTTTTCAAGAGAGTTCCCTGATGCTTTTTTGTATGTCCAGAGTTCTAGACTTCCCACTGATCCTCTGGAATATCTCCACGTGGTGACACATTCTCAAGAGTAACCAAAGAAAATTTCTTGTCAGTATGGTATTACCAGCAAGATGGTGTTTTTTTAATGGTGATGATGCCACTAATACAAAACCAATTAAGTTGACATTGTATGTTTAATATTAGTAGGTAAGTGAAAGTATTGGAATAGCATCACAGTAATGTGGTGGTACATGCTATAATAACAACACTTGAGAGGTAGAGAAAAGAATCAAATCCAAAGTCATCCTCAGCTACATAGAAGACTATCCTGGTCTACATGAGAGCCTTTGTAAAAACAAAACCAAGTACATACATAGAAACAAAAACTAAGAAATGTATTATTTTGGTGTTGTAAGTAAATGTAGCACATATTTCCATAAGATAGGATTCATTATTGTATAAGACCATTCTGTTTATTATTATGGACTGCTCTAAAAGGAAAAACATGCTTACCTCAACAAAACAAGCTGAAGATATTAGCTAGGTATACTTTCTCACTTATCTGAACAAATGAAAGTAATCTAAGCACTTGAACTGAGAAATATAATTTAATAAAATAATTGTACCGAGTTTAAGAATAAACACATCTGTAATTAGAACAAAATCTGACAAAAAGTTTTGAATGTTAGTTCAGCTATCAAAATTATCTTACATACAACTGATTACATTTTTAATGGGCTTAGAAACTTGTTTATACACACGTACATCATTCATTCCATAAGCAAGCATGTCTTCCTATTAAAAGACTGAATATTAAATTCTACATTGAGGACTGGGGACGTAGATGATAGGTAGGACATTTGCCTCTAAACTGTAAGAGCCTAAGCTTAATCCACCATGACTACAAAAACTGGGAGGGGGAATCAAAACATAAGAATTAAAACATGAGAATTTAGTTAATGTCCTAAAATAAGATAGTCTTATCTCAATAAAAATGACTTCTTTTTCCAGTCTCAATTGCACCTCATCTTATAGCCCCATCACTGTAGTTATCATGTATATATAATTTTAATATTGGCCCCCTAATAATTCTTGTTGCAGAAAAGACCATATGTCTGCCCTCAGGACCCATTATGTGCAATACAGCTAACCAGCCAAATACGAGAAGCAATATTCCTACCTTTTCAATGCTTGCTCTGTTTTACTTCTCTGTTCCCAGAGGAAAAGTGCACAATGTTACCTGCAGCTGGTTACAAGCCCATGTGTCACCCAGAAGCTCTAGGAAGGAATCTAGGGCATTCTCTGCTGAGCCATGATCAATCTGTGTTAGTCACACTCCGGCTGGGTCACTTCCCACATGGGTAGCAGTACAATGGAAGCAAGGAAAAGAACCAAATTCCTGTTGCCTTTGTTCTTGGAGTTTGCAAGGGAGAAAGAAAAATGGAATGCTCGGTTCAATTCTGTTTAGCCAAAATCAAGTAAGGAAGGCTAATCTTGGATTTAGACCTTTAACTCTCTTTTATCCTCTGTGTTTTGCTTGAGAGTTTCTTTAAAAAGGATGTGATAGTACAAAGTGATTCTTTAATGATAAAATACAATGGTCCACAATATACCTATCTCACAATAATCACCGTAGCTGTCCAGAAAAGGTGGATACTGTAAGGCTAATGGCTTTTCTCCCACTTGGCATTAACAGTCATAAGAAATGGCACTTTTGTGGCACATTTACCAGTTTACAGGGACTGTCAAAAGACAGCAACAGTAGATAGAAATATGAGAAAAAGAATATATCCAGATTAAAATAAGAAAAACTATACTGTCTTAATATTTAACGTCATTAGCTATATATTCCTGCCTTTTCAATGGGATATAAACCTCATTCCTGACTGGTTGGTTTCTAGACCAAGGTTACTGGCCATGATTCCCAGTGGTATGGCTGTTCCACCAGACATCCGGAAAGTCACCAAGATAACACAGAATTTATGCTTCATTGAGCAACTGAAAGACATTGTTCTTACTTCTGAGTTGCGCATTTTTCCTGTACAATATGGGTAAGTAATATTTTCCATGTGAACTTAAAAGATAGAGATTCTCCTTTTGTTTGTCTCTTTGTGCTGAGGTAGATCTCATTGTTTAGCTCAGGCTGTTCTTCAAGCCGTGTGCCTCTTGCCACAACCTCCCAAATACTGGAATTACAAGAATGTGTCACTACACCTGCTGATGAGTGACTTCTCAAAGTCTAATGACAAAACTGGAATCAGTAGCTTCCAAGGTTCAGTGTCTTGAATTAAACACTTCCCAAACTGAATCAGAGCTCAGTTTCAAATATAGATGGAATTATTTCTTCTCTTTAGAAAGTGGGGAGCATCAAACATTAAAATATGGGGTGATTATACAGCAGGACAAACTAATTGAGCAATCTGGGGTCAGCTGCTGGATGTTGAATTTTAGCTCTTAGTTGCCAGCTGAAAGACAAAGAATATGTTGCTCAACTGTTTTTTGTCTGTTTGTTTTTGTTTCGCTTTTTATTTTTGCACTTCAAATTGTTTTCTACCTAATGCAATGTCATAGAACTACATTTGATCATTTTGAATTAATATTATTGAATGTTTAATGCAGTGCCTGGAACAAGGAGCACTATAAGTGTTAACTAACAAATTCAAATTCAAAAATACTTAACTTCATGACATCTCCAAATTGCACCAGGAGTAGATTTGCATATCAATTATTCTTAGACTTAAATCTACATTACTTCCAATGGTTGTGATCAGATTAGTATTTAGAATGGGTTGTCCCAAGCTGTGGATGTGGGGTATACTGTTCTGGGTCAGCAATTTATGATACAGGAACAGATGAGAGAGACATTCAGGTCAGGATAAGAGTCAAAGCGACACTATGAAAAAACCAGTGCAAGGTTAATCTCAATTGTCAAACTCACTGAAGTGTAGAGTCACCTGGGAGAGGATCCTTTAGGAATGCCTGTGGAGGATTACCTTGTTAGATTCATTGAGGGAGAAAACCCGTCTGTAGAGGGGCGACCCAGTTCTCTAAACTGGTATTCAGGGCTATGTGAAAAAAAGAAAGCGAGCTGAGCATCTGCATATATAGCTGAGAATGCAATAGGACCAGTTGCTTTAAGGTTCTGCAGTCTTAACTTCCCTACCATGGTGGACTGTATTTTGAACCAAAATAAACTCTTCTTTCCTTAAGTTGCTTTGTAAGGGTGTTTTATTACAGCAACGGAAATGTAACTGATGCGTAGTGAGGAGAAGTGTGGACGAATCTATAAAACTGCCTGACTAGCATTGACTGTGTCTCTGTGCCTGAGAATAGCAGGTAGAACCTCATCATAGCTCTACAGCAGCTACCATGAAAATTGCTAGGCCCTGACATAATAAGCGGCTCAGACTTCTCATCCCCTCCTGTAACTTAGTTGGATCAAGGACTTCTAGCCTCTATTCATGGCAGGCACCTATGGTATGAGATTAAATTTGAAAAGAATCCCCAAATTCCTTTGATTGTGAACACGGACCTCGTCTGTTTCTCTTTACTAAAGCCCCCACTACAAGGAATCTGTCAATACACAGCTATATTAACTTTTGCCAACGTTCTGTCATACCAATGGATTTCATGATAACTATGTTTGAATATACTTGAAAATAAAATTTCCAGTGGGAGAATGCCTGAAATAGAACAGAAATATGCTGGGAAACTCAGAGGCAAATAATTTGGGCACTTCATTTAATAAAAATGTTTTAAGCCACTGTATAAATCATTTGATATTTTTGAGAGTTATAGAATGTTCTCATGGGAATGTATCATAGGAAAAAGTACATAAATGTATAAAAAATGGTAAGTAATTAAAATAAGCATCCACAAAAGTAACTTAGAAGTCTTTGTAATTCATAAATACATGTACTCCAAAAGTAAAAGCATACTTCTTCAAAAGTTTTGTTCTATAGTCATGTTGTTCCAAAGTAACTTAGGATTTCACTCTTCAGTGTAAGGAATTATGTTGACAAATTAAAAGTAACATTTTAAAATGAATAATTTTATCAGAAGATAAGATCTTTCACATGATTTTTCACATTGTTATTTTAGATATTTGCTCTTTAAAATAAGAGTTTGTTTTCTTCATTGGCTGCAGAACTAATATATTCCCAAATCATCTAAAGCCACTTCTGTGTTTCCTATTTAGTCTCAAAATTCAAAATGATGATGCTTACTGCAGTTCTTATTTTCAATTTCACCCCCTGATGCCAAGGAGATGAAGAGATAACCATGTGGGTATAGCTAGACAATTTGAGCTACAGGATGCTATTAGTAACCAAACCCAGGGTAAGATCCTTGCCTCTCACAGTTGATGTCATGGAAGGATTGAGGAAAGGAACAATTGCATTTCCTTTGTCCTCTAAATGATTTCTGACACCAACTACCTGGAATTGAGCCAAACTTCACAATTCAAGGATACACTCTTCTCCAAGAAAGCTTGCACCGCATACACCAGCTGCTAGTTTGGGTTCTCTGGACCACCATTATTCTTGCCAGCTGGCTTCAAATTTGGGAGTTCCCACTACTACTTCAAATTTGATTTGCTAGACTGACTCACCAAAACTTACAAGAGTGCTATACTGATGGTTACACTTTATTATGACTACAGGAAATCAGACCGTCCAAATGGAAAACTTCACTGAGTAAGATCTAAGAGAGGTTCGAATACGGAAACTCCCATCAGCTGTGAACGTGTGGACTCTGTGAATTTGTAGACCTTATTATCCTAATATGTGGTAGCACTCATAATATCAGCAATCACTGAAGCTCAACTTTTCCTCAGGACTGTCATTTTGCTAGGGTTCCATCACAGGC
Organism: Chionomys nivalis; assembly: GCF_950005125.1. Taxonomy (NCBI): domain Eukaryota; kingdom Metazoa; phylum Chordata; class Mammalia; order Rodentia; family Cricetidae; genus Chionomys; species Chionomys nivalis. The sequence goes on from NC_080105.1 coordinate 24,892,093, forward strand.
ACTGTTAGCTGATTCAATGAACTTGTCCTTCACTCCCCAATGTCCTCCCTTCTATGGAACCTAGACTGATATCACCTAGCATGAAACCCTTACTTTTTATGGATATAGCAATTTAGGTATAGAACCCCAATGCTTGGAGATATAGGTAAGTAGAATCAGGAATCCAAAGCCATTCAATGCTTTACAGTAAGTTCTGTTCCAGCCTTGGCTACATGAAATGTGACTCAAAGAAAGGGGGGGAAGGAAAGACAGACAGACAGACAGACAGACAGACAGACAGACAGAAAGAAAGAAAGAAAGAAAGAAAGAAAGAAAAGAAAGAGGAAGAAAATAAAATAGTATACCCCCATAATTACAACCTTGATGGTTGATCTTCCTGATAATTCTACCCTAATGATTCATTTTGTTGACATAAATTATCTACAGGTTCAGCATATATCACTTTAGTAACATAAGTAGTTAAGAAAAATTATCAGAGGGCAGTACTACACATAACAAAGACAGACTAATTGTTTGAGAAAGTACAAGGACTTTCTTCAATGGGAACAGAGAGCAGTTAAATTTCTTCTACACGGTCCCACCCAATTAAAAGTCTTTGAGCTCCTAGGGAAATTAATTCAATATAAAAGATGTATGTAAATGGTTTTCTACTAGTAGTTTTCTAGAACTGTCTTTTTGCATATGATTTGTTTCTTTCGTGGAAGACCCTAAAACTAAGGTAATAACTAGATAATAGATAGAATGGTTGATATAGGAAAGTGCTGCACAGTCAGTGGTGTTCTCTGCTCCCTATATGTGCTTCTCAATTAAATCAACACAATCTCTTACTGTTGTTTTCCTTCTATCTGTTAAGATCAGATTGATCTAAATATATTGGAAGAAAAATACAAAATTAATAGTAATAGCAGCAGCAAGTAGTGGTTTATATATATAGAAAAGCTGGAATGATAGTCAGAGAGTGGGTTAGTTGGTCCCTCAGTGGTTCAAGGACCTTACCTTTCTGCTATGACTATTGTTGTTGTACTGTGTATTGTGCTTATTTTATAGTAACTCCACACCCCCATAACCAGCCCATCCATGGAGAACTACATCAATCTCTTCATGAAAAAAAAAAATTGTTTTTCTCATAGTATCAAATATCTCCTAAAGACCTCACTGCTTCTCAATATTATTATGTTGCGGGGATCAAGTTTCTAATAAATTTTGATGGTGATTAACCGTATTCAAATCATAGTAGTTATGCTCCATTGGAAATTCATAGCTATATCCCACTATATTTTATAAGAAGAAAGATTTTAGATCAAGAATTTCTTTTTTTTCTGTTTCAAGGAATTAGAAAAGTAAGGATAAACTAAAACCAATGCAAACAAAAGTAAGATAACTTAAAAAATTTATTGTGGAAACATAAAATAGAGAAAAAAATGACATGAAAATCAATAAGAAAAAAATTAATTTTTAAATGATCAAGAAAATTGACAAAATTTTCCTACACCTATTAAGAAAAGAGGAAATGATAGACTACTTGACTCAGAAAAGGTATCAAAATTAGACAAGACAAAAGGAAAATGAAAGACCTACATATTATATAAATAGTTGGCAAATTTTCCTTGTCAAAATATTAGCAAGCTTAATGCAGCAGCATATAAAATGAAGTATATGCAAATCAAGAACAAGTGAAATTTATTTTGAGAATAGAAATATGGTTTGGTGTAAGAAAAATATCCCTGAACAACAGAGAAATACATACTCATCTCTGTAGACACCCACATATTCACACACAAAAGGGTTGATAAAAATCCAAAGACCTCTTATACAAAAGCATACCCAGAAAACTAAAAAGAAAGAAATTATCCCCAATTTTAAAAAGGGTATCTGAGGGCTGAAACAAGATCTTTGACAGGTTTACTAAGAGACCATGTAATGATGTTGCTGAAAAATCTGCCCTACAAGAAGTCACACAGAATGAATGTTACCATTTGCCACTTCGTTGTACTAAAATTTTTCACTAGTATAACTGAGAAAATAATTTAGAGTACACTTTTATATACAGAAAACCCTAAAGAATGCACACATGCACATGTGCACGTGCACGTGCTTGCACACACACACCCTAAAGATACAAGTTAAACCAAACAGCATGATGCAAATTCACTATAAACATTTCAATATGCTAGTAATTAACAGATTAAAGGTACTATCTTCAGTTATTTACAATAGTACCCCAAATAATAAAATGCTTGGTTACAAAAGCATTTCAGGTTTGTAGACTCAAATTATAGAACAGTTGAGTTAAGTTTAAGAAACTTAAAAATGGAAGTTCTGTGTTGATAAGTTGATGGATTAATGTTATTAAAAGATCAAACCCCTCCAATTTAAGATTAAAGTCAATCTTTATTAAAATTCCAATAAAGTTTCAGTAGAAATAGAAAAATGGGTCTTAAAATTCATGATAAATTCAAAAGTACTCTAAAAGTCAATGTAATATTGATAAAATATAAGGCAGGAGAACTCATACACTCTATTTTAAAATAATAAATCTACATTGATAACTAACATAAGAATAGATATTCAGATAAATACAATGGAACTGAGAATACAGAAAGGTACCCACATATTTCTAGTGAACTGACAGATAATTGTACTGACAGTACTATTTAATGTAGAAAATATAGATAGTGTTTGTAACAAATTGTATTGGAACAATAGGAAATCTTGTGTCAAAGAATAAATGTTGATTCCCTACCTAACACCATATGCAAAATCTAGCCAAACTCATTAAATATATACATTTAAAAGTTTAAAAAATTATCAAAAGGAAAAATTATCTTTAATCTTAATGCCATTGGATTAATGTGAGTTGGGCAATGACTTTATTAATATGATACCAAAGGTACAAAGAACCCAAGTAAAAAACAAACAAATTAGAGCTCATCAAATTAATAACCCTTGTCTAACCAAGGAGACATTAAGAAAATAAAATGGTTAAGTTTACAGTGAGAGAAAAGCTATAATTAGTTCCCACTTCACATCCAAGAATATTAAGCTGTTGAGAAGTTAAAACTTTCATCCATTTTGTGTGGGAATATCATATAAACAAAAATCATAAAAGTCCTGTAGAAAACACTGTAATAGCTCTTTAGAATTTCAAATATAGAGTTACTACAAAATCTAGCAATGTTGCTCCTTGATATATATCCAAGAGAAATGGAAACAGGTGTCCAAACAAATGCTTTATAGAAACATTCAGGGCACACAATTCACAACAACTAATAGGTAGAACTAACAAATTATTCAACAAATGGCAATGGAATTTCTTAAATTATACAGAAATATTTAGCCAAAAAGAGATGAGTACTTAAACATGCAGTCACATAGATGAACATTGAATGTTCCTATTTGTGTTACAAGTGAAAAAAAAAGACAAATGATGAATTAAACAGTGTATAATTTTGTTTATAGATCCTTTTTAAAATAGGCAAGTTCAGAAAATCAGTAAAAAAGAAACCAAAGTCCAAAATAGTTCTTAAGCTAGGAGAAATAATGGAGAATGACAGTACTATATTTTGAGTACACTATAATTTGCCAAAATGATATTCTTTATTACATCATTTAGTTGAAGTACTCATTCAGCTTGTGTGAGTTTATTATATCTGTCTGTCTGTCTGTCTGTCTATCTGTCTGTGTCTTTCTATCTACCTGTCTATTTATTTATACTGTTTATGTGTGTCTTTGTGTGTGTGTGCGTGTGTGTGTGTGTGTGAACCCGTGCAAGCATATCATGCAGTGCCTGTGGAAGGCAGAGGACAACTTGTGAGTGCTGGTTTTCTTTTTTACCACATGGAGCTCTGGGATCAACTTTGGGTTGTCAGACTCAGTGGTAGACATGGTTTTAACCATCTGAGCCATCCATACAATCTAAGTTATATGATTTTAATCTCACTTAAAATACATTTTGCACACAAGAGAAAGGGCTCTGCACCCTATCTGGCATTATACTAGAGCTGACCCTCTTGTATGGGGCACAGGTGAACCAGCTCTGAGGATGAGAGAGCAGGAGAGCTGACACCATCCTCCCCTCGATCTGCCATGTGGTGGCATGGGTGAGGAAAAGACGACCTTCCCCCTCTGCCCCTTGCCACCTGCAGTAGGCAAGAAAACTCACCCTGGAGTCACAAGACTGAGAGAACTAGCCCTGTCTCTCACTAGTTACAGCACACAGGAGAGTGAGTCTCACACTCTGTCTGGGCAGCATACTAGACAAGAACAACACAAGACAATGACGCACTGGGTCCCACAGCGTTCCATACTCATTTCTAAGATTCTATACTCACAATTGTGATCGTAGGAAGACAATGGCAAGCTGTTATGTATAAACCCAAATGCATCTAGATGTATACGCGCTGTACTGAACAATATCCTACTGGCTCCTTGTTGGATACTGTATTCCCAATTACTAACCTAAACACTCTATATAATCTCTTGCCACTTTCATTTTACTTTATGGTCTTGGTAGGTGGACGTCACCATGACACTGAAACTATGCCATAAAGAGAAGGTAAATCAAATAATACAATATGATTGTACACATGTGATGGAATATTTTTTTTTTTTGCTTTTGGTTTTTTTCTAGTTAATATATTTGAATTGTATTTTTAATAGTCAAATGTGCAAATATTGTTAATTTATTTACCAATATCCTCATTTACTTTCTGCTACTAAATAATGATTTCTATGGGTCGGAGTATCAGGATGAGTTGAATTAACCACTAGACTTTCAACTGTTTAAGAATGCCTTACCTGTCTTTTATTCTTACTGTCATTGAAAGTACACAGTAAATATTTGTGGGACAGAAGTTACACACTCTCTAATTTATCTGTTTGACACTAATAGAATTTCACATATTAGACCTGCTCAAAACTGCCCGGAAAACCAAACTGTGTCTCAAGGAGCAGTTTGCTTTGTAAAGTCCGCATTAACGAACCATGACTCTGCCTTATGTCACAGCTGGGCACTGAAACCCTCTCCTTGAAGTTTCAGCTCGGCTAATTCCCTGCGTAGTTTCCCCAGGAAAAGGTTCTTCTTTTAAGTCTGGCGCTGTGCTATAAACACACTCCTGTTTATTCCAGCTAATGAGAAACAGGCTGTCTGGAAATGTGTCTCCGAGGAGAATGCCGAGGAAATCTTTAGAAATACTGCTCTCCGGGATGACTGAAAAGATAGCATGTGGGAATGCATTGTAAGCAAAACCTATAGCTGATGTTATACATCAAGCTCAAAAAGATGTCTAATTGGGTGTAAAGCTTCCTTGGATACACCAGCTTTGGATTTGTGGTAAGAATGGGCAAAAGTAGTGAGAATTCTTTTTTTTTCTCACATACATTTAGCTTTTTCCCCTCTCCATTTCCCCTACACTCTTAGTATTGCCGCTCCCCACACCTGACCCCAATTTTGCTTTCCTGCTGGGAATCCTTTTCTGGTCTTGTTATCTCTCCTTGGGATCAGTCAGGCTGTCCTTCCTTTATTCTCTTCTGTTATAAGGTGTCTAATAGTTTATAGCCTTTTAATCTTGTGGCTTTCCCCGTAGACATTTTCAAATAGCTTCTACCATTGCTCTAGGTCCTTTCATTAAAAAAAAAAAAATCTACTAACTTTCGAATCACAGTGTTTATTATTGAAAAGTTTTCCAAGGGTCTGCCTCACTAAGTTTTTAGTTCTTGGAAAATATTTTTATCCAAAAGGTAATTTTCACTTAAAATAAATGTCTAATAGCAAAAAAAATGACAAAGGCTGTTTGTTGTTCTATAGCTTCTCATCAAACTCTAGCTGCTCATATCTCTTTTCTCTATAGTCTTCAACTGCTTGAAAAGATATAGACTTCTTATTGGTTATTATTCATTTGTAAACGCAAATAGCACTCTCATTTCAAGTATATGATTTTACACATTCTAAGGATACTGTACATTTTCTCCAATGTTCATTCATTCCGATTATTATTCACCACTGATTCTTTAGTTGCTGTCCCAATGCTCTTGGAAACTCAGTATTACCAGTACCATACAATCCTCCTTCAGGAAGCACACATGAATTTTATTTTTCTATGGAAAACTTCATTTGATCAATATTATTTGCCTACTTCTTGTAGTGAAAAGGTGTTGTACAATATGAGATATGAAGATTATATGAATTTGGGGAAGTACCACCTGTGGAGATCAGGATTATAGGTCCTAAAAGAACTGTTCATAAATAATTCAGTCTTTCTAGGGGTACGGATTCTCCTATCACCATTGCCTTTATACAGCCACACATTCATATTTTCTTTGTCTATAGCTTTTTTTCTGTTCCCTTTGATTGCTCTTAGTATGATGCCCAAAGAGAACCAAACCTTCTGTTGTGAAAACAGTTCTGGAGCTTGTTCCATGTATACCTTGCAGCTCAATAAAAGCTTTCGGAGACTAAAGAAAGCACCTGGCAAACTATATTAGGTTAGTGGCAGAAGCCTACTAAATCCTGTATTCACATTGAAAAACTGGCCCCAAATGTATATGTCATGGGCCTGTAAGATTATCAACATCACTGTTGTTTCAAAAATGCATATCCACAGAGATATATCTGTAAACCGAATCAATATCTCACTGACTGCTTTTTACTGTGATAAAACACAAATTAGTTTTACATTACTGGGTTTAGAATAAATATTTAGCATTATATATTTATTCAAAAGGTTATCATTGTGTATGTATGAGTTTTTTTTTTTTTTTTTTTTTTTTTTTTTTTTTTTTTTTTTTTTTTTTTTTTTCTGGGTATGGGTCAGGCACCACTTGCTTGCAGGGCCTTTTGAGGCCAGAAGAGGGAGTATCCTTTGGGAATGGAGTTACAGAGGCCTGTGAGCACCCACGTGTGTAACTAAGGACGTGCCAGGGTGCTCTGAAAGAACAGACAGAATTCTTTTCCACTGAGCCATCAACTGTAACCCCCCATTACATATTCTCTAAGTTATATTCAGTAAAAATAAAATTGTCAATTTCATAATTCACAGGTCACTCAGCAAACATCAGAACAGCTCTTTTTTCCCTTACAGAGGGGAAGTAGCACAGAAACCCCCAAGTGAGCAGTGTACTGAGAGTGGCACTCTGCACTCTGTCCTAAATGGGATGTCTTTACCAACTCTCTCATTTATCAAGAGCTCCCCTCGGGGCTCAGTAATCCATAGAGAAGAGGAAGCAGAAACATTGTAGAACCAGGCTGGATGTATAACTTCAAGGAAGCAGAGTCTTTCAGACACAATAGCACTAATGTATATGCGAACTCACAGAAATTGTGGCAGCATGCAATCAGCCTGCACATGTTCAAACCAGATGTGGTCCCAGAGCTGAGAGGGGAAAGCAGACACCAACTCCCACCCCTTACCAAGAAGATATCTGTAATTGATACCCAATGGTAGAGGAAGAATTAATTTTCTTTAATGATATCTTGCTAGGTAGGTATACAAATCACACTTTAAGAAGGTATCATACTCAGGAGTAGTTGCTCAACCCTAAACGTCAATAATATTTTCATAGATTTTTAATATTGTGTTGCTTTAGTTGGACATTTTTTTGTCTGTTGGTATTTTGCATATATATTTGCATATATATTTTTGTTTCCTTTTTTATTTTTGTAGATTTGTGTGTGTGTGTGTGTGTGTGTGTGTTTCTTGTTTTGGTTTGTTTTGCTTTTAAATGCGAGAGAGAAAGGAAGGGCAGAATTGGGTTGGTAGAGAGGCAGGGAGAATCTGAGAAGATCTGCGGGAGGGAAAGTATTATGCAAAAAATATTCTTTTCTGTGTTTCTGCTTCTTCCTCCGGATTGTTGACTGCACTGCTTCATAAGGGAGGAGGGAGTAGAGATGTGCACAGGCTAAGGATATTTGGGGGTATGACAGAGACAGCCTTCCAGGAGACAGATTTTAATAAATCGGTTCAACTTTATTCCAGAGTATAAGGAATCTATAGAATCAGGGACAAACTCTAATTTGCATTAATTGGCATGCTCTTAACACAAGGCTTCCTATGTGGCCATAGGGTCCTATAGCAGAACTCCTAGCACAAGTCTTCTAGCAGAAATCTGTGCCGAGGGTCAAGCTAAAGCTATATCAGGCATCTGGCTTAAAGACAGCTTTCAGATAAGGTCAGGCAACCAAACCCAGGGACATTCTCCAGATAAGGGCAGGTTGAGAGCAGGAAATTTCACTGGGGAGGGAGGGAGTAGGCCAGGCCGTCTTAGACTGTGACCTTTGACCAGCCAGCAAGGCTTTTCCAACCCTCTTCAAAAGATAACTAAGTAGTGGAAGTGCTAGAGAGTCTCCTCACCAGGTGAGGGCACTGGTTGCTCTTGCAGAGGTCTTGCCTTTAGTTCCCAGCACCCAGATAGTGACTCAAGAGTTCTGTTGCCCTCTTCTGGCCTCTGTGAGCACTGCATGCATTTGTTGCAGATACCAATCTGGATTCTTTTCAGCACAATGAGAACTCCAGGGAACTCAAAGACCATCACCCTACTGATTTTAGCTTGGAAGTTGAAAGCCTTTCCCTTTCCTTTGTCATTTTTGCCTCAGATTTGTGGTTTCTGGTTGAAGATACTATAAACCAAATTTCTAAGCTATTTTTGGGTGTTTCTTGCATGAAATGGTCCATACATGAAATATAAACCATATTATACACATTATTATGCTATTTAAAACACTTATTAAAAACATTAACAGTAGGTAAATAAAATTGCTGTCATGGTGTCTAGAATTTCCTTTAATTTTAAAAGAAGAAATCATGCCTAAAGATGTTAGAAATGACTGACTCCAAAGCTACACAGAGAAACACTATCTCTAAAAGACAAACAACTACAACAACAATAACACATGCGTGCGTGCACACACACACACACACACACAAGTGATTCCATGAAATTGGAAAAAATATGGCAGAACGGACCAGCACATGTGGTTGAGAGACACCGCTCACAGGGCAGGGTGATGTATAGCAGATCCTGCCCTCAAATGTGCTGCCCAGTCCCAGGATCACCTTGACTCTGAGCAACAGCAAGATATCAAAGGTGATTTTCTGAATTAAGCCTCCTTGAAACACTTCGTTGGAGGCCATGTTGCTGTGAACAGTTCATGTTGCCATGGGCTGCTATGGGCAAGGAAGAGTCTTCTGTGGTGGTATCAAAAGACTGCAGACTCATAACAGGATGAGAGACACTGAAGGCCATTGTGGCAACCCTTCCCCCTCCCCAAAAGGAAACAGTCCAGTCATGAAGCTATTGAAAAGAGGCCATAAAAATTGTAATAAAAATGTTGAAGTGTAGCTCTTTATAGTTAATAGTTTGGAACTAGGTGGTAGGGTGGTGGGGTAGGACTCAGCTTCCTTTATGGCTGGCACTGGAGGTTTGATAACGCACATGGTCAACACAAATTGGACTTGGTGTTTTTTGTTTTCTGTTTTTTTTTTTTTATTGACAAGTGGGAAGTTAGACAATGGCACAAGAGTGGGACTGTGGGCATGGGAGGATTGTGAAGCAAGTATGATCATGGTTACTTTGTATGAAATTCCCAAATAATTAATAAAAATATTATATTGGGAAAATAGAGCAAACAAAGCAGAACAAAAACTAAAACATGATTTCTACTAATTGGATTAAATTTTTCTACCATTTAAATACAAACAATCACAAATTGGCCCATTATACTTCTGAAATCATATGCATTTTCTATAACAGACCCAGAAAACTAATACTGCTCTCAGAATTCATAGTCTATGCAGTGGAAACCATTTCCTGTTTCTCGTTCTGTTTCTCTGTCTCTGTCTCTCTTTCTCTGCTTTTTTAAAATGAGATTTTATTTTATTATTTTTACTTATTTATTTCAAAAAAGAAAACAATCATCTTTTTAAATTATGCATACCAATCCAAATTCCCACTCTTTCCCCTCCTCCAATTCCCTCCACATACCCCCCTACCACATCCACAGAAGGCAAGGCACATTGCTTTAGGGAAGGTCCAAGGCCTTTTCTACTATATCTATGCTGAGCAAGGTATTCATCCATAGAAAACAGGTTCCCCAAAAGCCAGGACAAACAGTAGGGATAAATCCTGGTGCTACTGCCAATGGCCTCTTAGTGTGCCCCGGCCATGCAACTGTCAACCACATTCAGAGGGACTAGTTTGGTCCTATGCTTGTTCCTTCCCAGTCTGTCTGGTGTTTGTGAGCTCTCATGATCTCAGGTGGACTGTTTCAATGGGTGGAGCCATGATGGTCTTGACCTCTTTGCTTATATTGTCACTCCTCCCACTCTTCAAATGGATTTTGGGAACTCAGTCCAGTGCTCCAATGTGGGTCTCTGCTTCTGTCTTCATCAGTTATTGGATGAATGTTTTATGGTGATATTTAAGATACTCATCAGTCTGACTATAGGGCAAGGCCAGTTTGAGCACCCTCTCCTCTATTGCTTAGGGTCTTAGTTGGGGTATCCTTGCAGACTTCTGGGAATTTCTCTAGTGCCAGGTTTCTTGTTAACAGCACAATGGCTCCATCAATCAAGATATCTTTTTTTGCTCTCATCTCTGTCCTTCCTCCATCTCAACTATCCCGTTCCCTCAAGTTCTCCTTAAACTTTACCCTCCTCTTCCCCTTCCACCTTCCCTTCTCCCCTCACCTCTATATTCACAATTTTGCCAGGCGATCTTGTCTATTTCGACTTTCCAGGTGAATCTACATCTTTTTTAGGGTTCACCTTGTTACTTAGTTTCTCTAGGATCACGAACTATAGGCTCAATGTTCTTTGTTTATGGCTAGTATAACTTATGAGCGAGTACATACCATATTCATCTTTTGGGGTTTGGGTTACCTCACTCAGGATGGTGTTCCATCCATTTGCATGCAAAATTCAAGATGTCATTGCTTTTTACTGCTGAGTAGTACTCTAATTTGTAAATGTGCCACATTTTCTTTATCCATTCTTCGGTTGAGGAGCATCTAGGTTGTTTCCAGGTTCTGGCTATTATAAATAATGCTGCTATGAACATAGTTGAACAAATGTCTTTGAGGTATGTTTGAGCATCTTTTGGGTATATTCCCAAGGGTAATATTGCTGTGTTCTGAGGTAGGTTGATTCCCAGTTTTCTGAGAAACTGCCATACTAATTTCCAAAGTGGTTGTACAAGTTTGCATTCCTACCAGCAATGGAGGAGTGTCTCTCTTTCTCTGTTTTGTTATTCAGAGAAACATGATTGCTAGCTATCATTCCAGTGAGGTGACTTTCTATCCAGTAACAGCACTGGCCTGATGTTATCTGATTAGAAGAGCTCAGCCTTTTAGTGACTCTCCAAGAGCTGACTCAGGACATTCAGCAAAGATAATTCCAGATCACCTTGATCTTTTAAAAACATGAACACATCTAGCTTTTTATGTTGCTTATTGTTATAACTGTTATATACACAGAAGTTATATTTTGAATACATTTTTTGGGGGTCTGGAGAGATATTTTAGTCATGATCAATGCTTGTCCTGAAAATCTGATGATCTTCTTTCAAACTTCTAACACTCACATGAAAAGCCAGGCACAGTGATGCATGGCTGTATCCCCAGCACGGGGAGGCTGAGTGAGACAGGGGAATCCAATCACTGGCATGACGGCTCAGCCAAATAGATGAGTTCTAAAACCAGCCCCAGATCCATAAAAAAGAAATAAACACCCAGCTTCCTGCTCTGGTCCCCCATGTGTGCATGAGCAAGTACATCTGGACATTTAAGTGTGTGTACTAACCCCCCCCCCCACATACATACAATAATTTCTGCATAACTAACTCTATCGAAGTTATCTCATATCTGACATGTTTCTTAAATGAGAGCTATATAAAACATAATATAGAATATTCTAATTCAAAGCTGAAGAAAGAAATTTAGAAGGTGATTGAATTACCAAATTTCTGTCAGCCTGAGTAACAGAGTCAGCCTATATTGATGTAGTTGGGTCATCTGTCTATTGTTATTTTCATTGGTTAATTAATAAAGAAACTGCTTGGCCTGATAGGTCAGAACATAGGTGGGTAAAGTAGACAGAATAGAATGCTGGGAAGAAGGGAAGTAAGGCAGTCACCATAGCTCTCCTCTCCAAGATGGATGCAGGTTAAGATCCTTCCTGGTAAGCCACCACCTCGTGGTGCTACACATATTAATAGAAACGGGTTAATCAAGATGTGAGAGTTAGCAAATAAGAGGACCAAGCAGTGTTTAAAGGAATACAATTTGTGTGTGGTTATTTCGGGGCATAAGCTAGCCAGGCGGCTGGGAGCTGAGTGGCAGGAACGCAGCCCGCTGCTCCTTCTACACTATATCACATTGATTCTGATTCAAACTTTACTCGTCTTTCCTCTCTATCACATTTAAAAATGATACACCAGTTTACATTCATTTGTTCTGTACAATAAAATTGTACCAAACAATATATTTAATTTATTTGAATTAAATTGAAAAAGAAAGCTCAAGATAGATATCATTTAAATTGAACACAGATTATTATGTCAGACACCTTACTTAATAATCTTATGCCCAAAGCAATGGAGTCAATCAAGCTTGAAAGAATAATTTTGGTTCATTGAATCCTTTGAACAAAAATAATTTATCTCAAACACATCAATAAGAAAATAAAATGTGCTGTACAACCTTAAATTGATGTTAGGAAGTTGTATAATTAATTGAGAGTTATAAAGAATCATTTATCAAGAAACAGATACTGTACACTGAACTGTAATGGACTTGGGAGATCTAGTCTCAATCTTTGTAAATTTCATCTGGAAAATTAAATAAACTGGCCATCTCACTTCTTTATTTCTTTCCTTTTGAATGTAATTGTTTTGGGTAGCATAGCTAGAGTTTGCAGACTGTCACCTGTTAAAATAATAACCCAAATAATAGACCTATAGGTCCAAGGGCTAAGTAACAATCAATATGAATTATCAAGAGGTAAATACTGGAATTCCTCTATCTTCTATCCAAAATTATAATGAGTATTTCCATGCAAGTTTTCTCAGTGGGTTGGATACTTATCACCAAGTCTGATGATCTTGACCCAGAGTACTCACATGGAGAAACGAGAAAACCAGCTTCTACAGGTTTTGCTTTGACTTCCACACATGATCTGTGTCAATAGTGAGCACAAACATACTTACATGCATACACATACCATGCACTAGATAATAAAAGTAATAATTATTTCTAGTGGAAAAGTTGAAATTTTTCCTTTTAATAATATTCTACCTGGCAATGAAAAACATTAATGCTTATGAGTAGTTCTAATCCTTATATTACTGATGTATAATTACACTTTAAGCATTACATTTTCATTAAAAATCAGTTCTACTTCTAATCCCATAAAGAGTTGAAGAATATAGGGAGATGTCATTTTTAAGAATTTAAATATATGAAGGGATCAGTTATACAAATATAAGAGAATGGGATAATATTAACAAGATGCTGAACACTCTTTCCGTTGACATGACAGATGGTCTCAATGATCACCTAAACAAGTAATCCTCAAAGGTCAGTGCATTTGAGAGTTGGGACATCAGCCTGGGGGCTACTGGCAAACGGTGGAAACTTTAAGAAGAGAAATTTGTGAAAAAAAATCTCGTCCTCAGGGATATTGAGATGTCAGCCTTACCCTCTATCTTTGTAATACGTCTTTATAAATATTCACTTATACTTCTAATTTGCATTTTAGGATACAGTAATAAAAACAGTAAATATATTTTGATATATTTGGAAAAGATCTTAACCTTTCTTGTCTGTTTAATTATTATAGGCCAAGACAAAATAGACTTAAAATGAAATTAAATGTTAATAGAAACATGTATTTTTTTTCACCATTAGCTAAGTAGTCTCTTTCCAGTTTCTTTGAATATTTCGAAATCATTTCTCATTACAGATCCAGTACTGTAACCATGAGTTCCACAGGGAGTAGATATACAAAACAATTTTTTGGGCAACTAAGGAGAGGGAACCTGAAATGACCCTATCCTATACTGATGAATATCTTGCATATCACCTTAGAACCTTCATCTGGCGATGGATCGAGGTAGAGACAGAGTCTCAATTTGGAGCAACGGTCTGAGCTCTTAAGGTCCAAATGAGGAGCAGAAGGAGGGAGAACATGAGCAAAAAATCAGGACCACGAGGGATGCACCCACCCACTGTGACAGTGGAACTGATTTATTGGGAGCCCACCAAGGCCAGCTGGTCTGGGACTGAATAAGCATGGGTTGATTCCGGACTCTCTGAGCATGGCGGTCAATGAAGACTGATGAGAAGCCAAGGACAATGGCACTAGGTTTCGATCCTAATACATGAACTGGCTTTGTGGGAGCTTAGCCTGTTTGGACGCTCACCTTTCTGGACGTAGATAGAAGGACCTTGGTCTTCCCGCAGGGCAGGGAATTTGGACTGCTCTTCAGTATCGAGAGGGAGGGGGAATGGAGTGGGGGGAGGAGAAGAGGAGTGGGGATAGGGGGAGGGAAGTGGGGGGAGGGCAATATTTGGGAGGAGGGGAGGGAAATGGGAAATGGGGAGCAGGTGGAAATTTTAATTAAAAAAGAATAAAAATAAATAAATAAGTAAAAAAAAATTGTATCAATATTAAACATGTAGACTTTCCTCATCTTTGGCTTTTAAAAGGCACAATATGGCAGGTATTTATGTAATATTTGTATTGTATTCTGTATTATTCATGATCTAAAAAGGTTGTGCATGTAGTTTATGCAAATATTATATTGTTTTACATAAAGGCCTGAGAGCTTTCCAATCTTAGTTTGTCAGGGCACCCAAACAATTATCCCCCAGAGATGCTAAAGGATTATTGTGCTTCATTCTATATCCTTAAGAACTACAATGAAATAATAATGTCTTTTCTATCATAGCTATTAATTAATATAAATATAAGCAGTGTGAATGGCCTTTAAATCTAAAGACAATGAAATAGTTCTCTTTTTATAATAAATTCAGTGATGTCATGAATGGCCCTACTATTTTGTCAGGGACCATGCCTTGGCGAAGATACCACTTACCAGGTAGGGGTATGGCAATTAGAAAAGTTAGTAAACAGCACAAAGATGCAAATGAAAATAATAAAACAGAAATATAAGATAGTATTGGGAGGGAGTTCCAGTGAATACTGAAATTTCCTGCATTTAATTTTCCATACACTCCATTACCCCAATACGGCAGGGGAAAGAAGACAAAAGACTGCTTTAACATGGTACAAAGGACAACTAGAACAGTTATTTGCTTTAATACTTTGAGACATCAAGTCATTAACATTCTGTTGTTTGGGCAGTGAACCCACCTTGGACCAAGTATCCTGAAGGCAGCCTCTCACAAGCTCAAATTTCCTATTTCAAAGAAGGAGCAGAAATATGCTTGAATATCCTGACCATTGGTCATGGAGGAGTAGATCTATCTATATGGGCCATCTTAATATCAAAAAGACCAAGTAAGCACATGCTAGGTCCACGTGTAGCCACATTTGTTTGAGACAACAAGTCATTAGCATTCTGTTGTTTAGAAAGTGAACTCACCTAGACCAAGTTTTCTAAAGGCAGCAACTCCCAAGGTCAGACCTCCTATTTCAAAAGAAGGTACTGAAATGTGGTTGAATTTCCTGACCTAGAGTAGTAAGGGGAGAGTGGATATACCAGGTATGGGTCACCTTAATGTCAAAAACACCAAGTAACCACACCCTACATCAGCGTGCATAGCCATACTACTTGTCAAAAGCTTTGAACAAGCTAAAACTCTCTGAACTTTAGACAAGGTAGAAATAGGTTCACATTTTTGGGCCTCCACACTATTTTTAGTGAGAAATTTTCCTAAACACACTTCATATGAGTACACATATATGATCGTGGAAATATCATATATTAGACAATTAATGACTTTATTATTCATTTATTTATGGACTGGAACTCATGGTTACAGTATTGGATCTGTAATGAGAAATGATTTCAAAATATTCAAAGAATATTTATTTATTTATTTATTTATTTATTTATTTATTTATTTATTTATGGTATTTTGAGACAGAGTTTCTCTGTAGTTTTGGAGCCTGTCCTGGAACTAGCTCTTGTAGACCAGGCTAGACTTGAACTCATAAAGACCCATCTGCCTCTGCCTCTTGAGTGCTGGGATTAAAGGCATGTGCCACCATGGCCCTGCCTTATTAGTCTACAGAATACAGTAGTAAAGATGTAAGTTTTTCTGGTTTCTAGGAGAGAAATTGAAGAAAAATTATTCTAAGAGTAGCAAGCATACAGGTATTCTATTTATAAGTGAATATTACCAATAATTTGTGAACAAAGCATTTTTCCAACACATCAAAATAAATATTCTGCCCTATCAACAAGATTGAGATCACTGCAGAAACATGAATTATGAATATAAATTGTGGAATATTCTTTTACACTGTACAAAAATACATCACTATGATTGGTTTAATAAAAACAAGCTACTGGTCAATAGTTGAACAGGATAAGGTTAGGCAGAAGAACCAGACTAAGGACATTTGGAAGAAGAAGAGTCTGGAGTCAAAGGAGTTGCCAGCAAGACAGGGAGAGAAAACAGGAGGTGCAACATGAAAAAGAGTTACTGCCATGTATCAGAAGGTAGATTAAAATAAGTAAATTAAGTTGTAAGAGCTAGTTACTAACAAGCATGAGCTATTGGCTGAGCATTTACAACTAATATAAGTTTATGTTATATTGGGAACAGCTACTGAGACACAGAGAAACTCTGCCTACAATAAGTAAAGAACTGCTAACTGTAATTCTAATTCTACTGTGGGATTTATTTCATGTATTTCATGTTAGTAAGTCTGTGGTCTTTATATGGCCAGGTTAGCATAACAAATACATTACAACTTATTAAAAAGACTAAATCTAGCTCTATACTATGAATTGACTTATTATTTTCTTTCCAAGGTGTTCAAATGATAGAGAGAACATCTTAAAGAAGGAGTGATGCACTTTGGCTTGTGGTTTCAGGGATCAGTCATTAGGCCCCATATACTTGAGTATTATGATCATGGTATCAGCATGTTACACAGGAAGCTCCTTACCTTATAGTGGTATGGAAGCAGAGAGTGAGGAATAGACCCTGGACCATGTATAACCTTCCTTCAGAGACACATTTTCAGTGATTTATTTAGTCCAACCTGGCTCTTCTACCTAAATTTTTCAGAATCTCCAAAGCCAGTACCAACTGGGAACAAAGTATTCAAAACATACACCTGTGGAGAACTGTCCATCACAAATGCCTCTTTTATTTAGCAGTTCTCTCACTAAGACACACTGGAGTTTTAGATTTGTTTGTATAGTTTCCAGTTGTAATTTCAGAGAAAGAAAAAGACACACAGAGAAAGAGATAAAAGAGGAGAAAGAGGACTAAGAAGAAGAAGAAGAAAGAAGTGGAAGAAGAAGAGGATGAAGGAGAAGGAGAAGAAGAGGAAGAGGAAGGAGTAAGAAAAGGAGAATGAGAAGGACAAGATATAGAAAACAGAGAAATATAATAAATGCAGGGACCCTTGGTACCTGTTAAAGTTTCCTTCACTTTTACTCCACATTCTTGAGCTCTTTTTCTCTTTTTTTTAACACAGTACTCTTCAACTGAACTCTATCATCCCCAGCCTTTAGAGATTCATTGCCTGAATGACCAGAGACATTTTGTTTGTTTGTTTTTAGTGAAATCATTATAATTGCTTTTAAGTTACATCTATAAAGAGTGGTTAGGTCCAAGTTTTGGATGTCAAAGAATTTTGTTTTCCAAATATTTAACTAATTTGAATTAATGCAAAATCTTGTTAACAGGTCTTACCTTATAATACAGTTTCTCTGTCACTAAGGACGGTAGCAAAAGAGTAAAATTTGTAGTGCTCTTTAAAGAACCCATTTCGTAGAACTTATGGGATAAATTGTACCTAAACGTTATTTAGGCAGAGTTAAAAGAGCAACACTCATCTCAGTTGAAAGCATTCCACCAAAATTACTCTATGTTTGTTTGTGGTGTAATCATGGGAAGTTCACCTAAGGGTAGAGTGGTAAGTGTAGGAAATTCTGGCTTATTGCAACACTCAGGGACTATATTTGGCCTTCCAATAAAGGATTGTTCAGTCCAAAAGCTTTAGCACGCAGCATCTGGCATTCAGGATAACATCATGTTTTTCTAAAAACCCAAGTCAAACTTCTGGCAGAGTAGCATCCCAGAGTCTGTGCAGCACTCATGCCAGCTATTTTGCTGTTACTGTTGCTTAGGAAAAGTTGCATTGTTATCATGCCAATGGCATTTAGTTAATACCTGTTAATAGCCTACATATTCTTACAGATTTAAAACTCTGAAGCCTTTTAAGATACAGATAAATGTAAGCATAAATCATAATCAATTAACAGTCCACATGGATTGTCACGGAACTAATAACTTCATGGGTGCTTCAGATCCAATCTACCATGAAATATTCAATGTCCTAGCAATCTCTTGACAGCCACTTGATATAATTTGAAATTACAAAAGTGGAGAAAGTATATAAGCTTCGCTTTCATTGAGTATGAATTAACTTCTACCAGAAAAGTAATTTTGCCTGTGCTTTCGTTATTACTGATCATATTGGGAAACTATGAGAAAGTGTTAAAAATAATTAGTCAATAATAGATGACTGTTGGATGGTCTCATTTTTAGTTTCTCTTGGGGAATACAATTTTCCAAATTTTCATAATAAATACACTTCCACAGGCCTTTAATTTAGGTTCAACTGTAGCAATACAAACTCTGGATCAAGATGGACATGGGTTTAAAATCTTGTCCTTAATATTAACCACTGAGGGCAGAAAGTTCCTTATCCAAACACTGGATTAATACTGAGGAATTATCTCTTACTCATCATTCTGAAAACACAAAACCGTGGAAAGGAAGGGTATTTTTTTTAGTTGGCAGAAAAAGTTTGACCTAACTTGACCTGCAAACTTGACTCAAGTTCTTATTTTTATAAACCAACAAATATAGAGAAAATACATTCTGTGTTCTAGAATTTATTCTAGCAGTTATTAATCTTAAAATAAGAATCACAGCAATTCTCAATTTATAACCAGGTATTCCAAAGTGACAGAGGATCAGCAACTGCTACTGACTCCTGAAGTAATGTTAGTTTTGACACACCAAGCCCTTAAGAGATGGAGTCTGTACAATTCTTTCATTGTTTGTGTTAGAGCATCCACCTAAAGAGGAAAACCTCTGAGAAGCTATTTACAGCCTTCACCAATTCTGTAGAGATGCTCATATCATTGAGGAACCATTACTGACTAGCTCAGGATGATACATATACGTTAAGCCCTGAAGACATCTGAGTTCTAAGATCCTTCAGAATTTCCTTAGTTTTATGAGTCTTCAATACCAGCTATGAAGATCAGTACTGCCACATGTGACAGATGCCAGTAAACAGCACTAAGTATAAAGTGCGTATCCAACAAAACACAATTTGCCCTCTTCCTTCCCAGAGAGATGTCATTCGCAAATCTATAGTTATGCTCCATGAAATATTTTCCTTACCATCATTTCAGTACAAGTGTGATGATGCCATTAATATAATTCTTGTTTGGATCTATATAACACAATAAACAAAATACAGCTATTAATTTTAGAACAGTTCCACTACATTGCTGCACATATATTGACTTATCTTATTCTTCTAGGCATACAACAAATCTGTGGTACATTGTTACTAACATACACCGGAACACGAGTGGGTCTCAGAAAATCTAGACCTTACTCCACAAAAAGAAAAAAGAAAAAAAATGCAATTACATAAATCAACCATAAACATCAGTATTTAAATAGTATAACAAGGGAATAGATTATTGCAAGGGAAAATCTACATATTCCAGGCATGTGACTGTGAAAACAGAAAGAAGAGGACTGATTAAAGTTTATATATTCAAGTTGTACCTACAAGTACACTGAGAGTACGTGATAGAACCAGAGTGACTACCCTTAAAGACTTATCACCCGCCAGCTCACGGTGAAGATAGGACCAACTCTTCAATTTGTCTTTTAAGACGAACTATTTTCCAGTACATTTGGCTTTTCTTTTATAGGTGTGATGTTCCAAATGCTGCTCCCTACGTCCAAACCAATTGTTTGAAGACACACATGAAGCAGTAATAGGAGGTTGCGCTGCTTTGTTTACTAATGACACTACTGCTTTTTGTCGATGGACTTAAGGAATCTGCTTAAAATATACAAAGAGAACCTAAAGAGGTCTAGGATTTCACAGGGCTGGAAACTCAGTCTCTCATCACCTGGATCCCAAGTGAACAGAGAAGATTGCAGGTTAGTTCTCGACACAAACTGTCCAGAAGTGATACATACCACAGAGTTGAAGAGTTGGATCTTGAGAGACTAATCCTGCTTCTGGTAGCAGCAACACATATTAAGGCTCTTGCAGGTCTGAATGCGTTATTGTGAATGAAAAGTTCCTGTGACTCTTAAGGTAGGTTTGATAATTCACTAGAATAACTTCCAGAAATCAGAAAGATGTATTTTCTTCATACTGGCTTATAATAAAATAAATGAGCTGTCTAAAATGGGTCGCAAGATGTTCTTTGCAAGTGTCTGTGTTTCAAGGCCTTCTCATCAGTCTGGGAAATGCAAGTAGGATTGAGTATTGCATACTCATGATGTTTTTGATGCCCATCATTGAGAAGCCTGCCTAGAGTCACCTCAGTAGAACAAAGGCACCACTACCCCAGGAAATTCAGAGAACTAGGAGCTGTGTGCCATGGACTGGGAAAAGGTCAACATGTATGTTTATTATTATTATATTATTATGTCCTACAGTTTTTTGGTTTACTACTCTCACAATCATTTTTCTTCCTTCATTTGTTTTTTAAGCAGGGGTTGGAGGGAAAGAATATGGGGAGAGACAACTGGAATTTTGGAGAATTGGGTGATTTGAAAACTCAGTGTAGTGGAATTTCCCTGGAATCTATGACCCTAGCAAAGACTCCTAATAATGGGAACTATAGAGCATGAACCAGCAATCTTCTGTAATCAGGAGAGACTTCCAGTGGAGGAACTGGGACACCAAACCAACCACAAAACCTTTGGACTACAGTCTATCCTATCTGCAAGATGTGTTGGGGCAATGGTGGTGAAAAATTTATGGGAGTGGCCAACCAATGACTGGTACAACTTGGGGGCCACACCCCAAAAGGGCACTCACTTCTGACACTGCCTGGATATCCCGGAACTAGAAGCAGGAGAACCCAGAGACCTAAAAATATCAATGAAATTATTCCTTACGATATTCTACTATGCTCCTAGACGGTTGCCTGGCTCAGTTATTATCAGAGAGACTTCATCCCGCAACTGATGGGAGCAGATACAGTGACCCACACCTAAATATTGGGCAGAGATTTGAAAATCTGGAAGAAAGGGAAGAAGGAGTGTAGAAGCCAGAGGGATTGAGGACCACCACTGAATACATCCTATAGAATTAACTAACCAGGGCTCATAGAGTCTCACAGCTAACGAAACAGCAATCACTGAGCCAGCATGGGTCCTTTGAATGTACGTAACGGTTGTGTAGCTTGCTGTTCTTGTGGGACTCCGAACAGTGGGAGTGGTGAGGTGTCTCTGATTCTTTTTCCTGCTCTTGGTATCTTTTCCCTCTGACTGGATTGCTTCATCCAGCCTTGATATGGAGGTTTGTGCCTAGTTTTTTTGTAACTTGTTTGTTTTGAGGCATTGGGTTGATATCCCTGGGAGGTCAGTTTTCTGAAGGAAAACAGAGAAGGAATGGATTTGGGGGTGAGGGGAGGGAGAGCTGGGAGCAGGGATAGGAAACTGAGGTTGAAATGTAATGTATGAGAGAAGAATAAATAAACTAAAAAGAAAGGAAAATGAAACAAAATAGAGATACAGACACAAAAATCCCAGAGTGGTATGAATACTGATAGCCTGTGCAAACAGCTCTTAATAGTGATTGGCTTCTTTCTAGTTTTATTGCTGTAGTTACAGTAACTTGGTAAGTCAACAGCATCTGTATTTAATATCAGCCAGGAGGAAGTTAGTGAGCACTGGGGAACACCTGCCATAGGAGCACAAGCCAGTCTACACTGCCCTTGTCTGAACTGCTTGAACAGCATTGCTTTCTTTCTTTTGTGCCTTTTGGTGTGCTCTTCTTTGAACTTGAATTTTCTGTGTGTGATTTTTGTTTTGATACAAGTTGTTCTCTCCTCTACTCTTGATGTCTGTAAGAGACTTCTTCCATTTGTATTCCAAGTTTTCCATTTGTGACCTGATCTATTTTTATTTGATTCATCTGTTATTATTTTCCTGATGCAGTGCAGGTAAACTGTCACTCAAAAGGGCAATTGTTGTGATTTTATTTACTTTTTTAAATTTTTTATTCATTCTACAAACCAACCACAGATCCCCCTCCCTCCACTACTCCCCCTCTCCTTCCCTCTTCACCCTCCCCTCCCTTCCATCTCCTCTCCCAACCCCTATCCTCTCCCAAAAATTCACATTGGAACTTAGCGTCACAGTCTATTGTTGTCTTATTTGGCTGTAAGAGTCCTTTGAAATTCATCAGCATTGGTGCATTAGCTACTTTCAGTGAGCCGTGACAAAGTACCTGACATAAAATAGTAAAGGAAGGGTTCTCTTTGGTTTCCAGTTACAGAGGATTTGTTCTATGAACGTTTGTCAGCATGAGCTTAGGATCATCAGGTGGCCGATAAGGTTCTTCCCGTCATGTTGTACAAAAGGCGGGGAAGTTTAGGAAGAGACGGGGACCAGAACAAACCTTTAAAGGCTTGCACAAAGTGACCTACTTTCACCAACCACGCTCTACCTGTTCACCTTCCCAAAGCCTCCCAATCTTCCCACCAGCTGGAGAGCAAATACTCAACACCTGGATCTGGGAAAATAGAGAAACATTTCCCTTTCAAATTGTATCTATGAGCAAAAATAAAACTCACCTGAGTGAACCAGTGAGCATTCTGTATTCTATATATTCAGTGAGGTTTCTATAGAGATTGCATAGATATCTAATATATAATGATAAAGTGTGCATACACACATGATTCTGTACACAATAGCTGTAAAGCAGTATAGATAATTATTCAGTAATGGCAGCTTTTACTTTCTTTCAAATAAAATTTCTTCCTAATTATAAGCATTTCGCTTTATATATTAGAAATGTTACCAACAGTGTTTTATTTATCTTAGTATCTGTAATGGCCAAGGTATTCATAAAATCACTTCATGATTTTCCACTCTCACAACACTTTCTGTAAATTTTGCACTAATGAGAACAAGACATTCCTAGTCCCTATGACTCACATGCCTATGTAGGTTAGTCAGATACATTACTTTTGATAAGAACCCTTATGAATATTAAGCCAAAGTAATGTATTTTACATAAAAATAGTTAACAGAAAACAATCCAAGAAGTTTTATTTAAAAACAAAAATATTTGAATAAAATATATCATAGTAATGGAGCTGCAGTAGAAATTTAACAGTTAAAACTCATTCAAGACATCATACTTAAATACATTTTTTGAAGAAAGAAAAAAAAACATTTTTTTCCAGGTCAAGTACTGTTAGGGCCTTTGACCTCCATGCTATCATAGCTTCCTCCTTACTCACTCCGAGACTCCTAGCCCACAGAAGCTTTTCATATCCTGTTGGGCATTATCACTACAGAGAAATGACTTGGCTGTGAGTGTGATTTGAATGGGAACATATGTCTCATAAAAGTGCAAGTCAACAGTTCAAGCAGTACTTGAGCACTGATCACACATTTGGTATGCTTAAACTACACAAAAAATAACTAAAATAACCTTGTGACACTCCTACGTCAGTGTTTCTTTACTTAAGTGTACTTTGTTACAATATAGACAAGCATCTCAATAATAAAATAATGGCAATTATTAAACTTACATCTAGTATCAAACTGTTCTGTGTGTCTTTCACTGAGGGAGAAATAGTGTGATTTCACCTCTTTATATGACTGAAAAATTATACTAAATAGACTACTAGACAAAAAGGTTTCATCTGGATTGTTTTCAATGCTTCAAGGTGTTGATGGAGATAATGTGACATTTGGAAGGTGAAAAGATAAGAAAAAAGCAAAGAAAGGGAACGGGAAAGAAAAGTTAGGTAAGAAGGGTAAGTAGGGAGAGGAAAGAAGGGAAAAGTCAGAGGGGACAAGAGGAGAAGAAGGGGAAGTCCAGTTCATTATGATTTTGGGGGGTAAAAGAGAAATGTTATTCCAACTGAGTATGCGACACTCAGTAATACCCATAAAATTTTATTTAAAATTCATAGTGATGCTGCTACGTAGCTTTGGGACTGTCCACTGCAATCTCTCTTTTGACTATATGATTTGTTTTGCTAAGAAGACATTTGCCTCAATAGTCTATTGCATAACTGTGTTCTTTCCTTAAAAAGACAAAGGACGAAGGGCCCCTTACCTGCTACAAAGTGGTATAATATATTTGTCAAACCATGTGACAGTAACACATACAGCTACTATGAACCATCACTCCCGTTCTTGGTACTTATTATAGAAAACTTTGAAAACAAAGAAAACTTTGCTGTACCAAAATTTTCCTATCTAGGTTTATAACTATTTTATCGTAACAACCAAAGATAAATAAGATACAAATGCAAAGAGTTGAAATTCTTGATTATATCTCCAGACAATAGATTCCTTCTTAGCAATAACAAAAGTAGCAAACTAAATTCACACATTTAAGTAAAAATGAATTCGAAGCAGTTATGCTGAATCAAAGAACACAGACCACACAAATGTACATATTTTATTATTTCATTAATTGAAAGCCTAGAATGATGATGAGGCCAACAATCAATCATCTGAGGATGGGGCTGTAATTAAGTATGGTTTGGAAGGAAGGAGGGATCCATAACATGCATAAAGAAGTATTGATGAGTGACAGATACATAGTATTTTCTTGAATCTGGTGATGGCCTCATGAGCAAATACTTATTTCAAATGGTATCAAGTTTTATACTTACATATTTATACTTTGCCACATTTCAATTTGATCACATAAAACTGCTGTTACAAAAGCAAAACAAAACAAAATCACTTGCTCTGGCATGGTCTTCTGTAATTCTAGCCCTCAAGAGTCTGAGGTAGTAGGATCTTGACATCAATACCAGTTTGGTCTTCACGGGCAAGTTTCAGACTAGCTTCGACTACATAATGAAGCCCTGGTTCAGAAAAATAATGAATGAAAATACCTTTGGTTCAAATCTCTGAATTCTTTCTCCTGAGTAGATTTTATTTCTCTCTCTCCCTTTCCTTTACCACTTACCCCTGCCCTCCCCGTCTCCTTGCTTGTTTTTTAGACAAGGTCTTGTTGCTGTATAGCACCCCCCCACACAACTTTTTAGTCTTCTCTAAGTAACAAAAGCTGACCTTTTATTGAGACAGGATCTGATACAGCTACCAATAACCCCAAACTCGTCAAACTTTGGACTGTCTTGCCTCAGTACACGTTGCCAGGCCTAAACTGAATAGATTTTTGAGCCCAATGAAGTAAAGTGAGACATCAGCTACAATAAGTTACAGTTATAAAATAACTTGGACTGCTTAGCCAACACTTTTCCATTGTCTTTGATTTAGCTTACATGTGAAATAACAGCATCACTGATGAATGGGTTTAGGATTTGGAAATAGATCATCAAGCAGTTGAAAGTGGGATTTTCAAGGCAAGAACTGGATTGAAACAGCATATTCATCATAGATCTGGGAACTGGATAAGTTATAAAGTGAGTTTTGATAACTAGTAGCTGTGTAATAATTAGGTTTTAGATCTGATATTTCTTTTGAGGAGTGAAATTTTTATTTCTATTGCCCAACAAAACTCTATGGTATATAGTTCAAATAATCAGATTTCTGGAATTTTTTGAAGTAAATGGTAGAACCCACAGATTTATGGATGATTTCCTGCAATGTGTAATAATCTTATGTTGACTTGTCAGTGCATATTCCAGATGCTAAACAGAATAACTATTGTCAGTCCCACTTTTCATAATCCAGTTAGCCAGATGTAAGAACCAAATTGGAGACATAATTTGGTTTATATTAGGAGACTTTTAGACCCATTGTGGGGATCTATGTAACTCTATACACATTTGCTTTCTCTACTTTCTGCTACCTCATCCCTTTTCTGATAAGAGTATTTTCTGGTCATGCCTTCATAGAATAACCATATTCCTATCCCTCCACTCTCCTTTCATCCCATATTCCATCAGGTTACTTAGTGACTGAGTGTAGCCTAGTGATTGTTTATAGAAGTCCAAGGGTCAGATTACTCTAGTGTAAGTTCTGTGTGATACTAACCAAATTTCAGTGTAAGAGCTATGATAATCACACCTTCATCATAGGGCTATTGTGGTACAGAAACACCCCCTACTTCCTGCTATAATTTGGATATACTTTATAGCCAAAAGATTCACATACTAGAAGCTTGTTTCCTAGTATGCCAATGCTAAGTTGAAAAACCCCAAAGAATTGGCTACTGAAGGTAATTATACCATGAAGCTCCATTCTTATGGGATTGATGTCTTTCAAGAGTGGGTCAGGTCTGCTAGGAACTTTAGTTCCTGAAAGAACAGGTTGGTTTCTGCTAAGCAAGTAAATTGGCCTCTCTCCAGTCTTCTACTTTCTGGTTCACCGTGTGCCTCTCTCCCTGTTGCATGTGTTCATGCCATGATGGCATCTCTCACACTGTGACAAAGTTTGGGCTGCCCTGTCTTGAATTTTCAGCCTCCAAGGTTGTGAACTAGTAACTTGTATAACAATTCCGTCACCTTGTCTTTGCTATGGCAACATGTACTACACTCAGAGACCCTCTGTCTTATCTATAACTTCTTTGGGTTCAGTTAACCCATATTCAGACATGATCTCAAAATATTAAATGGTAAGCTCAAATAGTGTCATGATACGTCAAATTTTCTTGTCCCATCTTTGATATGAATCATCACTTCCTGCCAAACATCCCTTTGGCAAAACAGTAGCCCAAGTCAAAATACACATTATCTGCCTAGTAATCATTTTGCATTGTCTCTATTTTCAGATTGAATATAGAGATTCTGCAACTCCTGTGTGCCAATATTACTTTCACAAGCCTCACATTATGTCATATTACCTGTGCCATATACCACATTTCATCTCATCACCCAGCTATTACATCACATCACAACATCACAAGGAGAAAGGTGAGTATAGCAGAGACTTGCAGTTTCTATTGTATATTGCTATAATTGTTTATGTTTCCTTATTTTTGGCTAATATTTTCCTGTGCATCATTTATAGATAAAATCTAATTGTAAGTAGGGATACATAAGAAAAGAAAAAGAATACGCAAGAATTTAGTACTCAGACATTACAGGCACACACAGGACATCTTGGACCATATTCCCTTGTAAATGAGAGGAACCACTTGGTGTCAGTTGGCACAGTTCAATAAGAGTCGAGCTTTGTGTTTAGTGTCAACTATTCCTATAGAATTTATTTTACAGGGCTGGAGAGATGGCTCAGAGGTTAAAAGCACTGACTGCTAGTCCAGAGGTCCTGAGTTCAATTCCCAGCAACCACATGGTGATTGACAACCATCTGTAATAAGATCTGGTGCCCTCTTCAGGCCTTCAGGTATACATGTAAGCAGAACACTGTATATTTAATAAATAAATAAATATTTTTTAAAAAGAATTTATTTTAGATAATTGCTGTGGTGATTAATGAACTGAAAGATTAATAAAACAATGCACTGAGGACAATAGGAAATATTTGCTATTGTAGTTTAGTAACATGTTCTAATTCTGTTTTATTCGCATTGTTCCACACAGACGTCAGTGCAGAAGAGTGACTTTTAAATCACAAAAGTACTGCTTTGGTTTTAAATTAATTGGGCTAAAACACATGAGTGTATCTTGCACCCACTGTATGCCCAAAATGCTTCCATACTATGGAAGATTCATAATCAGATGAATAGGAAGGAAAGATGTTACAGATGAAAGAGCAATCTTTCAAACTTATGAATTTTCTATGAAAAATGGATAGAATACTAAAATCAAACTAGGTAGCAAAATTAACCAACTAATACTAGTAAAGCATATAATTGTAATGAAAGATGCTGTTTATCTTTTTCTTGCCTCCTTTGTCTCATTTTTTCTCATTTAAATACACTTAAAATCAGAGAATTGGTATTAGCCTGTTCTTAACGGTAATATGTGCTTTCATAAATTACTCTTCTTTTTCTAAATTACTTCTTCTTTTTCTAAACCTTAGGAGGACGCTTTTAAATGCATGAATCTTTGTACTTCTCTCTCTCTCTCTCTCTCATATATATATGTGTGTGTGTGTGTGTGTGTGTGTGTCATTGGACTGTCCTATCCTGCTTCAAAGTCAGACAGTGTCTTGTGTCACTCACTGTAGAGTTTACCATGCCAAGCAGTGCTGAGCACACAGTCATCATCAGTAAGCACTTACCAGTGTACATGGTATTATAAGTCCATACACAATGGATCAACAGCTGCTGAGAGACACACTAAAACTTCGAAGAGTCATTAGTGCTGTGTAAGTGAAAGATTCATTTCACACTATTCCAGACATTCTTGAACATTTTCCTTGGGTCATTGAGCATATTTAATGTATTCATTTAAAAGCATTGCAAGGGCACTCCTTTTCAAGGTCTTAGTGATAGATTTTAATAAAGAGTATAATAGAGAAGTCTATAGGTCTGAGCCTCGAGCAGGAGATAATAGAATGTAGTTGAATACATTAAAGCATCATCGTATCCGAGCCTCAAACCTCTTGACTTAAATGATGTTACAGCATTTGATTCTGCTTGAGCTCAGTTAGAATTCTTCATTTGAAAGTGGTTGAGGTTGGTATTATTAAATGACAGTTTCATTTCTTAACCTCTTCTCTTCTTGAACTTAAAAACATGAAAATCCAAGAGATTTTTTTGTAAAGAGAGGTTTTCTTATGAAGTATGGTATGCTGCTTTCAGTGACTCTGATCGGGTGGAGGGAAGAAGGAGGTGGGCAATTACTCCTGGGGTACTAGCAGAGTCCAGAAATTTCCTTCTCTCTCAACTTTTCAATATTTTTATTATGATAGCAGTATTTGAGATCCTGTATGATACTTGAAGGAGATAATGAATCATTCTATATAACCTCTAACGTTTCTTGTCAACATAATTATTTTAATATAGTAACTTTAATTAAATGAATGAAACAATATCTGTTTATAAGGGTCAACACAAAATTGGAGGCTTGGCATAATGTGATATGTTTTAAAATATTGCCTTATTTGATATAAGAATCATAGATACCACTTTAGACTTAACATCTTCCTGTATATTTTCAATATATTTTCCATCTAACTTTGTTTATAAAGTTATAAAACTTGAAAAAGTCTGATCTAGAGTAGTACTAGAACATCACAGTGGGAAGCAAGTGCTTTGCCACTGAGATACAGTGCCAACTCTATAGAATTTTTAACCCGAAAATTGACATGGGAGCTAAAAGGCGGGATAACTGTTGGAGCTTCATAGTTTGACACAGGATTTTTGGAAGCTAAGATGTGAATCTGAAATGCCACCCCCAGGCTCCTGTGCTTGAACAATTGGTTGCCAGCTGGAAGTACAGTTTGGTAAGGTTTGGGTACCTTTCGAGCCTGGCCCTGAGGATTATAGGCTTATCCTACTTCTGTTCACTTCTCTGCCTCCAATTCGCTGCTGTGATGTGGCCAGCTGCCACATGATCTTGTCACCGTGCCTTCTCTATCGTGATACACAGAAACCAACTATAACCAATAATCCAAAACATACCTTTCCTCCCTTAAGGAGCTTTTTTTATCTTTCCTATGTCCTGTTACAACACTGAGAAAAGTAATTAATATATTTATCAATAAGTAAGTACCTAAAAACATCAGGATAATGGGGGCAAAATGTACTAGTGCTTAAACATCAAGCTTTAAGACATGCCTTTAAAATCAAAACTGATTAGATATGAAGTAGGCACCCTGGCATACATTTATAATCCCAGGGCTACAAAGGGCATTACGGGAGAGTACAAGTTTCAGACTTGGGCTATGTAGAGAGGTGGTATTTCAAGAAAGAGAGAAATAAGAAGAGAGAGAGAGGGAGAGAGAAGAGCAAGCTGAGGAGATGTGAGACACAGGTTCTCTCTCACTCTATCAAGTGGGATTCAGTGAGGAATCACATATAGTCGTTCTCACACACGCAGTTCTGAAAAGGGATTCACAATGACGAAGTTGTCAGGCCATTTCTGATGAATCTCAAAGGTTTTAGGAAACTAATGTCTGTTATGAACAATACAGTTTGGTTATCAAAGGAAATTAGTGGAGCGCTGTCTCAGGAAACATATGAACTGAGATTTGTACTTGTTTTCCATCTTCCTGTGGTTTCTCTTAGGACCTTAGAGAAAGATGCTAACTCCCTAAGATTGTGAAATCTGTACTTCTTCTTCAATTTAGTAAACAAACAAATTCAGTGTCCTTAATTGAGGTGTCAGTTCGTGGCGTCAAGATAAATGACAATTTCTGAGTTTCACGATAGCAGGTTGATAAAACATTCACAAACAACTCAAGTCCAGAGTCTGCCTTCGGGGATGATTACATCCACTCAGGCCCTCTCTTATCTCTGTTTAGTGGAGTGGAAACTGATGGTTTCTTTGGCATGCCTTCTCTGAGATTTTACAAAGTTAATGAACATACGATGATGTGAAAACGAGTGTTCAGCCCTAGAAGCTCGTCTTTTAAATAAAATCATTTAAAAGACTATTTTCTTAGCTAAAAGAGAAAGACTTTTCTCAGGGATATCTGATTTCCTTTAATCTTCCCTGTGTAGTCACCATTCATGAGTTTTCCTAGAATTACTTATCATCTGTTGAGGTTTTGTGTTCTAACACTCTTTCCCTTTGCTGCCACTTGTTTGTCTCCATCTAAATAATTGGATTTTGGACTGTGAGAAATCCATGGTAAGTAAACTGATTCTTTTCTTGTACAGTTTCCAACCATAGCATAAGAAAGAATTACCAAAGGTTACAACTAGAGAAGAAGCACATGTTAGGTAATATTGTGTTATTCACAATAAATTCCTAATAGAAATCATATTAGCTTTTTCTTTCCTAACAAACTGAACCTGGTAAACACATTACAGTTTCGGATCAACTCTCTGCCTTCTGAACTCTACTAGTCTTAAGCCCTAGTCCTCGGCTCCAGAATTCTTTCTGTGATTGCTTTCTTCCACTCTTTCCACTTGAACACTTTCACTCATGCACACTCTTTCTGTAACTTCTTTTCTACTTTATTGCAACAAAAGGCGATTCATCAGAAAATAGCCCTCCCTTAATATAAAATGGTCTCTAATTCAACAGAAGAAAGACAATTCAACTTATCAACAAACATGCACAGTATGTGCCGGCCATTCCAAAACAACAGATTGTAGAATGGAGATTCCCCTCCCATTCTACCCACTTGAAAGTTTTTACTAGTTTGTTCATGCTGGTTTTATGGAGATGATTGATTTGGCAAATTGTCTTATAGTTCAGGCAGCTCTCGCTTTTCATATTCCCAAACAACTGGCCAACCCATTACTGGATTGTTTTGATGAATCTGTTCATTTAGCAAAGAAAAAAAAAATCTGCTGATAGACAATTCTATTTTGTGTGTGTTGTGGGGGTGAGCATGTATGTGTGTGTTTGAGATAGAGTCTTTCTATACAGCTTTCTCTGCTCTGGAGCACACTCTGTAGACCAGGCTGGTCTTGAACTTAAAGAGATCTGCTTGCCTCTGCTTCCTCAGTGATGGACTTAAAATCAGGCACCACCACTTTAAACCTTGACATTTCTACTCTTAAGTCTTATGTCGGTATCATACTTCAAAGATTATGAAATGGTTTCATTAACAAAAATAAGCATTCCAGTAGCTTTTATGCAATGTCTTTAGATATGCAACATGTGCATATAGTGTTTTCATTTATTACTTTTTGTTAAAAGACAGCTGAGCATATAAAAATGCTTCATAAGAACTTAATAGGTTGCTAGAAATATGGTTTTTCTTGCTGTTGTTACCTACCACACAGTTTCAGTTGAAGGACCACGTTTGTTCACATTACATACTGCATCTTCAGTCTCTTATACAGCAATGATTCAATTCATGTAATGACAGCAAGTTATTCAGAAGTTATTTGACAGGTGTTGATATTGAATATGTTTACAGAAGCTACTTTATTTTTACTGTATTTTACAAACCTTTAAAACTTTGTGTTTTAGAGATATATAAACCTAGGATTAAGTGTAAAGTAAATTATCTAGGGACACATACTTACTCCAAACTCCACAGTCTATGTAGTCACCACTGAACATTGCCTCTCTTTGCAATTTTTAAATTTGCCTCAGTGATTGTGGAAACACTGCAAAAATCGGGCAATTGTATTGAAATCTACATTTAGAAGACACATAAGATTTCATATTTTACTAGTAATTTGATTTTTCCTCTTCACTTGTGGGAATGGAAAAAGCAGTCCTTTTATCTCTCCCAATTAGTGCCCATTTGCCTCCAACTCATGGACTGTGTCGTGATCTGCCCTTGTACATCTTTCTTTGGAGGAATTTCTTCCTTTAAAATGCTCTTGTGTGTATTAAACCCAGTGACACCTTCATCCCTTTAACACCACCTGGAGCACAGACTTAGATATAGATTGTGTATTCAGTACTTTCACTGAGATATTTATAATATCCCTTCAGCTCCCAACAATTCTTCTTTACTGCTATTTCTACTTATGCTTTCAATAACGTATAAATCTGAAGTACACATAAATTTGAAAGTCATCGGACAATACTTTTCTTGTTATTCTAAATTTAATCTACCAGACAATGCTAGTGACTCTACATTGAATGTATCTTAAATATGGACAGGTGACATGGGCTTTGTTGACCCGCTATCAAAAGTTTTCATTGAACATAACTATAATACTGGAGTGTGGTTGACGTACCAAGTGACACACTCTTAAATAATGATCTACCAGATTCCACACTCTTAAATAAAACTGACTCTCCTTCCCTCAGAAGATATTAGCTGTCAATAGCTCCTCCTTTAGTGATGGGAGTTTGTGAAAACCTCCCCATCCATGACAGAATATTGACTGGCTTGATCTTATGCAGACCACAATAACTTCTGTGAGCTCACAATGGTGGAGCAAACAGACTAAGAGAATTCTGGGAAGAGGAAAGGCAGAGTCAGTTACCAACCAGATGCAGAGGAAGTAAGACAAGGATGTCTCACTGAGTAAGGTGCACATGGCTAAACATAGATAAGAATTATGGGTTAGTTTAAGTTGTAAGAGCAAGTTAATAACAAGCCTGAGCTGATAGGTCAACGAGTTTATAATTAATATAAGCCGCTGTGTGTTTTATTGGAACTGAATAGCTGTGGGACCAGGCAGGAGAGAAACTTCCTCTTATAAACTCCTGATTACAATGGTCCTGCTATATCCAGATGACTCAGTTCTGCTCTGATACTCTCCAACCTCAGGGATATTTTTCAGTCTTTCTGCATCTTCTTCTGGGGTGGTTCGAAGGCCTTGTAAGGAAAGTGATATACATGTTCTATTTGTGGCTGGGACTCCATTACATTTATTCTATGAGCATGGAGCAATTGTTAGTTTCTTCATTAACTGATACTCACTGAACAAAAATATTCTCTGATGAAGTCAGAACTATTCACGAATCAATATGAGTAAGAAGACATATTTAGAGAACAACTTGTAATTACATCTATTTAGCAATATTAGTAGGTTCACTCCTTGATCCCTTGAGTCCTATGGGTTCTTATACAGATTTACAGCATTTGATACGAGTTAATCTTACAGAATGGACTTTAAATCTAGTCAGAAAGTGGTTAGTTATTGCCCATAAAATTCATCCAACTGTTGCATCCATGGGCATACCTTGCCATGCTGATCATTATTGTTGTTTACAGGATTCACAGCTGGGTATGATCATGGATGACTTTCTTCCACAGCATCTTCTGGTACTATGACAGCTAGCCAGCAGAGAGGAAGCTTTTTGTTTAGTAGCAACTAAATTTTTTCATGTCCTCTGAACAAAGCACGTGGTATCTTCAGCAATCTGATCTCACTCTCAAGTTCTAAGAGCTAACAAGGGCAAAGGGAATATGCTCAATTGTCTCGAGGGTCTCTGGGACAAGCTTGATTCACAACTCCAAGTGAGAGATATTCCATACTTGACACTGGGCTTTTTATTTGATAATATATGGCTTTTGGAACAAGCATTATTAATGATAAATTTCACAACTAAGAGTGACAGAAAAACCAAAATAAGTAATTCAAATATATAAATATTAAAATATTCAGAAAATATAATGCCAAAAGTTTATTTCCCCACAGTTGCCAAAACTCAATTCCTCTCCAATGAGCAGAACTGTAAACCCCTGGCAGTGTGTGTTGATGAGAAGGAAACAAATCATGATCTCTTTGACCTGAGCCTTGTTAACCCTGGGACATGTCTATGAATAAGTCCATAAATCCATTAAATTGCAATGCAGTATTTATGAGCAAGGGCATTGTTCAAGAATCTCTGTGTAGCTGTCTTCAGATTCTCAGAGACTGCCAGACATTCCTCAGTTTCATGAGCCACTTTAAAATGTAGAATGAAAGTAAGTTCTCAGTTTCTTCCAAGTAGGCCCACTGTTATCTCTAAAAATCCAAATTTGTATGCACAAAATATTGAGGATAGGGGAACAAATGGAAAACTAATTAAAGTTTTACAGAAATTCAACAAGCACATTTGGGAGAAACAGTATTGGGGTGGTGTTAGTGCAAAAAACAATTCACAAGAAGCTGGGTACCACATTGGCTCTCAGTTTTTTATGTTACCATTACATCTCTCATTGTTCTTTATGGAATGAACTTTTCAGTTGTTTAAATTTAACATAAAGTGATATACTTCAGTGTGTGAATCGATTTTAAATGTTGTAGGCTTTACAAAAGTTCTCAAATTCTGGGAAATTTTGCTTGTCACAATGTACTTATAGTGTTAATTTGGGAAAGAATGATGAGTTTTGATCTTTGTAGTTAAAGACACAAACTGAATATTTGAAGCAAAGACCCCACATGAGAGAGAATATGTAGCTATTGCCTTTGGAGGCCTTTGTGACTTCATTCAATATAACTTTTTCCAGAAATTTACTGCCGATTTTATAATTTAATTTTAATTACAGCTGAATATTAACACATGAGTGTATATCATTTATCTCATTTTCAATATTTATTAATACATTGATGGACATCCTAAATTGTAGTGGCATTTCATTTGTATTTTAATTTAAAAAAAAGCTTGCGGGGAAGATCAGAAAAATAAAATAGTCACACTGGTCAGTCTTACTGACCAGGCAGCAATGATACACACCTTTGATTCCAGTAGCCACAATTACACACAACTTTAATTCCAGGAACCACATTATCTTGCCATTGAAACCAATCAGTAGTGGTGAGCATCTTTAATCCCAGACCTAGAGAAGATTATAAAACTGGAGGAAACAGCTCTCAGTCTCAGTCCCATTCTGAGGCTTCCTGGAGACAGGGTCACCATTTTTGGTCTGAGGGCGAAGTAAGAGCCAGTGGCTGGCTGCTTTGCTTTTCTGATCTTCAGGTTGAACTCCAATATCTGTCTCTGAGTTTTTATTAGTTGTGTTATAAAATTTGTTTCCATTTCTGAGCTAATATGAATAAAAGCAATGAACATAGCTGAGCAACTTTGAACAAGTTTCTTTGTAGTAGAATATAGTCATCTGGGTACGTGCCCAGAGTGGTATGTTTGGTAATATGGAAGTTCTATTTCTAGATTTTTAAAGAGCTTTTATACCAGCTTCTGTAGTGGATGCACAAGTTTATAGTCACCCCCCCCCCAAAAAAAAGAAGACAAGAAACTAGAAAAAAACCAATTAAGAGGATTGTCATTAGGGAAGAAAATTATTAGACTTAGGGTAATATGAGAGTTGAGAGGAGGAATACTAGGGTGGAAAGGTTAAAGCACAGATGGGAGTAAGGGTATGAAAGAGATAAAGTATGGAAGGAAGAGTAGCAAAAACAAAAGGTAAGTCAAAAATCCATACGAAAGTTACTACTTTGTTTTATAAATCTCTCTCTCTCTCTCTCTCTCTCTGAAAGTGTGTGTGCACATGTGTGTTTAGAAAATTAGAAGAGAAATCTTCTGTTCAGTTGAACAATATGGTTTCCGGAAGGAATGAATTATTAAAAATCCCAGTTCTGGGTATGGGATTACACAAGGAGGCCCTAGTGTCCCTCCTGAAACAATACAGGGTTCCCACAAGAACTAGATGATTAAATATATTGCTAAAGACACTGCATATCTTGGTTTCAAGATATTGGGAGAGGGTTGAAGGGGAGGGCAGAGGCAGGGAGGGGAGCAGAGAAAAATTTAGAGCTCAATAAAAGTCAATTAAAAATAGGTTAAAAAAAGATATAGGGATCAGGCTAAAGTTGAGCCAGAAACTTCTCACTAACTGTCTTTCATGGCATTGGAAGATGACATGAAGACATCTTAGAATGCATCAGAGGTCTTACGTAGCTATTAATTTTATAAAGTACCCTAAGTCATGATGTCTTACGTTGCAGTAGTGGCACATCTGTTATACGACAACTGTTATTGGACAATTTACATTCCATGTTAGAACTGAAGGCTCACTTAGCCTAAAAGAATTCATTCCTGGTGCTGTATATCGGCTCAAAAATTTGTAGTTGTGGAGATTATATGTCCTCGAGAGGAGTTTATGGCTGTTGTTTAGCTAAATTTGATAAGGTGTAAGACCGCCTTCTAAATATATATGTTTAAACATATTAAAAATTCTACTCTTGGCAGCAAAGACCCAATTATTTAAATAAGAAACAGTGAAAACAGAGACAGATAGCTGCTCAAGATGCTGTAACTGAGGGAGAGTTAGGTGCTTAGTGTTACAGAGGACACTTACATGTACTCTATGTTTTAGCAAATACCATGGAAAAAGTGGAAGACAGAGAGAAGGACTGTGAAATGCTGTCTTCTCGGCAATACACATCCATTGCAATCACAAACTCCTAGCAACTGTTTTTCTGTGGTAGGGGAGCACATTACTGGACCCACTAACAGTCAGTCATGAGTGGGGAGGGAAGGAATTCACGGCCCCATCTCTCCCCACTGAATGGCTGTGTATGGATACTGGAGAAGGGACAAGTCATTAAATTTCAATGTTATCCATTTGTGATCCCACTAGACTCTATTGGTATTCATGGTAGCCCAGGGCTCCCTAGTTAAACTCAGTGCACCAAAAAACAAACTAAATGGGCATGATTATGGAAAAGTTGACCCATAGGGAAGATGTGGGACATATCAGTTTTGGAAGGGAAATAAAAACGAAGGAGGGGAATAATCAGAATGCCCCGCAAACATGAATAAAAATGCTAAAGAACAAATTTAAAAGAACTAATTGCATTTTTAAAAGATCAAAAATGAAATAGGATGACTATCAACACTGTGTGTCTTGGCACAATGGCAACGCCCTATGGGAAAGCCACGGCTGTTCTATACATTGTTCTCACAGAAGTATTCCGTTGGCATAGACATGCATATCCCATGTTTTCAGAATTGCAAAACATTGCAGGTATTTAGAAATTTTCAAATATTTGCTCTTTGGAAAGCCAAGTTTACTTCACACTATTTTGCCTCTTTAGAAGCTATGTTTAACCTTATACACATTTGAAAGAATATTGCCAGCTTCACATTTCTCTTCTCTTTGACTGGAGCATTGAAACTAATATTTGCCAAAGCAGCAGGAGTACAGCAGCTCCTGGACTTGCCACTTGTTGTATCTCACAGCAGCAGCCAAAATCTTAAGCAGATATGCTCTAGGGGCTGTGCGGTCACTATGCTTGCATTCCGGGTGTGTGTGCATTTCGAGACAACTTAGCCCTGAAACCCTATGTAGCTAAGACTGACCTTAACTCCTGATGCTAAGGCCAAGACTGAATTATCAAAAATGGTGATTCTTGTTATGATTTTTGTTATTAATAAATTCATTATTTTTATCACTTATCTTTTCAAATGATAAACTTTGGTTGAACTTCAGAAGTTCTCCGAACTCTTCATAGTTGATTTATATAAAAAGGACTAAAGCTGAACATTGCTTCGGTGTAGTTCAGTGCCTAGTGTGCAGGAATTCCTAAGTTTAATCAACAGTATTGATAGAAAAAAATAGAAAGATAATGTATTTTGGGGGCTGGAGAGATGGCTCAGTGGTTAAGAGCATTGCCTGCTCTTCCAAAGGTCCTGAGTTCAATTCCCAGCAACCACATAGTGATTCACAACCATCTGTAATGAGGTCTGGTGCCCTCTTCTGGCCTGCAGGCACACATATAGACAGAATATTATGTACATAATAAATAAATATTTTTTAAAAAATAATGTATTTTTATAATGTAAGGTTTTCTAAACTCAAGTTCTATAAACCTACTTATAGAAATTTATCTTTCATAAATATTACTATTCTGGAAGAAAACAACAACATTTAGAGAATATAAAGCAATGTATTTAATGCACAAACATTATTAATATTGAAAGAGCATCTTAACTTTTATTATTTATTACAGTATGAGAACAGCTTTTAGTAACAGACATTTTAGGGTAGCCTCAGAATAAACAGTGCAAACTAATCCAATTTGTTTTATAATATGACTATCAGTTTAATTTAGAAAGTATATAAGTATGTAAAACACAGTTTAGCCTCCTGGCTAGTGTTTGAAATCAACTTGTCAATTAGCCTTTGAAGGTTTTTTTTTTTTTTTTCCTGAATGTTCTCTAAGGGATTTTCATTAAAAGCATAAAAGTTTTAACAGATGGAATATTTTCACTCTTGGTTTAATATACTATATTTCTTATGTTTTATTATTATGATTTATTTTACCCTTTTAGTAGCAGCTGAAGAATTAATTAGTATATGTACTTGCTTGTGCCAAAGGAAACAATAATGCCTAGACCCTCTTCGCCAAGCTTCATATCTAGAACAATGCCCAAACCAGACATTAGGCAGACAAAAGGAAAAAGGGCAACATTGCTAAGCAGCTGAAATTGTCATTGAAAGGGATTATCTTATGTCTCTGATCTTCTCTGCAATTCTACTACAGAAACAACCTAAGTAACAGCACATGCTCGACACTATTCTCTTTACACCAATGCCAAAGGCTCTTATTTGACATCTTCAGAAAGTACCTTACAAAGGCATGTAAGAGGCTTAAGCAATAAAGAACTTTAGGAAATGTGTTTCTGTAGTTGTGCGGTGGGAATGGAGTCAAATTACAGTCTTAGAAAAAAGAGAAAAGTTGAAAAAAAATTAATCCTAGACAATAGCTTTAGGAACCACAAAGTCAAAACAATACTAGATTACTCAACCAGGGGCTAACTTTACTCTAGTGTCTCTGATAGTAGTGTGGAACAAAGATGTG
The DNA here is from genome assembly GCF_950005125.1 of Chionomys nivalis. Classification (NCBI taxonomy): domain Eukaryota; kingdom Metazoa; phylum Chordata; class Mammalia; order Rodentia; family Cricetidae; genus Chionomys; species Chionomys nivalis. The sequence goes on from NC_080105.1 coordinate 24,931,743, forward strand.
GCCTAGAATTCAATTATGTGCTTGGTTTATCCTAAAAAATAACCATATTAATGTTTTGATCTAACAGAGAGGAAATGTTAACACAAATGATTCATACTTTGAGAATCAACTTACTGTTTCTCCTCTTTCTCTTTCCTTCTTTCTTCTTTCTCTCCTTCCTCTCTCTTCCTATCTCTTTCTTTCTTTCTTTCTTTCTTTCTTTCTTTCTTTCTTTCTTTCTTTCTTTCCCATTTCCCAGATGCATTCCTCATTCATTTTCATTCAGAAAAGATCAGTCCTCCCAGGAATATCAGTCAAACAGGGCATAACAAGTTACAATGAGTATGGGAACAATCCCCTCAAAGTAAGGCAGGGCAGACAACCCAATAGGTGAGAAAGAAAGGGTCCCAAGAACAGGCAAAAGAGAAAGAGACACCCCCCATTCCCACTGATAGACATCTCACAAAAACACCAAGTTAACAACCACAGCATATATGCAGAGGACTTAGCACAGACCCATGTAGGCTCTGTTATTGCTGCTTCAGTCTCTGTGAGCCCATGAGCACTGTTTAGTTGATTCAGTGAGTCATCCTTTCCTGGTGTCCTGGATGCCTCCGGCTCCTACAATCCTTCTTCACTCTCTTCCTTAGGGGTTCTTCAAGTTCCAAGGTGAATGACCCAATAGAGATCTCCAATTTGGGCTCTCTCTCTCTCTCTCTCTCTCTCTCTCTCTCTCTCTCTGCCTAATGTTTGACTGTGGGTTTGTCCACTGCTTCCATCAGTTGCTTTCAGAGGCCTCTATGATGACGGAGAATTAATTTACTCTTAATGGAAATATTAGCTTTCGAGAAGGATAGAATGCAACTTTAAACTTCCTTTAAATGTTATTTAAAAGTTTTCTTTAATGTTTTGTATTCCTAAATATATTAATACAACGTGCTTAGTTCAAATAACATACATGTATGTATGTGATTTCAGAGCTGACCACTTGGTGTGAATAACCAATTAGGGGACTCTTCTTTTGTGAAGATGCTTTTTCCTGTTCTCAGCATTCCTTGGATTACTATAGTTATTTTCTAGGTTTGAAGTGCCACAAGATTTTTCTTTTCCATCGTGGCATGTCTATTTCTGTCATTCTTGTTCAGATCTTCATTAGGCAGCCACACTGTTGTTACTTCATTATTGTAGCTTCCATGACATTTCTAGGAAATGAAATATCACAGCAAACTGTTTCTCTGAGCTTACACTTTTTCTGCCTCCTCTTTCAGTGTTTCTTGAGCCTTAGGTGCAGAAGTTACACGTTAGATGAATCAGTTGGGGCTGGGAGATACCTGATCACTTGTTCACATGTTGACAATTTATGATCATTAGTTTTTTATTTTAGACTTAGCACAATATAGACTCACTTTGGAATGGAGACTCAATGAGGAAATTCCTAGATTAGTTTGGTCTGTGAGTGTGTTGATGAGAGATTTACTGAATTGAGATGAGGTGGGGAGACCTACCTTGAATGTAGGACCAGTTTGTGGGCTGGACTGTGGACTGCAAAAACAAACAAACAAATAAACAAGTCAGAACTTGATCTGGGTGCTAATGACAACATATTACTTTCATTGCTCTTTGTGGGGGACAGTAAATGCAACTTGATTAGTTGGTTAGAATCCCTGATTCCTTCACTTCTTCACAATGATGAGTTACAACATGGATTTATAGATAAAGCTTTGTCCTTTAAGTTGCTTTTGTCAGAGTATTTTATCAAAGCAACAGGAAATGAAACTAAGACAACACCATTTAGTATTCCACACAGATGCTTACCCCAGTACAAATAGAATGTGAGCCACATATCTAACTCCAAGTTTATGAAAAGTACATTAAATGAAGCTAATTCTTTTTAGCTCTATCTAGTGTTTATGTGTATCTAATTTAATTTGTATACCTAAAATATTGCTTTACTCTATAACCTATATTAAAAATGTTGGCTAAAAAATGTCACAAATTTTAACCTTGAGCACACCTTATATTTTCAATCAAAATATTTGAATCCATCTACTACATTTCACTTGCTATAGCTGATTGACATTTCAATACACAAAATTTAGAGCTGGAAATATACGTATGAACTCAAATTGGTCCAATTTCCTAATAACCTAATCAAATATATGTTTCAAAATGCAAAGTGATCAAAATCAAATAAATTTTAAATCCAGTCTTTCAATTACAAAATCTACATTTCAAATACACAGTGGCTGCAGGTGGATTATGTGCTCTGTTGTAGACAGTACCATTCGTATTTAGCCATAATTCTAAGAAAACAGTAAAATCTGCCTGGTGTGAAGTGTCAGTAGGTAGAGATACTTTTGCCAAGCCTCAAGACATGAATTTGATTCTCAGAACCCACATGGTAGAATTAGAGACCTGACACACTTCTATACACATGCCACAACCCATAAACAAACACACATACACACACATACAAAGCACATTTTACAATGATTTGATTAATATAATTATACTATATATACATATATATATACATATATATATACATATATATATATATATATATATATGCTATTTTATACTCAGGACTCAGTGGGTAAAATGCAAGTATAGTCACGTAAAGTAATTTAGCTCCTTCCTTCCTTCCTTTCTTTCCTTCCTTCTTTATATCTATTTATACACTTATTTTCAATTTCTACTTGTTTATTTGTGGCATATAGAAATGTTAACTTTTAAAAATGCTTCTCTCATACAATATATCCTGACTGCTGTTCCCTTCCCTTCACTCTTTCTGCCACCTCACCCATCTCCCTTCTCTCCCAGATTTACTCCTCCTTCATTTTCCTTCAGAAAAGAACAGGTTTCCTAGTGATATCAACCTAACATGGCACAACAAGACTCAGTAACACTAGGCACAAACCCTCATATCAGGCTGGACAAGTCAACCTAGTAAAAGAAAAAGGGTCCCAAGAGCAGGCAAAAGAGTCAGAGACACCCCCCCACCCACTGTTAGGGCTCACGCAAACACCCCAAGCTAAACAACTACAGCATGCATGCAGAGAACCTAGAGCAGAGGCATTCAGACCCCAAGCTTGCTTCTTCAATTTCTGTGAGCCCTTATGAGCCCTGCTTAGTTGCGTTTATGGGCTGTGTTCTCTTGGTGTCTTCTATCCATCTGATTCCTACAATCCTCCTCCACCTCTTTCGCAGGATTCCCCAAGCTCCACCTAATGTTTAATCGTGGGTCTCCATATGTGCTCCCATTAGCTGCTGAAGGTAGCCTCTCTAATGCTGATTGGGCTAGGCACCCATATGCAAATATAGCAGTATATTATTGGGAATCATTTCATTGACAATTTTTTTTTGTCCAGTTATGTTTTATTTTACCCTGGGTCTCTAAGCCATCCAAGTTAATTTCATGTGAAATAAATTTACCTATTGCTTCATGAGAAAAAAATGAATAAAATGTTAATATATGGTATAAATATTAGGAAAAGCAAAGATGATATGTTGAACAATTCTTTAGAAGATTTGAAGCCTCCTCATATTTCTTTGTTAAAAAGCAAGAAAGAATGAATTTTCAATATGAATAAGATACTATAAGACTAATGATTAGTTCTCTAAAAGGATAAAACATTATGTTCTTCCTTTAGAATACCATTGGAGATCATTAAAGTATCAATATTTGAAATTATGTATGGTGAATTTCATAACTTTGTTTCTAGGTTTTTACATACAAAATAAGCTTATACACATATGGCATTAAACTTTTAAGGTGAAGATTTGGTTTTAAATTTTAAATTTCACAGAAGCTCCAAGTAACTTCTTTACAAGCTTGTTCTTGCAACATTACCTTGTAATTCTCAGCTTTAGTTTAGAATTAAGCTCATATTGTAGAAATTATTCTATGACAAAAGTTTTATCTTTTTCCTCACTCCCAAATACTGAAATAGTTTATAAATAATTCTATAAAATGCTGCATGACATTTGCAGTATCAAGTTTCCATCATTCTGGAACTAAAAGAAAATTTTTTGAATTTGAAAAATCACCTTAAGTATGCATAAATTTCTGGATGAATTCATATTGTATGACTTTCAAAGCAAATATTTTCCAAGAAAGCCTATGTTTAAGTTGTGCCCCATTGCCTTAGGTCTGCAGGACCTGAACTGTATCAGGGGTTTGCTACACGAGAGGAAATCAGGCACAAGGCAAATAAAAGACTTACCTTGGGCAGCTTTGAATAATGGAACTTGAACCAAAATCCAGGCTGAGAAGCCAGGATTTTCTCCACAATTCCTCAGAGCCAACTTGAGAAGTATTTTTAGTGTTTCTACGCACTTCATGTTATTTCAAGCCAACAAATATGATTTAAGCATGGCAATAAAATAATGTACTATAAAGAGAGAGAAAAGGGCTTGCAGAGAGATTTGGAGAAAAAAACCAAATCTCTAAGCTTGCCCTCACTGCCTGAGTTTTGTTCCAGGAAACATCTATTTGCTTTTCTTTCCCTAAGAATGCTCACCATGCCCTAACAGCATTATCATTTCTATATTATGTATTTGTTCTCAAGTTTGCTGGGAAGCAGGCTAGCAATAATTTTATAAGCCTCAGTTCTTAAGAACAGGGTACCTGCTCAAGGCCCAGGCTTTTTTTGTCTCACAGAGTTCACTTTTGACTGTTAGCCATAAGCTGTCTTTCATGGGGTTGACATGCTATGTGGTGAAGGAAACTCTAAATTAGCCCCTACACTGCATTTTGCAGAAAGCATTTTTGATGCCATAACTCACATTATCATCTCATCCAGACTTGAGATGGCTCCTTCTCCAAATCTGTCCTTCCTCTCTGGGCCACATTACTAGTGTGAGCCAAGAGAGGCAGCTGATGGTCAAGAGTGGCTGTTTGTGACATGTTTAGATGGTCTCGGGTGTGATGGTGGGAGTGTACACAGTTGTGTGCAAGTGGACAGGGTTTTGTGTGTCAATGTAAGAATCTATGTGATAGTTGGTTTAAATGTTGATCAGCTTGAATTTTTGGCTATTGATATGCACGGTCGGTATGTGAGCTCTTTTTATGCTTTTGTCTGGAATGCTAAAAATTGTGGGATGCAAGCCTTCTGAGCAGAAGAACATTTGAATTCTAACTCAACTAGTCTCCTAAGTTGAAGCAAACAGCTTTCACAGTGTTGTGTTTCTTGGTGCATTCTGGGAATTCTGGTAATATTCAGATTCGGAGTCTCCTCACTTTGATGTACTACATATCCTAGAACATATAAGCATGTCTCTTCTCCAAATGTGGACAACTGTCAGATCTTTCTGTCTAGTGGGTTTAACGTATTTTTCCCCACTTTGCCACATTTAAAATTATTTTATGATTTTATGGGTGTGGGTGTTTTGCTTGCATGTGTGTCTATGCACCACATGTGTGCTCGGTGCTTCTAGAACCCAGAAGAATCGAGAAGAGGCAATCAGATCCCTTGGAAGTGCAGTTCCACACAATTATGAGTCGCCATGTGAGTGCCGAAAATTGAACCCAGATCCTCTAGAAGAGCAGTCAGTGCTCCTACCCACTTAGCCATCTCTCCAGCCCACTATGAAGCATGCAGTCAACATTATACATAGAAAAAGCTTATTTTTATTAGAATTGATTATTAGTGCATTAAAACAGAATGTTAACTGATGGATTCCAGGAGAGAGAGAATCATTACTTTCAGGTGTCTATCCACTGGTGACCTCACCAGGTTCCAAGAGATTGTTTCAATTCAGTGTTCACACAGATGGTCATGGTTAAAATAAATGGGACACAAGATAAAAGTGAAAGTCATGAATCTTAAAAGGGACTAGTAGGAACGAGAAAGGGTGGGGAGGATGATTCAATCAAAACACATCCTACACATGTGTAGAATTGTCAACGAGCAAAACCAAATCAGTGCTTAAAAATGAAATCTTACAAATTTACTAAAGTTGTTTGTATCTTGAACTGGTATATATTTTGTTTATACAAACTTGTAAATATCCTCACCAGTGACTGCACAGCAGGATCACAGAGCATATGCTAGCTTTCATAACCATTGTGACAAATACCTCAGAAAACAACTAAGGAAGAGGATTATTTGGGCTTTAACCCATAGTCCACTGGCTCCCATGTTTTGGCAAAACATTCCAGTGTCGAAGGTAGCAGTGACTTGCCTCATGGTGGCCAGGAAGCAAGGGGAAGGAAAATCATGTTTTTATGGCCTTTGTGTCTCTTTCCCTTTAATCCCTCCAGGTTTCCAGCCTGCTGGATCCAGCCAGACACTTCCAGGCTATTTCTTACCCCCTTAGTTAATCATTTCTGGGAACATCCCCACAGACACAAGCTATGAGTTTTACTAATCTCCTATTTGTTTTTTCCATCCACCCAAGTGGAAATAAAGATTAACCCTTACAGTTCAGCATTCCAGTCAGTCATGTGAGTGGGTAGGAGACAGAGCCACAGTGTCATCAGTGTGAAAATTAGGAGCGGGGAGAGAAACCGCCCACGACAATGAGGAAAGTCCCAGACTTAAGCACTCCAAGTGAGGTTACTTTGCACAGCCCTTCCAACTTCATTTTCTCCCGAAGCAAAGAGTATAGCAGATGCTGGGGTGAGGGGTCCAAGAAAAACAGAGGACAGAAAAAATTTCCTAGTGAGATGGGAAATCCTGTGAAATGATTCAAATAGGAAGAATGAGGAGATTTAAGGAAACTAAAAGACCAAATGAGGAAAAGGCAGGGAACCCGAAGAAGACAAAAGTTAAAGTTGCTTAGTTAATGACTGGGATACTGTGAGGAAAGGAAATTTTATGAGATTATGGTGGATGAAGACATATGTGTGCCTGTGTGTGGTGTGTGTTTGTGCATGTGCATGTGCATGGGAGTCTGTGTGTTGTCTTTGTTTGTATGTGAACATGTAGGGGAGGTGTTATTGTGTGCAGTGTGTGCTTCTATGCATTCATGGGTGTGTGTGGTTTGTGTGCATGGGTGTATCTGTGCTTGTCGGGAGTGTTTCTCTCTGTGTGTGCTTGTGTGTGAGGTATGTGTGTGTGTGCTTGTGTATGAGGTAAGGTGCATCTGTGTTGTATTTGTGCCTGTGTGTTGGAGTAGAGTGTGTGTGTGTGGGAGGTATGTGTGTGTGTGTAGTGGGGTAGGGTGTGAATGTATATGGGGGTGACTTGTTTGTGAGGATGGGCTGTGTATATATGCGCATGTGGAGTGTGTGGGTGGAATGAGGATGAGGGGGTTCTGGGGCATGTGTGGGTGTGTGAGGATGTGTGGGGTGTGCTGTGTGTATGTATGTGTGTGTGTGCTGGAGACAGAGAGAGAGAGAGATGAAGGAAAGGGAGGAGTGTGGGAAAGGAGAATGGGAAAGAGAGAGGTATAGAGAGGAGAGAGAGAATTGTTTTGCACTCTCATTTTCTGTTCGTTGTAGTGTAATCAGCTTGTATGAGGTAAGAGCCAGGATGCTGGTAAAATTTTAATGTATATTTCTGTGCGCCCAGAAGGAACTTCAAAATACAAACACAAATTTCAAGGATATGTTTATTTTTTTTATCTCACACAGCAATGTTAAACATTAGCAAGAAAATCTGTTATTAGATATTTCCCAATAGTTTCATTGAAAACATTTTAATAAACTTGCTTTTTCTGTCATCTTGGAATTTATAAGAGAATATAATTTGTATTTCAAGGAAGAGTTCTACCTTGAAATCAGATTGCCCCAAGAGGACTACATCATTAATCTGTGTCAGACATTGAGGTGTTAAGTAACTTTTGATACATGATGTTTGGATTGTAGATTTATGCGACAGTTCATTTTGATTTGAAGAAATACTTGCTCAGCGCTACATCTGGAATGTAAGATGGAAATTTTCATTTAATTGGGGATTAACTTAAGGGTCTCATTCTTCAGTTTTGTTCTTCCTTCCAACGTATCACATGTTTGAAATATGGCACAGGAAATTAGTCTTGCTTCTCAACCATACAAATGAAAGAACAGTCATGATAGAAATAATTTGGCAATGTAATTTTAATGCAATGCCAACTAAAATTACATAATTAAAAATTAAAAGTCTGACAGGCTGATCGTATTATATATATATATATTTCTTATGTTATATATAATTTATCATATAATATATATTAGAAAACAACTGAGAAGAACTGGACCAGAACTGAAGAGCAAAGTCTGGGGACATTCTTCCAAATATGCAGAGTAATATAAACTTAAGTATTTGGAATATGTTGTTTTAGCAGAAGAACTATCAAACAGAAGATAAGAACTAAGGAACACATTTCTGAACTCTCACTTGATAATAAAGGCATTATTATAGAGAAACAGCTTTTAAAAAAAAAAAAACATTTGGTGAACTCAATGCCCATGTAAGAAAATAGAAAATCTTGCCCTTTTGTTACAAAAGCAGTTATGAAAGAGAGATATTAAACCATAAGATTTTTGGATGACATAGGCCATTATATTTAATAGCGCAGAGAATGATTATTTAGGACATCAAAACACTCCCTATAAAGGAAACTGTTAAGTCATCTTTTATTAAATGTACTGTCACAATAAAATAGTGAAATAGAAAACAAGAACAGAAAAAATATCTGTCTGGGATATATAAAAAGTTGTTAGCTCAGTGTGGTGATGCACACTTTTAAGCCAAGCACTGAAGAGACAAAGGCAGAAGGTTCCCTATTAGTTCCAGACCAGCCTTGTCTACATAGTGAGTACCAAGATAGTCAAATCTATAAAGAGAGACCCTGTCTCAAAAACAAAAAAGAAAGAAAAAAAAAAGAAGTCTTTACAAACATCAGGAAAAGTTGCCAGTATGAAAATAGGTGCTCAGAGTATCCAAGCAGCTAGAAACATGAAAAAGTGCTTGCTAGTGATGAAGAAAGTATAAAGTAAAAGAGAGGAAGTGTCTCAGCTTGTAGAAACTAATGCCTGAAATGTTATGTAATGTTTTAAACCTTAGAGCTTTCATTTTTTTGCTTTGAAAATTTTGTACATATATAATCTTTATTTTGTCACATCTACATTTCTCCTAAATCTTTATGGACTTCCAGATGCCAATGTTTCCAGAGTGACGCTATTGCAAAGCAGTGAAACACTTTAGAAATTGGGCCTAGTAGGTTCTTTTAAGTAATTCTGGAGGGTACCTTTGCAGGAGAGGGTAGAACCCTAATCCTTTTTGGCTCCTCCCTTTTGTTTACTAGTAGGGTGGTGAATGATTTGCTCCAGCCCTAATGAAATCATAAAGCATTGGTTTGATATAGTTCCCAAAACTGCATGGCCAGTGTGGGCATAAACTGGACCCCCAATATCATGAGCTCATTTATTTTGATGAGTTGTATCTCAGGTATTGGTGTAAGAGACTAAGAGAAGCTGTCTGTTGATTTCCCTGGAACTCATTTGAAAAAAAAAAATGCTTTGCCAAAGCACTAATCAAGGCCGGATAGATCCTTTATTGCAAACAGTCCAAAAGCTGAAGAAGGAACTGTCCAGCAGAATTTACCTCCACTCTTGCTTTAGTTTTTTAATCTTTCTTTTGTTCTTTCTTTCTTTCTTTTCCTTCCTTCCTTCCTTCCTTCCTTCCTTCCTTCCTTCCTTCCTTCCTTCCTTCCTTCCTTCCTTTCATCTCTCCTTCCTCTCCCCTCTCTCATTTTGAGATTACTTCAACAATATACAAAGAACTACAGGATACTAAGAAATGCTGAGAGTGGAGAAATTGTCTTACCCCCAGAGAAAAAACAACAGATGGTTATTCAGTGCCAAATGATCAGCCATGAAAACATCAACTCTTGTTTTTAAACTTTGTTGTGAGGCATGATGTTAGCACTTCATGTATTCAAATGTTTTCCCTGCTTCTGAAACACACACACACACACACGGGGGGGGGGGTACATTCTCCAGCAACAATTATCTGTTACTCTTTGGAATTATCGAAAGTTTCTAAAGATGAAAGTGCACATCGTTCTGACTACTGCATTTTATTTTTAGCTTTTGTATGGCCTGAAGCCAACACAAATTCTCCAATTGCTACCTTTAATAATGATGCTGATGCACTGTGATTGCTACCAAAATAAACATAAATAAGGTTCAGCACTTTTTGTTTGGGGTGATAAGGCAATAATATATTATTGTTTTTCCTGCTACATTCTAGTGTGTGAGCTGGAACAGTTGGCTTCTCAGTTGTTTGACTTAATTTATTAAAGGATAAAGTGGTAGAAATATTCTCACAAAGCTTTTGGTTAAACTAAGGACCATAGTAAAGATAAAGTCAGTATGCGTCTGACTTACAGTTTCTCAGTCTAAGCATTTACCATTTTGTGAAGCTGGGTTGTCTTAAAATAGGCTCAAATGCTGGGAGAATGGAATGTCTCTAATAGTGACTTCTAGAAAACCTTAACCCTCCAGGTCACAAGATATATGATTTCATATCCAAGGGATGTACATGATGAAAGATGCATAATGAAAACAAATTATTTTATTTAGTTCAATTCCTTGGAGCAAAAACCTTTTGGATTCTGTTTCTAAAAGAAAAAAAACTTGAATCGATATGTGAAAGGGCTTAATTTTACTGTAATTATCGCAAGTTCTTCTTTTGGGTAAAAGGACCCTTCATCTGATTAATAATAATGGAGTAAGAGCCAGCTTGTCCCTCAGTTAATCTTCTACATATAAAACAGATCAAAACATCTTCCCCATGAACTTTGAGTTACATGCTCAGAAAATAAAGTTAAATTGTTCAATGGAAATTACTTTTCAGGTAACAAAAAAGTTCAGGTCTGTTATCGGTCTTTAAAATGCTGTTTTTTCCAAGGTGTTACTTCAGCTACATTGCAACTGAATTTTCCTGTCTAAATTAACTCTTACTTTTCCAAAGAAAATATGTAACTGCTACAGTATATGCTTTATATTTGTTTCATTTTTAAAGTATATTTTCATCTTAATGATCTGCATTATAAGGTGCATACAGTTTCACAGAAGGACTCTTAAAGTTATTTGATTTTATATGACTACTGACCCCATTCATACAATACACAACATCATACATGAAATTGCGTTAACCATCTATATGCGCAGGAGGACTTTCAGGCAGCATAAGCTCCAGTGTAAGCCCCGTAGATTCTTCTCCCACCCAGTCCTTGAGGTGTCTGTGGCTGTCCTCACTTTTCTTAGATCTGCAGAACAGTCACATTTAGGTGTTGCAGAGAAAATACTTGCCAGCATCGCTGTGAGTTCTGGGCAGCAGAAAAACAAACTAGATTACACAGTTCTTCATCATCTCCTGAAGCATGTTGTTCTGTTTTAGTTTAACTCATTTAAAGGAAGAGTTCTGACTTAGAGAATTCAATGTGAAACAGACTTGCTTGTCTACTTTAATCTCAATTATAAATTCATGACAGGTAATAAATTTATAAGAACACTAGGCTTGACATTGGCAGTGCATTTGAGAGTCTGTGGAAATGACCACTCAAGCCTCATTTCTCTTTCTTCTTAGTCATTTAAATAAAGTTTCTTGGGGGTACACTAAAATTTCACTCATTGGTGAAACCATAAAATTAGAGTCAAGACTTTGTCTAAATATGACCTAAGAAAAAAAGCACAACATAACAGTTATTGGTTTTAAAATTATTTTAAAAACTAATACTGAATTTCCAGGTTTCTCTTACTGTTTCCTGTGATGTAACTTCTGAAATAGGTTGAAATGAAAGACTATCTAAAATTATCCCTTACTATCTTGATTTATAAAGAAATGGGCTATGTATTATTAAAGTTAAAACCTGTTGGTATTTAATTATTCTAACTATGCCATTTTTTTACTTGTACTTGGACAATTACCATTTCCATTCAGGCTTTATTTCTAAAAATCGCATTTCTAAGTGATTTCCTTCAGAAATATGGTGACCTTGTCTATAATATTCAAAATCCAATAGCAATGCTGAGATATAATACCTACTACCAATGAGCCTTTTGCTGGTATATTATTTCATAAAGTTTTAATTTCCCTATATTAGGTTCTTTTAACCACTCATATAGGAATCTTTGCTTCAGGGTGAAAGAATATTATTGAGTATTCTTATCCATAGCCATAAGGCCCATAATTAATTAAAGAGCTGAATGCTTTGGGGAGGTATATAAATTATTTATGAGATACATGCCAAATAATCAAGATTAGATATGAAGCTGATTACAAGGCAGTTTTTTAGCTGTATGTCCCCTTCCAAGCATGATGGGCATCTTTTGCTCTCTCCATGGACTTTTGTGTATTGTATATTATATGCAATAATATGCAAGTGTTATATGCAATGTGCTGTTATAACATGACTTATATTTACAGTCAATGTAAAATTATCATGTATACACATGCACAATTCTTGAATTATGTGAGTTAGCTCCACTCACCCTTCTTTGATATTAACAAGCATTTCTCTTCTAATCTTTCTCATTAGTGACTCATGTTCCTTCACCTCTAAACATCTGTTTTTCCCTTGTAACAGTCTCAGTTCTGGTGGTAGGACAGAGCAAGTATGGGGGCACAGTGATGAGGAATACCCTTAACATCAAACCCCTGTTACTTCTGACATCTGTACTGTAGTCTTTGGTCTTTCAATACACTTTGGTCTATGGTCTATTTGACAGTGTGTGTGTTTGTGAGCCTGCTTTCTGTCATGTACCGTTTTGCCAACCCTTTAAAGCCATCACTTATAAAAGGAGAGGGAAAAAAAAGAAAGAAAGAAAGAAAGAAAGAAAGAAAGAAAGAGAAGAAAGAAAAGGAAAGGCTTGAGACAACCTACCAAACCCAGCAACACTTAAAATGGGGAAGATTAGAAAGTTAAGTAAAAGGGAGAAGAAGGAGGGAGAACATGAGCAAGGAAGTCAGGACCACGAGGGGTGCACCCACCCACTGTGACAGTGGAACTGATCTATTGGGAGCCCACCAAGGCCAGCTGGACTGGGACTGAATAAGCATGATTTGAAACTGAACTCTGTGAACATGGCGGACAATGAAGGCTGATGAGAAGCCAAGGACAATGACACTAGGTTTCGATCCTAATACATGAACTGGCTTTGTGGGAGCTTAGCCTGTTTGGATGCTCACCTTCCTGGACCTAGATAGAAGTGGGAGGACCTTGGTCTTCCCGCAGGGCAGGGAATTTGGACTGCTCTTCAGTATTGAGAGGGAGGGGGAATGGAGTGGTGGGAGGAGAAGAGGAGTGGGGATAGGGGAAGAGGAGTGGGGGGAGGGGGCAATATGTGGGAGGAGGGGGAGGGAAATGGGAAACGGGGAGCAGGTGGAAATTTTAATTAAAAAAGAGTAAAAAAAAAAGAAACATGAAGTAGAAGATAATTTGATTAAAACCAGTACCGCCTTTTTATGAGAGTTGGCTTCAAGTTTTACAACAATCACAGGACTGAAGACACCTACACTTCAAGCTTAGAACTTCTACCATGTAGCAGGTAAGGCTGAAGAATAAAAATAACAAAAAAAGGAAGAATAGGGAGACAGGAGAGAGAAAAACTGAGGATTTTTTTCTATTAATAGTTTGCTTTATGTGCACGGGTGTGAAGGTGTCAGATCCCAAGGAATTGGAGATACAAAAAGTTTTGAGCTGCCTTGTGGGTGCTGGAAATTGATACTGGGTCCTTTGGAAGAACAGTCAGTGCTCTTAACCATTGATCCATCTCTCAGTCCCTGAGAATTTTCTTGATGCTTTACCTTCCATGTCTATCTCTTAAACACTCCCCTAACAGCAGAGAGGGTGCTAGTGAAAGGCATTTTAGTTCCTATGCTCACTGTAAGCCCATCTTTGTGCTTAACCTAAACTCTATCAACAAATTACTAAAGTCAAATCACAGCCAGATTTTATTCTAAAACTTTAGGAATATATTAACATTTGTCTTCTCGGGAATCAGTTCTTTCCTCAATCTTGTGCTTAGTCCTTCCATTCTGATTTCTGCTGCTACTGAGGATGTCATTGATTATGTTAGTCTTTCCTGCTTTCAAGCCAAAACAAGATTCTAGTACTTCAACCCAGACAGACATTCAGCTGGCAATGATTGGAACGGGAAAGTTCCAGAGCAGCAGTGAAATGAATGGTGACGATTCTACTGTCAGCTGAAAGTACATCATTCTCTTGGTTGACTTAGCTGTAGTTTGGATGAGGTTTTTGTGTGTCCCCTAAGGCTTTCTGCTTTGGGAGTTAATCACTACTTTGAACTATTAATACAATGGGAAATGAATCTAATTGTTCTTCAGAGCTAGCACATTCTGGACATGATTAGGACACTGGGTTGGGGCATCATGATGAATGCTTGTTTCTTTACAAAGGAAAACAAAGATGATCAAAAGATAGACAAATAAGTATACAGACCTTGTGGTTTGCTCCATGATCATCTATGTTACCTAGAGACTCTAGTAGTAAGAAGGCTTACTACAGATGTGGCTATCAGTCTTGGATCTCTGTGATAGACCTTCTTATTAAAATGTAGAGTCAATGTAGACCACAGATTCTATACCTACATAGGGAAAATGATGACATCTTTTTTGACTGAAGTTACAGTGATTGTTTTTTTTAGCATTCAAATAGTTTACTTATTAATTAAATAAGTTTCTTAGTTGTATTGACTAGTTTTATGTCAAATTGACACAAGTTAGAGTCATCAGAGAGGAGTAAGCCACCATTGTGTAAATGTTTCCATAAGGTAGGGATGAAGGCAAGCTTTTAGGACATTTTTTTAAACTAACGATTAGGGAGGGCTCAAGTCTCTGAGCAGGTGGTCTTGTGTGCTATCAAAAAGCAGGCTGAGCAAGTCATGGGAAGCAAGCCAATAAACAACAGGCTCTGCATCAGCTCCTGCCTTCAGGTTCCTGCCCTGCTTGGGTTCTTGTCCTGACTTTCGCTGATGATGAACTGTAATGTGGAAGCTTACTTTGAATAAACTCTTTCCTCCCAAAATAGCTTTGGGCATGGCATCTCATCACAGCAATAGTAACCTTAACTAAGACGTTAGCATACATCAATTTTACATAATAATGGCATTCATTATGATATTTGCTTACACATACACACATATATATTTATATTGATTTTGATATTGATATTTACATTTTCTCATCCCCCTCCTTTTTCTGCTCATCCTTGTCTACGTCACAATTATTTTTACCTCTAAGGTCGTGTGTTTGTGTATGTGTTTTTCTTAAAATTTCACAATATAGGTATCCCAAGCAGCATCAACACCATGATGAGTAGGCAAATGCCTTCTCATGGAGAGTTTAATGATGGTTCAGTTTGACTCATTACCTGCACATCTTCTAGAAAGAAAAAAGAAAGAATATGTAAATTTTAGGAAAGTATGAACTAAATTAAAATATAATATCATCATTCTTTGGGGGAAGAGCAAAGTTTTTGATTCAGACTCTTGTTGTATGCCCAGGTTGGTTGAATCTGTTTCTGTGTTTCATGTTTTGGGGTTCTAGTCATACCTCAAACTTGCCAATTGACTTACAGGAGATTAAGAGTGACCAAAGCATAGAATTTTCAGTTCTGTTTTAACAAGGAGAAACTTGTAAGGAGAAGAAAAGAAGTACTTACTGTGGGAAGGTTGCTGTGACGTTGCACATTGTCATAGTGATTTAGAACCTGGGGGCATGCACAAATACCAGCAAGCACAGGGTAGCAACTCATTTATTGTGTGATTAAGGGAAAATACGAGCTACCAACAGCATCATGTTCAAATCATTCCAAAGCATTAGTATTCAACTTAATATATAAATGATTGCAATGAATAAGAAACAGTACAATAAGCAGAATCATTTAATGGGATTGAGTTTTGATATTAAATTTTTTTTGTTTGGTTTCTAACTGCTCTCTTCATTTTCCTTTCCCTCTCTTCTCAGTGTGTTTTGTTAAACTCCTGCTCTTTTTACACCTTTGATTGGAATAACCCTACTCCTGCCATGTGATTGATGTTAGGAAAAGAAACGCAAGACAAACCATAATCTCTCTAGGAAATTCCTGAACTCTGACCTTTAAGGGTCATAGAGATCAGCAGTTTGTTGCTTTGGAAAGTGATCTCGGCTGTTCTCATTTCCAACAAACTTTCAGATGTTATTTGTGTCTTGGCTCTAAAGACCACATTGCTAACCCGTAGAGCTGAATGGTACCACATTTTATCACCCTTTATTTTTTTTGGTGAATGAAACCAACATGGAAGGGAGTATATACATTGTTTGTGAATGACATAAAGATGCTGTGAGAGTTTTCCTTACAATTTGCACACTAACTGTATGGAAATACAATGTTTAGTATTTTCTTCAGTTAGCTATTCTGAAAATGAAAGTGGCAGAAAAATTCTTTAGGGCTTGTAGTTGAGAGGGTGTGTTAGGTTATCTTAAAATTTTTAAAACAATTTCTGTGTAATCAATAATTCATATAAAGACATGTTAGAAGATATATTACAAACTATTTAAATTCATATAACATGAGAGAGGCAATACAAGAATTTTGCATTTGTCTTTATGAAGCTTAGTGAATTAATCAAAATCAAAATGAAATGATTTCTTTGTCCTTTGCCATTTATAGGAAAATCTACAGCGAATTCTACATGCAGGTTAATAAAATCATGTTATTTCCATCTGTAGTGCAAAACAAATTTACACTAAGGAGCAGGCTGCTTTCTACACTGCTTTTCTCCTAAAGGCCCAGATTTAAAGATCTCAGTATGGTCCCTATTGGAAAAGCACATCTGTCCATATAAATTAGACTGACAGCTTCCTATAGACTAAGAACAAGTTTTCAACCTAAAGATGGCATCAGGTCATGTTCCAAGTTAATGTTAGTGCTTAGGATGTGTTATTAAATGTATTGTATTCTGTTTCAAGTAGATTGTTTTCTTCTTTGTGCATTGCAAATTTGTTTCCCATCTAACAACAATGAATTGCATCTAACACTCATTAAACCAATGAGTTATCTTGTTATTTGGGATACAAGTTCTCAAAATTGACACTTACCTTAATTTTGTGTGCTCACATAAAATGACTACAAATTAATATCCAGTTTGGCATGTGGTTGTACTTAAATACTCGAATGTGCTAGTTATAATTTGTATGTATTTTATAAAATATGTGCCTCTCTGCATGTGCTGCAGGTATACATGTACACATACATTGTATGTTGACCTGAAATTGAGCTGAATTAAAGTGAAAATCTGGACAACAGAAACATCTAGCTTTCCTGCAGAAGCAGTTGTCAGATGCTACTGCCTTTCTCTCTACTTATTGCTCCTCCTTTATCATCAGAGAAGCATTCAGGAAACAAAACTGCTCAACTATCACTTGAGTTCACAGTTCACAGTCACAAAGTCCTGCTTTGTTGGGGCTCTAATCAGTTACTCCCTGGGGTCTATGTAAACCCGTGTTGGTAAGAAAAATCTTAAGGCAGACAGTGTTTAGACATAGGCTCTTGACTCACCACAGTCTAACTTAAATTTGAACTATTTTAAGCAATACATTCTATTAAAGCACCCCTCATTTAAGAAAACTAAGTAAACACTAGGCCACTGTGCAAATAAGCATTGAAGCAAGCACACTGTGAACTTGTGTGTGTTAAAGCAGTAACCTGGTTTCATCACTGTGTTCCCATCTTGTTTGGTTGTCTCCCTTTAAATGAGAAGTTGCAGTGTTTTTCATTTGTGTTCAGGCCTCCTTAGGCAGCAACAAGCATTCTCTAAATACTGTAATTTCATTTTTTTCGTGTAGAATTCATAGAGGTATGGAAATGGTTTTCTTTTTTTTTTCTTTTCTTTTATTTTTTTTTTTATTTTTTTTTTTTTGGTTTTTCGAGACAGTTGTTTCTCTGTGGTTTTGGAGCCTGTCCTGGAACTAGCTCTTGTAGACCAGGCTGGTCTCGAACTCACAGAGATCCACCTGCCTCTGCCTCCCAAGTGCTGGGATTAATGGTTTTCTTACAGAAAGACAAGACCATTTTTTTCTTCTTGCCAAAATACCTTACTCTTTACCTTTTGATTCTTAGGAATTACAGCTTTTGAAGAGACAATTTTAAGCATTTGGTATAAGAAACTTAGGGTTTATTCTATTGCTGTTTGTGTGTTTTTTCAAAGTATCCTAAAAAATAACTTTAGGAGGAAGGTGTTTTCAATGATATTGCTGACACAATAATGTATCACTTGCAGTTATGAGAGGTCATGCAAATGATTTATAACTAATAATAATAAATAGCTTTATTGATTTAAAGTCTTTAATATAGTGATGGCAGATGTTTTGAAAGCATTCAAGAGCTTCTCAGCTGGAAGAGTGATGGGTGTCACTGGGACAGGGTCTGCTGAGAATCATACAATACACTGACACTATTTTAATTACAACACCGAGAAGCAAGGATCAGTCATAGCATAAGATCAATGGTTGAGGAAATTACAAATTATTTTCAGATGTCATTTTGAATCTGCCTCTGTTTTTGAAGAAATATATATATAATATAATATAATATATATATATATATATATATATATATATATATATATATATATATATAATTTTGACATGTAAGAAGGAAAGAAGAGATGTAGAAAATGTGTACAAAGAGTCCACAACAAAATTTCTCTGTATGTAGAAGTATAGTGAGATTCATTGAAGGCTATAAATGATCAGCAGTGAATAAATTGTTCATATTAATTGTCTAAACATTTTCTGGTAGAGTCTTTAGGTACTTTTAACTATAGGATCATATTGTCTGCAAGCATGAACAATTTTAATTTTTTATTTCCTATTTATATACCTTTGATTTTATTTTCTTGTCTTCTTGTTATTGGTAAAATTCGAGCACTGTATTCAATAAGAGTGGAGAGAAAGGGCACCATTGTCTTGTTCCTGATTTTAAAGGAAGTTATCTCACTAACTTCCTACTAATAGAATATTAGTTGTAGGTTTTCTACAGATAGACTTTATCACTTTGAGGTAATTTTATTGTATCCCTAACTTTTTTTGGCACTTTTATCATAATACTGTGCCGCGCACCGCGCCCCCATGTCTGTGCTCTGTGCGCTGGCACCCAGTTTGCGAGCTTCGGGCAAGGGGGCTGGAGGTTAAAATACACAGACACACACAGACAGAGAGTCATCCTTGAATTCCCCGAGAATGCCCCTTTATTGTGTCCAAGGGCAGATTATATAGAAATAGCTACGCCCCAGCCAAACCCACCAGAAAACACTCTCCTGCCATCAGCAACTCCTGAAGGTCTCGTGCTCAGAGCAGCTGAGGCACTCATATCAGGGGATTACAAGAAATTCAGGATCTGGGATCTCACTGCTCCCAACAATACTGAACTTGGTCAAAAGTCTTTCCTACATCTACAGTAATTTTGTCTAATTTCTGTCTTGAAGACAACATGCTGAAAAAATTACATGTTTTGACTTTTATATGTTGAATCAAGCATGCATTTTTAGAATTAAGCCTACTTTTTCATGTATGTCTTTTTTATTGTATAGTTGAATTCTGTTTGTAAACATCATAATGAGTCTTATGTTCATATGTATTAAAATAGGTCTTCCTTTTATTTTTTCACTTTCTTAAAATTTAATATAAAGGTAATATTAGCCTTATAAAATAAATTTGGAAATATTTCTTCCTTTTTTGGTTCCGTAAGAACTGTATCAGTAGATTTTTAAAAAAGATAGTAGTATTTGTACTATAAACAATATTTATCTAAAATAAAATTTAAAAATGATATAACTCATTTATGCTTGACTAAGAAGTATAATATATTAAACTAAAAATACAGAGCAAAAATGTCAACATACTAATGTATTTAACATGTGTGCCCTTCAATTAGAGATATTATATGCCAAGGAGAGTATAGTCAGGTTCAACACAGCTCCTTAATTTTACCTAATTTAAGTTACTTTCATCTCTGTTTCAGATTGTTTTATCAAACATTGTAAGAAATATACAAAGTGAGAAGGGCTAAGTTAACTATTACTTTTATATGGTGCCAATATTATATAAGAATTTTGCCATCTTAGATACTTGCTAGTTTTAACACTATACAAACCAATACAAAACCAAAAGTAAGAAGCTAGTATACATTGAAATAAATTGATACAAGAATTTAAAAGATTATTGTAACTTTTTATTAGTACAATTTAAATTATTTGTATCAAAGGAGCTGAGAATTTAAGATTTAAAACATATCTTGCTTCATAATTTTGTATAATAGTAGTCTATATATCCTGCCTCATTTTGAAACAGTGATGACTTGAGATGATATCCAACATAAATCTTAAACTGTGTTTCTGTTTCTTTCATCCATAAAGCAAGAGTTTAGACTTATATTTTAATTTTACTCTTTAAAATTACATGATACACAGTCTACTGATGATGAAATTGATAAGGAAGAAACTAGCAAGTTTGCGCAGTAACATGTTGTACCGTGAGTCCTACTAGGGCTGGGAGCCAAGCATGAGAAAAGTGGCCAAGCCAGAAAATGTGACTGACACACCTACAGGTAATTCAGATCACTAACATGACATGGTGGGTAGCTTACCTGCTGGTCTTGCATGCAACCACTTTTTCGCATAGCTCGGTGAATCCATGTGCACAGACTAATTTTTATGTTCAAGCAAAGTTAGATGTGCTTCTTAAAACTGTCTAGTTTCTAATATGTTGTGCAGTCAAACAAGGTATGCCTACGGCTTGAATTCAGGTTGTAGCTTGCCAGTCCACTAGGAATTGTAGCAATCCCTACTTCCAGGATTATCTCCATGGGTACAGCTACAATTAGTGGCCCGTTGGTTGCATTTGTGGTTTTCAAGATCCCATCATGCAAATGAAATGAAACAGAAGCCTTATTTCTTGCACACAGTGTCTGAAAGGAAAAGGAAAGAGAAGATAAAAGACTTAATTTTCTTGAAGGTAATACACAATTTAGAAAGTGGTATACCACTCAGCACTGAGTTCAGAGTCTTTTATACTATATATTACTAATATATGCAGTTATCCATGTGTTTATTTGTAATATTAAGTTTCAAGTATTATATGATATCATTTTATTCTGCATTAATGATAAGCCTATGGGTCACAATTCTTTTGATATTTAGGCTGTATATCTTGTTTTATAAAATGTTTAGAAATATGAAATGTTTCACGTAAATTAATATTTAAGTAATTAAATGAGAAACAGGAGACAGGAAAATCATATGTAGTTATTTAAACTTATTTGCATATATGTAAATAATTTATATATTTATGGAGATACTATATTTCTAATATGTCTGTTTGCAACATTAATCATGTTTTAGTGGAGTCCAAATTGTATTAAATAACATTTTAATACATAGTAAGAATTTACTGAATTCTAAAAATCTTTTAAACTTCTCTCAGTTGACTTATTTCTAACACAGAGTCAGAGGGAGAAAGTAAGACTATATATTTTTATGAAATAAAACCTTTCAGAGAACAGATCTATACTAAGGCTTTATCTGTATGACACCAATCTAGAGGTTTGAGTCCCCAAAGTGTACTCATATGACAGCATATCAAATAATTGAGTTTCTGTTCAAAATATAACGATGACTTTTCCTCTTGAGAAGGATTTGTTGAAGGCTTATCAATATGTCAAGTTCATAAGGATAGACTGAAAATACAATAGACCCATTCTACACTGAATTCAGCTTTTAGGGGTGACAGCTATGAATTGTATCAAAAGACCACAATGATTTATATCTAAACTTAATGGAGGAAATCCATTGTGCTAAGTCACTTGTCTTTTATCTGTTTTCTTGCTTGTGTTTTAATATTTTTAGTTTTGAAAAACTAAAACTCTAAGTATTTATACTAATACATGTAATCTGAACTTACTTTTAGACATTTAATAAAGTAAGCTTTCTGTCATATTTCCCAAAGGAAAAGAAAGCATGTTTATTTCTTCAGGGACAGATTGAAAAAAAGGTGATTTATTACAACTGATATCTCAGCAAATGAAATACCTTTAGAAATAAATCCCTTCAAATAACAACACAGTGTCAGGGACTAAATGAATCATCTCTAAGCTGTATTTCCTCCCTCCCCTCTTCTCCTTGGGACCTCAACATAAGTCTCTTACACTTCCAGTACTTGTCAGTTATATGACCAACTTTTACATGCAATAAAACTTCTTCTGACCCTTTATTTGACAGGGGATGAAATTTTAGAATTATTGGTATCTCAGAGACAACTTTTGATATTGCTTCTCATTTGGCCAATACTTAATTTATACTGTATCAGATCTAAAGTTTCTAACAAATGTAATTATCTGCTTTAGAACAAGTGTTCCAATTAAATTTTATTAATGACTTTTTAAAACTTCAAAACACATACGATCTCTCACCTACACCAAATCAAGTAATAATGTCTGTTCTTTCTTCTGCAATGCAAACCCAAAATATGGAATATCTTTATTATTCACTAATGTACACTTTATTTTTCTGTAACTAGTATCAACTTTCAGAGTATAAATGCTATTGTAAGAACATGAAAATGGAGATTAAAAAGAAGGCACAATGATATGGATGACAAATTTTACATTGGTGATATGGAAATAAAAACTTTACTCTTTTTTATTGAGCTCTACGTTTTTCACTGCTCCTCTCCCTGTCTCTCCCCTCCCCTCTTTAATGTAATAATCAGTTTGCAAATGAACTGAAGACATTATCAATACTTGATGGCTATTTAAAATGTTTTGCACTAAGGTTGACTATGATTTTCAGTATTAGATCTTTGGATGAATCAGCTTATTTTTAACAATTTTTACATATTTTCTCTTTTTGTGTGTGTGTGTATGTGTGTGTGTGTGTGTGTGTGTGTGTGGGTGTGTGCGTGCACTATGAAGAACATGTGGAGGTAGAGGACAATTTGTTGGAATAGTTTTCTCCCACCATGTAGGTCCCAGGTATTGAACCTAGGTCATCCAGCTTGGCAGCAGACACTTTTACCAAGTATTCTCAATGGTCCCAGCATACCATTTCTTAAAAGCAAGATGGTAAATATTTAAAGTTTCACTGGCCAACTGTTTCTGATACAACTAAACAATTCTTCCTTTGTGGTTCAAAGGCTACCAGGTAAAACACAATAGTCGGTGTGTGTGCCTGTAAGTCAATGCAATATCGTTTACCATAAGAGGTATTTGGACTTAAAGTGATAACTTTCTAATCTCTAAGATGATAATAATGCTGTATAGCCCTATATGTATTCATCAGTCATAATCAAATTATTGCTTCCATGTCTTGTCATCTAGATATAACTATTCACTTTTTTCAGATGAAGTAATGGAAATTCAATTTGGACTTGTAAATATAAAAAAATAAATAATACTCTTCTCTGGGCTCTACAGTAGTTTCCCTGATATGTATTAGTTCATGAGGGCAATCAACTTGAAAGTCAAAATGTGTAATCTTTTTAATTAAGTGAAAATTTATATAAAAAAGAATATGAGAGCTGGGAGTACAGTTCAGTAGTGAACTACATAATTACCATGTGTGAGATTTGGATCTACTCCCAGCACCTAAAATAATATGGTAATTGCATGTCTTGCTTTGACTCACTACGGAATGTACAGAGAGTCCCACCTGAGGCAAAGACATTGGACCTTCTTCCATTAAATGAGTGAAACAGTCCTAGCTGCTAGCCCGTAGATGTGGTTTCTGACTTGCAGACAAATTGTGAATTGCATGTTCTTATCTTAAACATTTGTATGCCTAGGGCTGGGATATGACTCAGGGGAAAATCATTTGCCTGGTATGTGTGAAGCCCTGGGTTGCATTTAAGCACTACAAGTTAATGAATAATTTTTAAAACATAGTTTCTTTATGCCCATTTATAGTATTTGTTGTAACAGTGCATTGGGACAAGAAGAGAAAGAAAGTTCAGATTCCAGCCAATATGCCTGATACATGCTAAAACTTTATGAGGAATATTGACATAGAGATGATTGGGCAGCAGTAGATCATTGAGTATAGTTTTTGTTCAGATAGATGTTTTTAAGTTATTGACTGAATTGATAAGTTTGAAGACATGATTTACTGCATCATGAAAGAAATGACTAGAAATTATAATAGCAGTATCACTTTTGTATCTATTTAATGTAAATATTTTGGAATCCAGTTACCCAGCAATTATAAGTCATCTATTAACACATGCTGTGAGTCAGATCTTTCCACAGAAATTTCGGGTGATTTCCAGCTTGAAGAGACAAAATTCTATGCTCAAGAAGTTAGAGGAAAGGCATGAGAAGTTTTAAGGACAACCAAAAAAGATTAAGTGTAGTTGTCAGACAAAATGCCTTGTTGTTAAAAGGCACATAAAATAATAGTAAATTTTAAAATATATATAATGTCAGAATATAATTTTTATCTACCAATTATTAATTAGGATTTTCATTTTTATATAAAGTTACATATCACTTAAATGGTTATTGGGAGATGACTATAGAAAAATAGGGTTTTAATGTTGGTATTATTTTGCATAGCATAAAATTATAGTTAATAATATTGTATATTTTTCGAGTGACCCTGTGTTTGAAGAACAGTCAAATGAAGTAGTCTCACTCAAGATTGTAGGAACCACATTCCATAGAGGGAGCCTTCCATGTTTCCTAACCAACTTTGAGTCTCTCATCTAAACTTTTCTTTTCTTTTAAAATTATCTCATATACAGTTGGAGTTGGTGAGCTCCCATTAGCTTAGGTAAACTGACTCAGTGGATGAACAACTCATGGTCTTGAATTCCTTGCTCATACTCTCACTCTTTCCACTCTTCAACTGGACCTTTGGAGCTCAGTCCAGTGCTCCGATGTGGTTCTCTCAATCTGTTTCCATCTGTTCTTGGATAAAGTTTCTGTGATGATATTTAAGATAATTATCAGTCTGACTACAGGGTAAGTCCAGTTCAGACACCCTCTCCTTAATTGCTATGGGTACCAACTGCCATCATTCTTGTAGAATCCTGGACTGGGAGTGAATGATCACGGGAACAAACAAGTCCCTCTGAATGTGGTTGACAGGTGGGGCAGATTGAGGGGGCCACTGAGAGCGACACTGGGATTTGTCTCTACTGCATGTACTGGCTTATTTGGATCCTTTTTTCTGTGGATGTATAACTTGCTCAACCTAGATGTAATAGGGAAGGCCTCTGACTTTACAGGGTGGGGTGCATTGCCCTCTTTTAGCATTGGATTTGGGTGGAATGGAAGGGTCTGTGGAGGGAGTGGGAGAGGAGTGAAAGGAGGGGAGTTAGTAGAAATTTGGATTGATAATATTTTAAATAATAAAGAAGATAAAGAGTTGAAAAAAATTATCTCATATATACCCGTGACTATTTGTTCAAAATAAGAAGACAATTGTATTCTCTTAGAGTTTAGAAGCTGTTATTTTTCTGACAATAGAATGACAATTTCTGACCAACAAATCCACAATATGTAGGAGAACATGCAAAATACCTGTAATATATGCATAGCCAACACACATGATAATAGGATCTTTTAAATTATCCATCTCCCAATTGTGAGTATAAGTGGTTATTAATATATTTAGTGGGGGCTAGCAAGATGGCTCAACAACTAAGAGGCCCTGAGTTCAGTTCCCAGAAAATACATGGTAGCTCACAACCATCTACAGTGGGATCTGATGCTCTTTTCCAGCCTAAAGGTGTAATGCATATAGAGATCTCATACATGCATATATAAAATAAATAAATAATATATTCGATGATTTTATGATAGGAATTTTTAAAGAAGAAAATAGTATCTAAAAATTCAAGGAGAACATGGTAAAATTAAAGAAATCTATATGACAGAGAAATAAAATCTTCCTCAAAAGTAATAATATAATAGAAATATTTTTTAAAGTTCAAAAACTATGGAAATTTTTAGGACCAGTCTCCAAAGGCACACTGTAGAACTGCATTGATGTGGTTAAATAGAACATAAGAAACAACTTTATGAACAGGCATATAATACTGTATCACATTCCTTAAGTTGACAGCAGAAAAATAGAAAAAGTATACGTAATATATAATTCTAATATTCTATTCTGTTTAGTATCAGTTAAATCTTTACTAAAATAATACACTATAATAAAATGAGTTTTGCTTTCAATTACTTATTTTTAGGTTCTAGAAGATTTATTTAGGTCTAATGCTTATCAGATTTATGATTATCATTTTATGATTTGATTTTAAGTGTCTATTGATTTTCAGTTTCTCTGAGCATTCCTTTTTAGATCCTTTGAAATCATTGTGCTGTTTCAAACCAATGGACTCTAATCCATATTTCATTCATTGACAGAATTGGGTACTAGATTATCTATGGTTCATTTCTGTGTCTCCAATTAACCATGTATGTGACATTTTTCAAGTATTTAACCCATCTGCAACTTCATTTCATATTTACAATTTGGGCTAAGGATAGAGCCTACCTAAGATGTTGTTGTAAGGACTAGTATAGATTTGGTAGAAAAGTAGAAGGCTATAAGGGATCTGTGGTGCATAAACCCAATGGACAAATTAGCATAGTTTCCACTCCCGGGATTGCCTCTTTTTGGCACTTCTGAGTTTGTCTTCTTTTAGCAAATCTCTTTATTAAAGATGTAACATTTGTCTAGAACTATTAAGTCTTAGTAGTACAGAGGTTTAAAGTTACCATAACTACAATCTTGCTAAATATGGAGTTCATTCAGTTGGTTACATTAGTAACTTTTTGTGAGATCGTATTTAAATGTCTATACTTGGCTAGCACTATGTGCCTGTCTTCTAATAGCTTTCATATAACTGAGGTAACCCTTTTGTTAAAGGTAAACCTATGATTTTGTGAACATGTCTTCATGTTCAGAGAAAACAAGTATTTTACAAATAGGAGATTCGTTTAGCAGTGCAGTGGTGGCGCACGCCTTTAATCTCAGCACTTTGAAGGTAGAGGCAGGCAGATCTCTGTGAGTTCAAGACCAGCCTGGACTACAGAGCAAATTCCAGGACAGGCTCCAAAGCAACACAGACCCTGTCTTGAAAAATCAAATAAATAAATAGAGAAAGAAAGAAAGAAAGAAAGAAAGAAAGAAAGAAAGAAAGAAAGAAAGAAAGAAAGAAAGAAAGGAAAGAAAGAAGAAAGAAGGAAAGAAGGAAGAAAGAATGAAAGGAAGGAAGAAAGAAAAAAGAAAGGGAGGAGGGGGAGGGAGGGAGAGAGAGAGAAAGAAAAAGATTTATTTAAAATATATATTCTCCATTGGAAAAATATAAAATCACAAGCAGATCATACAATGCTTGTATGATTCTCATTTTTAGTCTGTATTTTATTCTAAAAGAAAAGTCCTACCTTGTCAAATTCATTTTAGATAAAATGACATGAAATTAAAGTCAAAATACTTATAATAACAAAATAACTTAAAAGAGACTTTGTAGTAGTTATCTTATGTTTAAAATTGTCAATTATATGTTTTAGAAAATTCAAAGAGATTGTATCTGATCCCATTTTATTTCTGTCCAGCTCTACCATAACAAGAACTAACTGAATTGCACTCATCAGATATGACCAAGATCAACTCTGATTTTAAGGCCCATGGCACACATGGAGGGAGCCATCTTAGAAATAAAAACTTACCGTCAAGATTACAGCTGTATGACAAGACTGAGTTAACTAATCAGAGACCATCACATGAGTTAAATGCCATTCAGTCTCAAAAAATAAGTTCTCTGCATTGTTCTAGTGTTAAACAGCTTACATCAGTTTTAATTTTTTCACTTTATATTCCAAAGAGATTGTGAATTTAGGAACATCAAGGTAACATATCCAAATCAGATTAACTAGAGCCAGTGCCCACAGACTTAGGTGCTGGGGCAAAATTTAGGTCCTTAGCAAGAATACCCTTGACTGCAAAGCCATCTGTCTTAAAATGTCAGGGTTTCTGTTGCTATGAAAAGACAACATGACCACTGTAGCTCTTAGAAAAGAAAATATTTAATTGGAGTTGCTCTCTTAGAGTCAGAGCTTCAACTTATTTTTATTATGGTGCGATGTGGTATGCAGGCAGACATGGTGCTGGAGATGGAGCTTAGAGCCCTACACCTTTCATTCAACAGGAAGTGATCTGAGACAATGGGTGTGCTTGAGCACATATGAGACCTCAAAGCCCATCCCCACAGTGACAAGCTTGCTTCAGCAAGCTAGTGCTTGATCCTACTGACCCAATAGTGTCAGTCCCTATGAGCTTACGGGGTCAACTACATTCAAACTACCACACCATCCCTTTGCTCCCATCCCTGGATTAGTTCTTAGGAATCACATTTAATTGATGATAAACACAATACTAGAGGCATTCAGTGAAGTTGTCATGTTAACAGGTTACAAAGTATTTAATAAGGAGCAAGAGTGTTCAGTGAGTGTAACTTTTATTCTCAATTTATACAGAGACTACACTCAAGGTCTTTAATAATAACACTGACTGGCTTCCAAAAGTTTTCAGGTTTTGCTTTTCCCTTCCCTCCCTGTTTACATCTAGAAGCTTATAGGAAACTCCCGGGTCCTTCCCAGTGTACACAAACTTCTCAGAGTTCTCAAGGCTCAATTAACATGAGAAATCTTGCTTGTTGCTCATCCCAACCACTTATTTATAGTAAAAGGAATTTGTCAGTCTCCTTTCCCTGTCACCTCAAGCTACTCTTGAATCATAGGGGAACTTTGGTGCTATCCCCATGAAACCACAAGTGAATCAGTAATCCTTTCAGAATCCCCAGATACAAATATGGGTCTGAGCAAAATCCGGGTGAAGAACAACCAAACCAGTGTTCTTTTGAATCAGTCATAATTGGTGTGTTAATAGCAGAGGGAGGAAAAGATTACCAGTAGAATTGGGTTGATCCAATTTGGTAAAGTAAAGGTTATGAAGTGATTCTGGTACATATAGTTTGGTATGCCCCATGGCAGTTGAATATTTCCAGTGATTTCTGGACACATGGCTGGTTGGCAGCGTCAGCAAACAAACAGTGGTCAAGATCTTAAAGAGAAGGGACCAGGGAGAGGCAGTGTGACGAAGAACAAGAAGCAGTCAGCTAGATGCACTGCTTCTGCTCAACCCAGTGCTGTTATTGAATCCTCCTTTTTCTTCTTACTGCATTTACTTTGTGCATTATTCCCAATGATTTACTTAATACTTGATGCACATGGATAAAATTTTAAAAATAAAAAAATAAAGTCACAGATGGACTATATTTTAATATTTTGAGGTCAATTTTTAAAACTCTGGCTATCCACATCGTGATTCTGGAGCTAAATAAAAATTTTTCAGGGTTGGGTTCCTGGAGTAAGTAATTCTCCATATAATTCCAATGAAGTTTTGTAAGTGTGTTGTAAGTTCATTGAATAAATCAAAACTTAGCAATATATAAATTTTAAGTTTTAAATGTATTCAATATATTGTTTCAGAATGGATTCAACATATGTTGGTCTTGGTATAATGATTAATAAAGAGTAACTGATCAATTAATTAAAATCTATATCAAATGCAAAAATAATCTTTAAGTAGTTTATACGTAAGATACATGAGTAATTTTCTCAAAAAATTATACATCTAATGAGGAATGGAAATATAATGATTTTTTCTATTTATTCCTATAACTCATTTAGAGGGCAGAAATAAATAATATATAGTCTAGCACTGAGATTTTCTGTATCTGACTTTTAAAGTACTCTAAACATTCTTCATATCAATTAGGTCTCTCTTAAAAGTGGTATACTAATAATAGATTTTAGTATTTTTAAATAGTACATTTTTGAAAAAGAACTGTCGATAGTGTAGGGTCTTATTATGAAAGTAATTATCTTCAGGCATAAGTTTAGGTACTTCTGTCAAACAGTCATGAAAATTTTCAAATGTATTTTGAAAGATACTTAAGGTATCTTCTCACATCCATTTCTTCTATTTCTGAGATAAAAATATCACAATTTCTAACAAGTACAGAGACACGATTTATTTCTGACCTCTTACAATAGGTTTGACATTTATTGATTCTTCACTTACTAGCAGGAAATTCCCCCAAAGTTTCAATTTATGAAACAGTTACAAAATATTTAGTTCAGCTGCCATCAAAACAGCATTTGTTCAGTTTTTGTGACTCATCTTCAAGGTTCTGAAGTTCTTCAAATCCAGAGATCATCTTCTTTACAGGGAAAACTGAGTGCCCAAGAGAAGATCCACGAAAATGCTTTTAGCTAAACTAATATGATGGTTCATATAAAAATGAATTTAAAATGTGCATCACAGAAAATATTTACAAAATTTTCACAAAACAAAACTGTAATTCAGGAAAAATCTCATAGCAACAGAGATTCAACTGAAAAGGGGTTTCACTGACTATTTCTAATGTTTGTACTGCTACTTGTTTTTACAATGACATAAAGACAGGAACTACAGACAGGTAGCAGCATCATGCTATATCTAAGAACAGTGAGATAATAAATGTTTACATATTTACTCATCCATGTGCTTAACTTTACCTCTCCACTTTCCTATAGTTCTGAATACCATTGACTAAAGAATGGCACAACTCACACTACTATGAATTTGCCCACATCAATTTTATTAAATGAGACAATTCCCCACAGACATTCCCACAAGCCAAATCAATGTAAGATAATTCCTCACTGAGACTAACTTTCCAGGTGACTCTAGCTAGTATCAAGTTAATGAACATAAGCATCATACTAGAACCTGATTACAAACCCATCACTTTACAACTGTAACCTTCCATCCATGTCTATTAAGTCTTAAATTTACCTCATAAGATAAATAATATGGTTCAACTTTAAAAGTTTAATACTCTCAAGTCCAAAGTCAGGCATGGGTGATGACTCAGTGGGGAAAAATGCTTTTTAATCTTGCAGAGAACTCACGTTCAGTTCCAGGCATCCATATTGGAGTTTACAGCCACCAGCAGTTCCAGTTACAGGGAATTCAATGCCTTATTTTGACCTTCTTAGGAAGCAGACAAGTACATAGTGTATATAAATATATGAAGGCAAAACATGTTAGTCCAAAATCTCTTAGTTGTGGCAGCCTTACAAAAATAAAACAATTCTTATACTTCTAATATTTGACAAAATAGAGTGGCATTCTTATTTCAAACAGAAGAAAGACTTTCCAATGAATAATTAGCACACAACCAAACCAAAATCCATGAGAGTAAACACTGAATCCTGTTTCTCAATGTTGAGCGTTAGAGGCTCTTGTGGACTCAGAAGGGATTGGTGATCACCTTTTCAAGCTCTGGCACATACAGACCGCTCAGCTTCTTTTTGGACTAATGTTGATGCTACTCCACACCTGGAGCTCACTTTGGCAGACTGGTTATGTGCCCAGTACCTTCAATATTCTACAGTCTTTACAGAAACTGACGCTTCATCATCATAGTTTCAGAAAATGGTTGTTGTGGATTTACTGTAGAAATTCACTTCTACCACATAATGCATTCTCCCCGCAAGCGTCCATCTTTGATGCACTCAAAAACAATGGCATATGGACAGTGCTTATGTTGCTAAACCCGTTTGCCACTTTGAGATGCAACCCAGCTTTCCCGGGCCACAGCTGTATCAACTTTCGTGTTTTGAAAGTGAGGACACACTTTCCAAGGAAGTTGTTCTTGGGGATCACAGAACCTCTTCATCTTAGGATCCCCAATGTAGGAACTAGCAGTGGGATGGTGCGCTGAACTTAGGACATCATCATTTTGTTTCACAACAGCACACTAGGCTTCATTTCACTGCTGTTGATTTCTCTTTCAATTGCATCTTCTTCATCATGAGACTCAACACTCTCCCATCCTGAAATCTCTCCAGTCAGTGACACCAGATCATCATTTAACAACTGGACTCCACTCTACTTCTCAGTACACAGACAGAATAAAGCCAGATTCTTTACCAAATATCGCACGAATGACTCCCTATCCTACTTCCTAATAATGTCATCATTCCCCTCTAAAATCTGAGTAGTAGACCTCCACAGACCATGTTTTTCTCAGCATTCCTAGCTTCCAAACTTCCACAAGAGCAATCAATGTCTTCGGCACTCAATGGCATTTCCAGCTTAAAGTTCCAAGCTTTCCACATTCTTTTTACAAATAACCAAAGGCATGAATGGCACATTGTAAGGTTTATCACAGTAGCCCCATGACTCAGTGCAAATTTCTGTCCTGGTCTCCTATCAGTTGCTGGGGTAAATTATGAGCAAAAATGTAAGGGAACAAGGGTTCTTTGGTTTATAATTTCAGGCTATGGGCCCCCATTGCAGGGAAATCAAGGCAGGAAATTGAAGCTGCTATTCACATTAATCTTAGACCTGAGAGACAATAATTGCCTACACAGACTCATTTGTGTCCAGATCGCTTCTCCACTCATTCATGGTTCAGTAACCCGTATCTAGAGAATGGTACCACATCAAGACGTTGGTTCTTTTCACACCAATTAATTTCGACAAATTCCCATAGATATGCTCGTAAGTCACCTCAATGTCAATAACCCCCCATTCAGAATCAAAACTAACTGTCACAAGGGTCACCCTGATTTGTATAGCCATAATTCCATCATTTTGCTGGTGGTTGCTTCTAGAGCCTAGGACTGAACCAGGTTGTACATAGTGTTACCCAGATGTATAAATTCGTAAGATTTTTTTCTAAAGATTGTCTTAGAAGAAAATAAAAGCTAAGAATTAAATGAATGAATAAAATACACACTTTCACAAAATGTGAATGCAAAATTTTGTGAATAATATTTATCACTCAAAATAATGATCTCCATTTTATTAATAATTTTAAAGTCACCTTTCTGCAAAAAAAAATGTATATGAAATAAAGTTTAGAAGTTTTGTACCTCTCATCGACTAACCTGTGGATGTTGCTAACACACAGAGGGGAGAGCCCAGAAAATCTTTGAAAATGGAGTTGGAGGCAGTTTAAATCAAGATTGATCATTTCTAATCAGAAAACACTTCAGCTAAATCTCTCCAGTGTTTGAATTCATTTAAGTTGTATTCTTTTTCTATTATTTGTATTTGAAAGCTTAATTTTAAATGTTACCATGTTTGTACAACTTGACTGTGTCAAATATGAGTCAAAATATCTTTCCTGAGAAATTGCAGGTTACTTTTTGTGTTGGCTATTATTATAGGGAATACACATCAAAAGTGACTTAACTATTTTTTCATTAAATATAGTGTTTCTTTATACTTAAGATGCAATAATTTCACTAATGCCTTTTTATTGACTCATGTCCATTTTTTTTCAAAAATGTGTGTCATTTTATATATAAGTTAAATTCAAGTTAAACTTTAGCAACTGTTTTTCTACCACGCAAATACCTTCAACATCCTTTGTTATCAGTTATTTACAAAATAAATCTCCTTTTAAAAAAGTTGCTGCAATTTGTTGATTCCTTTAAACTTGCAATGTAATTTAGAAATAATAAGTAATACAGAAAACAGTTTTGGTAATATTGAATTTTTTTCCCTAAAGGTACTCTGGGAATTAAATGAAGAAAGCAAGAACAAGAGAAAATGAGAACAAAGATGAGCAGGTGGAAAAAGCAGTGGAGTGGATGACCTGGGAGAAGTTATGAAAAAGGGGTGCATATTATCACAATGAATCAATGAAAACATTGAAATACTAAAGACCAAATGCAAAATACTTTATATTAACATCAGTAACACTAATCTCATACCCAATTTTTAAATTTCTAGAAGATTGTATTTTTTTCAAGTTTTGAAATACAGAATCTTTAAATGACTATGTGCAATCCTTATACAAAATAATAAACTAGTGTTAGTTATTATTAAACTCAGCATATTTACAAGATGTGTGTATGTTTAAACTCTTTGAGAATGAAAGTCTTATGTATGGATGGACAAAACTAGTTTTCATGTCTTAAACAATCTGTATTGCCTGACGGTGGTGGCGCACGCCTTTAATCCCAGCACTTGGGAGGCAGAGGCAGGCGGATCTCTGTGAGTTCGAGACCAGCCTGGTCTACAAGAGCTAGTTCCAGGACAGGCTCCAAAGCCACAGAGAAACCCTGTCTTGAAAAACCAAAAAAAAAAAAAATCTGTATTTTCATAAGTAACATATTAAAATATGGACTTGAAGTTGTCACTACCAAAATAGATTTTTGTTGGTAGAAGTTAACATTTTAATCAAGAAACTTGTTTTCATTGACATTTTGAAGAGTTTTGATTATTTTTTCATAGTTTTAAAGTAGTTACAGTTTCTTGTCAAAAGCCCCATAAATCTAATGATAAGCTAGGTGTTTTTCCATTTATATCAATGTAATAGGAGCTTGTATTTTAAATCTTGCTGTTATATAGCTTCTTGATATTCCTTTAGAATCTTGGAATTCAGAAAGTTATTTATATTCCTGAAACAGTGGTTTGATTTTTTAAATAGCATTTTCATCTTTAAATATAATAGTGTGAACTATGGCTATGCTATACTGATCAAAGTTTTTGACAAATATCAAATAATTTCAGTGAAAATGAAAGATTTTTATGTTTAAAAGCATTATCTTCATGTTTTTAGTAATTATGGTTAACAATGCTATCTCTATTTTCCTCTACTTTTTTGTTTCCTCTAGATCTGGTACATGAGAGAACAACTTTATTCAAAAAGGGTCCAAATGAGGAGCAGAAGGAGGGAGAACATGAGCAAGGAAGTCAGGACCACAGGGAGTGCACCCACCCACTGAGACAGTGGGGCTGATCTAATGGGAGCTCACCAAGGCCAGCTGGACTGGGACTGAAAAAGCATGGGAAAAAACCGGAATCTCTGAACATGGCGGACAGTGAGGGCTGCTGCAAGGACAATGGCACTGGGTTTTGATCCTACTGCATGTACTGGCTTTGTGGGAGCCTAGCCTGTTTAGATGCTCACCTTCTTAGACCTGGAAGGAGGTGGGAGGTCCTTGGACTTCCCACAGAATAGGGAACCCTGACTGCTCTTTGGACTGGAGAGGGAGGGGGAAAGGAATGGGGGGGAGGGGGAGAGAGGTGGGGGGAGAGGAGTGGGGGGAGGGGGAAGGAAATGGGAGGCGGGGAGGAGGCGGGGAGGAGGCGGGGAGGAGGCGGGGAGGAGGCGGGGAGGAGGCGGGGAGGAGGCGGGGAGGAGGCGGGGAGGAGGCGGGGAGGAGGCGGAAATTTTTTTCAATAAAAAAAAATAAAAATAAATCTGAACAAAAAAAGGGAGATTCTCAATACTATAGTGTGTAGAGACTGTTGTGGTTTCCTAGCTTACATTTATTTTGAAAACTTTGGCAGACATTTAAATGATTACGTTCCTTAAATAATAAGGAACGTAGTTTTATATAATAATGCTTACTTTCTTTACTCAATTGATAACTAAAGGATTGAGTGGCATTGTACATTGAGATTCCAAGAATCAGCAACACAGAGCAACTAAAATATAAAATGTCTAAGTTTCACTTATAAAACATTCAAAAATGTAACATGTCTTGGAAATTCCCAGTGGCTTAGTTTAGGATACGAAGGCCAAGTTCCATAGACAGTGTTTCTTTTTTATTCTTTTTGGTTTTTTTTTTATCTTTTATTTATTTTTTTAATTTTTTTAATTAAAAACTTCTGCCTCCTCCCCGCCTTCCTTTTCCTTCCTCCTCCCCCCACTCCCCTCCCTCTTCCTCTCCAGTCCGAAGAACAGTCAGGGTTCCCTGCCCTGTGGGCAGTCCAAGGAAGCCAAGAACAATGGCACTGAGTTTTGACCCTACTGCATGTGCTGGCTTTGTGGGAGCCTAGCCGGTTAGGATGCTCACCTTCCTAGACCTGGATGGAGGGAGTAGACAGTGTTTCTTAAAAACAACTGAAAGATGTCTCTCGTTGTTCAGGAAATCTGAGACCATGGTGAGAGCCAGGCTGAGTTCTGGTGATACCTCCTCTGACCTAAAATCTGCTGACTTCCCATTTAGTTCTCCAAATATAATTGAGCAGAGAGAGTACTTTCATAGCATCAGTGGAAACCTGTATCCTATCTTCAGCATTACATGAAGCAGGCATAGTGGAGCATGCCAGTCATTTCAGCACCTAAGAAGTAGAAGGAGAATCAGAGGTTCAAGGTCATCCTCAGCTCCATAGTGAATTAGACAGAGCATCTGATAATCACCTGTCTCTCAGATTTCTTTTCACTAATTCTTCTAAAAAAGGCTTTGTGTACAATGATAGCTCTCTCTTTACATATAATTTATGAATTTTTTAAAAGAACATTAGGCCACATTACTCCATTGAGATGTTATAGATATGAAATTCATATGTAAATATTTAGGAGCTGGTAGGCATGATTTACTGCAGATATAATCATCATTGTTAATCTTTGAAAAGTCACCAATATATAAAAGAAGGAGCTATGTATGTGAAAATCCAAAACTATTCATATGCTAAATTCCTGAGAATTTAAGTGGTTAATCAAAACTCATCACATGCACAATAATCACCCACATCTTTAATTCTGTGGCCCATAAATAATGAAGCTATTCTCTAATTAGGAATATTTTCATAATTTTTATAAGAACAACTTATATTAGGCAAACGTTTTTCACCCATCAGTCTATTTGCTTTATTGTCATGAACCTTCTTAGCCATGAGAACTTTCTGGAACTTACAGTGCATGATGCTCAGGCATGTCAACGTCATAGAAATTCAGCACCATAGAACTCTTTCTGGCCTCTGTACACATTTCTTCCATCTCAGAGCCAGATCCAGGGCATCAGTTCCCTCAAGCCCGTTTCTCTAAAACATTTCCCTGTCTTCCTTTTACACTTGTAATAGCTCGAATAAGCCAGGATACTACGACGATGCGTGCTATACACTTAGTCAAGTCACAGAGTCCCGATTGTCCTATACTGTATTATATGTGCATATATTGTTATGGACTGTAATATACTGACAGGCTCTAAGGGTGGACCAATATCATTCTGTTATTTATTTATAGTGTGTGAGTGTGTGTGTGTGTGTGTGTGTGTAGCCTTGGGTGTCCTGTACTCTCTCCATAGACCAGAATGACCTTGAAACCAGAGATCTGCCCTGCATTCTCCCTAGTGCTGGAATTAAAGGATGTGTCCCCATCCCATCCAGTCTGTGTCCCCAACCCATTCCTTTGGGTTCATTCTACATATACTATCATGTGATTTAGAACCTTTTTGTTTGTATGATTCCAGATTAGTTGCATCCGTGCATTTTATCGGAAGGTGCTTAGTCTTACTGCAACTTGATATTCCGTGTTTTCTTGATACTTATGGAAGATCTGTCGTCTCATAAACAGAAATGGAGAAGAGGATTAAGGGGATTGGGAAAAGGGACTGGGAGGTGAGGATGGAGGGGAAATTGCAGCCAGGATGTAAGATAGATAGATAGATAGATAGATAGATAGATAGATAGATAGATAGATAGATAGATAGATAGATAGATATTATAGTCATACAGTAGAGATACCCATAACGTACTTAAATCCAGGCTAAAACTCTTGATTTCTCATAGTTTGATTTTTTTCTTCCACTTTCCATTTTGTCAATACTATAAGTACGTTTAATTTTTTATGAAAAACAAAATATTCACAGGATATGTTCTGATCATGTCTACCCCTCCCCCAACTCCTCCCAGGTTCTCTCCACCTCCCCAGTTTCACACCTTCTTTCTCTCTTATGATTCAGGCATTATGTTGAGTTGCCCTGGCAACTGTACAATCTGGCAGGATGTACTCAGGCAGTAGCCTGACCAGCCCAGGGCCATAGTTTGTATAAACTCTGCCCACTCCCAGTCTATCTTCCCCACTGTTCGCTGAAGGGACAGGCAAGACTTTCCCTCCTCATCCTCCTCCTCTTCCTTCTCCTCTCTTCTCTTGGGTTCTCTTCTCTTGGGTTCGCTTCTTTTGGGTTCTCTTCTCTTCTCTTTCCCATTCTCCCTCTCTCTTTTCCCTCTTCCTCCCCTCTTCTTCTCTCAATAAATTCCACACTCAAATTCTGTCTGCATAGTGTATTTGTCTCCTTTTCACTGTTCTCATCCTCCATGGGACACATCAGGGTCCCTCTCAGGCAGTTTTACAACACTTTCTCTCTTTAGGAAACAAAAATAAAAATAAAAATATCAAATAAAGCAGAACTAAAACCCAAACCAAGAAAGGAAAAACACAAGAAACTCTCTCTCTCTCTCTCTCTCTCTCTCTCTCTCTCTCTCTCTCGCAATCCATAAAAACACAGAACAGGAAAACAGGAAACACCAATATACAAGCCCCAGTAAGATAAAAATGCTGGCTTTAGCCGGGCGGTGGTGGCGCACGCCTTTAATCCCAGCACTCGGGAGGCAGAGGCAGGTGGATCTCTGTGAGTTCGAGACCAGCCTGGTCTACAAGAGCTAGTTCCAGGACAGGCTCCAAAACCACAGAGAAACCCTGTCTCGAAAAACCAAAAAAAAAAAAAAAAATGCTGGCTTTATAACTGGTCCTTAAATTGAGTATATGATTTTCCCTTCCCTTCTTTCCTCCATTACAATCTCTCCTATCTCACTCCAGCCTAGTAGAAGTCTGCTTGTAGGTGCCTCT
Source organism: Chionomys nivalis (assembly GCF_950005125.1). NCBI lineage: Eukaryota > Metazoa > Chordata > Mammalia > Rodentia > Cricetidae > Chionomys > Chionomys nivalis. The sequence goes on from NC_080105.1 coordinate 24,970,361, forward strand.
TCTCTGAGACTACTTCTACCACTGGGGACTCTCCTGAACCTTTGTTTAGATGTAGCTTTCTTCCATCCTGTTGACTGTCTTAATCTTCCTTCTAGCCTATCTTCATTTCTTTGTGCTATCCCCCACCTGTCTTCCCCACTTTCCCTTCTCTTTCCCTCCCCTCCCCCTCTCTTATTCATAGATGTCTTTCCCTTTTCTCTTTTTTTCTTTATGTTTGTGTTATGCTGGAGAATGAGCAGGGGACCGCAGCTTGTAAATAGTAGGCGGTATTCTATTACTGAGCTACACCTCTAGTCTTGAATTTATTAGAAGAAAAGTGTTTGTATCTCACTAACAATTATGCAATAGAGTTAATTACGACATTAAAACCACATAAAACACTTGACTGTTTAGAGTAGCTTTAATATATGACACACAGCATTTATGTGTCACACATGTACTGGCACTGGGGGATAATTTGTCATGGTCAATGTGAATAGATTATTTTCGGATTGTGTAATGTTTACAGACAATTCTTCACCACTGATGTCTTTGTTCAATCTTTGGTTTGGATTTTATTCCACAATTTGTATATTTATGGTTTGCATGATAAAAGAGTGTTGACAAGAGCTGATGACACTCTTATCCTGTGCTTTCTCACTCTAACCTTTGCATTGGTTTCTTTATCACCAACATCTCTCCATACAGCTCTAGGCTTCAATTCAGTCCCCCAGCCATTCTTCCCTGTTGTTCTAAGAAAGGCTGCTCTGTCTCCTGTGCAAATGCAAAACACTTAAAATACCAACATTCCCATTCCTGCAGCTTTTCCAAAAATATCCCTAGAAAATTGCAAATAATCCAAAAGATTTTGAAGAATATATGTGGAATGATAAACACACTTCCTCATAAACATCTTTTTTATTTTGTTTATACGAGAACAGTGATTGCCTGTGTCTGACAGAACTGCTTGGACAAAGTAGCTTTTTTATTATTTGTGATCCCATTTAAAGTGAGTTATCTAAATATTTAGAAAGCCACTGTTGGAATTCACTTGTTAATTCTACAAGATATTAAAAATTTAAATGTAAGCAAATGAAGAAAGTCATTATGGAATTAAAACAGGGTAGACTTAGTAGAAATTTCAAAGACTGACAAAAGAACAGTGAGTAAACAAGAAGAATATTTTGTATATAATTTGAGATTAAATTTGAAGTGAATGATGTTTACTTATCTCTCTCTGTGTGTCTCCCTCTTTCTGTATGTGTGTATGTGTGTGTATGTGTGTATGTGTGTAACATGTAGAGGTCAGAGGACAATTTCAAGAGTCAGTTTCCTCCTCATGATATAGTAGAGAACGGAATCCACCTGCAGGTGGAGACATGCTATTGTCTCCTCCCCTAAGAATCAAACCAGTTGGGCAAATCAGTTTCCAGGAAGGCAAGTGCTCCTTAAATTATGTAAATTAGATAGGAGGACTAATTACTCTCTCCATGAGATAATGGACCTTCCCCCCCCAGAATTCCTGCCCTTCTGTGAAGTCACTACAAGATGTCAAGTTGTTCTATTAGATCTATCCACTGCTTTTTCTAGTCTCTCTTGGGTGGTGACCGAAACATAAGTATACTTTTTCTAGTGTTCTGAAGTCCTTAGCCTCTTTTATTCTTAACTACAAACTGCATGTTCAACATGGCCAATCTTCACGCCTAACTCAGATGGCATGACTGTCTTTCCCTTTCTTAAGCTCCACCTTTGAATCTATAATAAGCTAATCTCTAAAACTCAGCCTCTCTGTGTTCTGTGAGTTTCACAAGATAAGATCTCCAATGTTACTGGTTTTGGGTAGTTTTTGTGGCCATCAAGTTTTCCAGGACCCTGGATGCCCAAGTACACAGAGAGAGCTGTCATTCTCAAAGATACTCCAATGCTGTGGGATAACTCTTTTGTATGCTGTAAATATGTTTCATTTCCATTGGTTAATAAATGAGGTGCTTTGGTCTATAGCAAGGCTGGTTATAGCCAGGGGGAAAATCCAAGAAGAGATACACAGAGAAGAAGGGAGGAGTCAGGGCAGATGCCAGCAAGTTGCAGGAGCAACAAGATGTACTAGAAGACAGGTAACACCATGAAGTCATGTGGCAAAATATAGATGAATAGGAATGGGTTAATTTGAGTTGTAAGAGCTAGTAGTAATAAGCCTGAACAATAGGCCAAACAGTTCGTAACTAAAACTAAGCCTCTGTGTGATTATTTTAATAACACCTGCAGGACCCAGGCAGGACAGAAAAACCTCCATTTACACTCCAATATTCCCATATTATCTCTCTTATGTGTTCCTGGGATCAATCTGAGGTATCAAACTTTGGGATAAGTGCTTTTAGCTGCTGTATAATCTTGCCTGCCCAGCTTACTTATTTCTCTGAAGCGCAGAATAGATTTGTAGTCAGTTTATATGTCTATTTAATTTGCTTTACTGATAGTGCTCTTTCATTTATATAATAGTAAATAGTCAGGGTGGCCACAATGTGCTAAATTGGGGACTCAGAAATTTGACAAAGGAAGAATGTCTTCTCGAAACATTATTTGGCAAAAGGATACTGTGGTTTTGAGTGTTTATTGGGTCTTCTAATTTAACTAATTAACAATTATACACTGAAACAGTGTTTGACATTAAAATTGCCTCATTTTTCTCCACTAGTGTTTCCATTCTGAGATTACAACAGACAAAAGAAAAATACTTACTTGAACATTCTTTTCAGACATAGTTTAATATCTATAAGATTTGACTATGGTATGAGTATAGCTACTTTCCCCTAACAATCCCTAAAGCATTTCTTTAAAGTTTTATCATAATGAAAAACAAATAAATTTCATTCTAAAAGTAAAAGTGTCAGGAGAGGGTTCAGAGGGTAAATCAACTTCTCTGGCAAATACAGGACTTGAGTTTGAATTCTTAGCCCTCACAGAGAATAAAATGGCCAAACCTAAGAATACTCATAGCTATGGCATTTGGGCACTGTGGGGATAGAGGTCTTGAGAGCTTCAAGGTCAGCCAGCTTAACAATGAGAAACTTTGTGTCAAAACAATCGATGAAATAGATGAAGTGAAATAGATGAGGACCCCCAAAACCTCCTGACCTTCGCATGAGCTTATACAGGAATGTGCACCCATATACTCACATGAATGGACCACGCATTTATACATGATATACACACGGAAATAAATCAGTGGTCTAATAGATTAATAAGTGCAGGAGATCTACCCCAAATGTTCTGGATATATAGATACAGTTTATCAACATATCGATGGCTGTATCTATGCCATGTGCTCTAAACTTGTTAAACACTACATATTTTAAATAAGAAAATATCAAATCTGAAATAAGAAGTTTGACTCATGCTTTTTTCTAATTGACCATATCGTTTGGAGTCCTTTAAGAATTTATTTTTTTTATTTGAGTCTCTTTCATTTATTTATTTATTATTGATTTATAATTAACACTATTTAAAATTTCCACTTCCTCCCCTCCTCCCATTTCCCTCTTGTACCCCAATTCACTCTCCCCTTTTCCCCTCAAGTCCTAAGAGAGAGCAAGGTACCCTGCCCTGTGGGAAGTCCAAGGCCCTCCCCTCTCCATCCAGGCTTAGGAAGGTTTGCATCCAAACAGACTAGGATCTCAAAAAGCCAGTACATGCAGTAGAGACAAATCCCAGTGCCATTATCTTTGGTTTCTCAGTTTGCCCCAATTGTCAGCCACATTAAGAGGGTCCAGTTTGATCACATGCTCGTTCATTCCCAGTCCAGCTGGATTTGGTGAGCTCCCATTAGATCAGGCACATTATCTCAGTGGATGGACCAACCCCTCGCTGTCTTGACTTTCTTGCTCGTGTTCTCCCTCCTTCTGCTCTTCAAATGGACCTTGGGAGCTCAGTCCAGTGCTCCGATGTGGGTCTCTATTTCCATTTGTCGCCAGACGAAGGTTCTATGGTGATATTTAAGATAGTCATCAGTCTGACTATGGAACAAGGCCAGTTCAGGCACCCTCTCCTCCACTTCCCAGGGTCCTAGCTGAGAACATTTCTGTGGACACCTGGGAACCCCTCTAGAGCCAAGCCTCTAGCCAACCCCAAAATGGCTACCTTAATTAAGATATCTTCTTCCCTGCTCCCATATCCATCCTTCCTCCATCTCAACCATCCCACTCCCCCAAGCTCTCCCCGACCCTCCCCTTCTCCCTTCTGTCTCCCCATCTCCCCTTGTCCCCACCCTACTCCCACCTCCATGCTCCCAACTTTTGCCTGGCAATCTTGTCTCTTTTGCCTGGCAATCTTGTCTGCTTCCAATTTCCAGGAGGATCTATATATGTTTTTCTTTGGGTTCACCTTATTACTTAGTTTTTCTAAGATCATGAACTATAGGCTCAATGTCCTTTGTTTATGGCTAGAGTCCACTAATGAGTGAGTACATACCATATTCATCTTTTTGGGTCTGCGTTATCTCAGGATAGTGTTTTCTATTTCCATCCATTTGCATGCAAAATTCAAGATGTCATTGTCCCCCCCCCTCACTGAGAAGTACTCTAGTGTGTAGATGTGCCACACTTTCTTTATCCATTCTTCCATTGAGGGGCATTTAGGTTGTTTCCAGGTTCTGGCTATTACAAATAATGCTGCTATGAACATAGTTGAACAAATGCTTTTGTAGTATGATTGGTTATCTCTTGGCTATATTTCCAAGAATGGTATTGCTGGATCCTGAAGTAGGTTGACTCTCAATTTTCTGAGAAACTGCCACACTGATTTCCAAAGTGATTGCACAACTTTGCATTCCCACCAGCAATGGATGAGGGTTTCCCTTACTCTACATCTCCAGCATAGATTATCATTGGTGTTTTTGATTTTAGCCATTCTGACAGGTGTAAGATGGTATCTCAAAGTTGTTTTGATTTGCATTTCCCTGATAGCTAAGGAAGTTGAACATGTCCTTAAGTATCTTTTGGCCATTTGAACTTCTTCTGTTGAGAATTCTCTGTTCAGTTCAGTTCAGTTCAGTTTTAATTGGGTTATTTAGAATTTTAATGTCTAGCTTTTTGAGTTCTTTATATATTTTGGAGATCAGATGTTTGTCTGATGTGGGGTTGGTGAAGATCTTCTCCCATTCAGTAGGTTGCCTTTTTGTCTTATTGACTGTGTCCTTTGTTTTACAGAAGCTTCTCAGTTTCAGGAGGTCCCATTTATTCATTTTTGCTCGTATTGTTTGTGTTATTGGGGTTATAAGTAGGAAGTGGTCACCTGTGCCCATGTATTGCAGGTCCTCTAAGAATTTAAAGGAAAGTGAAAGTTACTGATAATTTTATAGGTAAGTCATTTTATTCCTAGCATATATCCAAAGTAATCTAGGAGGATCTGTGAAAATTGTCTTCCAGGGGGCAGAAGAATAATTCTAATTTGCTTAAAAGGAGAGTTATTATAAATTTATCTTATGGTGACAAATAATTATTGACATAAAGAAACTTTACATATTCTTGAAGACCCTCCTCAGAAAGCTGATTTCTATTTCATATCGATAAACTCCTGGGAAGGAACTGACTTTGTCGGGCTTTCTGGAGGGGCGAGGTCTGGAATGGGTGAAGAGGGGCTGAGTTGGCAGCCCCACTGGACTCGGTTTGGAATGGAGGAATGAGGTCAGAGTAGAGAATCCTAACAGATGAGAGTTGACTAACAAAAACATAATCCTGGTGACTCCAATTGCAGGTGATTAACAAATGTGGTTTTCCTATTGAAACAGACTAACACATTTCCCCCATATTTAGTATTCTGTTTTAAATCTATCATGGTGGTATGAATGAGAAATGTCCCCCTATAAGTCTCCAGCATTTTAACACTCTATACCCAGTTGATGGCATGGTTTGGGGAGGTTTAGGTGTTAACGCTTTGCAGGAAGAAGTATGTCACTGGGTGCAGGCTTTAAGACAAGGGCCTCATACCATTTCCACTTTATTCTCTCTATTGCTTGCATTTGAAGTTGAGAGCTCTGAGCTTTCTGCTCCTGTGGGAATCCCTGCCTCTTGATACAATGCCTTTCTTCCCCCTGTGATGAACTTTTGTATTTCGAGATACATAAGCCAAAATAAACTTTTTGTAGAGAATTTCAGGCTGTAATATGATGCAAAAATTGTCACAGTTCTGACAATGACAGACTTTGTGTGTTTGACCCTGAACAAACGCAGGGAAAAGGAGGCAGGAGACTAAAAGCTGGAGGATGGAAAGTAACGCTGTTAGATCCTGTTTTCTGGGGGTGGCACAGCTACCACAATCGTGTTGTCACACCAGCTATGTTTACCTGCCCAAGATCAAGTCAGCCCAAATTCTTGTATAGATGGGGTAGAGCATCTCCAGGCGTCACCCCATACTGGAGTGTGTTAAGGAGAACATGAAGGGAGTTGGAGGATAAAATGTAGGTATTGTCACATTTGATTGTATACATATATAAAATTCTCAGAAATAAAAAATGTAAAGTCTCTCCCTGATCACCCCTCTCTCTGTCTCTGTCTCTCTCTCTCTGTGTATTATATATATGTTTCGATGTATTAGGTGTCTTAGTATTTGGCGAACTACTGAGGGAATAGAAAGAAAACATAATTTTGAGAACATGACAGTTTGTATACAGTGTCGTTAACTAACGTAAACATTATACTGTATATTGACAGAACCAGTATGTCTGGATGAAAAGCACATGCTGAATGCATTTTCCTGACATCACAGTGCATAGAGAAAGTGTGAAATGTCGTAAGGCATCTCTATTGCCTAGCTGATGAGCTCTCTTCTACCCAGGGGCTTTTCTTCCTTCAGTGACTGTTAGAGATCCAGAAGGGAACCTGGGATATAGAGGTTACCCATAGAGGTAAAATGAACGTCAGAAAGAGAACCAAAGCAATCCAGAAAGACAAGACTTGCAAAAATCAAAATTAATATTTAAATAGATGAAAAAAATAAAATTCCCATTGGGAAACAGTAGATTCTGCCCAAATAAAGCAAAATCAATAGGAAGGTTCTAACAAACTAAGAGCTTCTGTACATTAAAATATTAATGAGGGACTGGAGACGTGGATGACTCAGCAGTAAATAGCACTGGCTGCTCTTCTAGGAAACCTGGTTTCAATTCCCAGCACCCACAGGGCAACTCATGCCTGTCTGTAACTTCAGTTCCAGTGATTCTGACATGTTCACACGGACAGACATGCAGCAAAACACCAATGAACACATGGGTGGGTGTGGATAGTCTTAGGAATTTTCCTAACGTGACCTCTCTGCCAACACAAAAATCCCAATCAAGACAAATCCCAACAAGCCAAATTAAAAAATATCTAGGTTTAATGGGATTCCTGCGTTCTTGAGGGACCCTGACCACGGTGGGGTGGGGCGACCACGAGGTTTAAGTAGACTGGAGGAGTGGTCAAGGTTTTGGCGGGCTGTCTTGACCCTCCTCCGGGGAAGGATCAAGGCTAAAGGCTTGGCAGGCACAGGGACTGGGCCTCCAAAGATGAAGGCCAGAGCACGGGACTTACAATACAGAAGCGCTGGTGATAGAAAATATAAATAAATCACTGATATATCCCTCCTATCACAAAGGACAACCTCCAAAACCTGCTTCACTGGTCCCACTTCCATCACCCAGCGTAAACACAAAAGGCCAGCTGGACTAAAACAGTGCAATAGCACATTAGATTTCTGGACCAGAGGGAACAAATGGTAACTCCGGAAAAGTTTGAAGCGCTCAATGACAGAGCCAGAACAATTGAAGCAGAAGAAATAAACGAGGACACATTTCTAAGGCCATTTTGTTTGCATCTCTGTCTTCCATTCATGGCCATGTGTAGGAGGCAAATGTTCAGTCATCACATGGGCGGCTTGGTTCACCCTCCAATTTCACATGGGCACAGCCATTTAATGAACCAGAGAAAGATGAAGGAAACACAACCTTGCTTACTCTAGGTCTCTGAGCATTCTCTTTTGACAGATGGTCCTATTCTTGTGCTGATTACCCAGTGAATCCCAGAATTTTGTCTCAAATAAATGTTACTTATATTTTCTGTGCTGCCATATGTGGTATTTTCTTGTCATACTGTATCCACTCCCAGAAAAGCACTATAGCTAAAACTGTCAACCCATTTCATGCCTAAGTCAACTTGTATTCTATATTAAGCTCAAGGAAGAAGTCAGTTTCTACAGACAGGTCCTGTGGTGATTAACTGGTAATCATGTATGTTTACAAATAATTTTTATCAAATGGAAATTTACAAAAAGTCAACCAGTTATGTGATTCATAAGATTTTGTCTCCCATTTAAGAAACAAGGAAGGCATCTTAATTTCAGCCAATTCCCCATACATGCAATATTTGCATTTGAGTTCCAATATCCTGTCACCCTGGCATTGCATTTTTCTTGGTTCTGGAACTCCTGTTATATTATTTATAGTCTTATATTATGACATTATACTTGCAAGTAAAGCAACCATATGAGGTATTGAAAATGAACTTATTTCAGTTAATTGTTTTTATAAAATAATTGAACACATTTCAGTTTAATTAATAAATTTGAGAGTACACTTCATTATAATTTCTTCTCTCTCTCTCTCTCTCTCTCTCTCTCTCTCCCACTGTGTGTGTGTATAACCATGCATGTACTTATGTTTAGGGGCTTGCACAAGTGTGTGATTGTGGGTACAGAGGCCAGAAGTCTACCTTGGATGACATTCCTCAGGAGTTATCTACCTTGTTTTTAGAATAAGATGTATCACTGAGACTTGGGACTAGCTGACTTGCCTACACCGGCTGGCCAATGATTCCTGTGATCCTCCTATCTCTGTCTCCCTACAAGCACCTGCCACTTTGCATTTTTTGCCTCCTTTTTTAAACCTATAAATAATGAACGAACTGGTTAATTAAAATGAACATTATCTATCCCTTGCGTACTAAAGGTATTTGTTATATTTCAAATAGGATTGCTTGGATGTAAACCTGAACAACACATTTTAGTTTCTTCCTGGGATTTCGAAACAGATTTAGATTAATTGGTGTACAAGGCTTTTTTTTTTTTTTTTTAAAGGAGAAATAGTTCCTTTATCCAACAAGTTTTCCAAAATTTGGGTTAAATATTGGTTGCATCAGTGAATATTTATTTAAATATTAAACAGCTTAAATATTTATTCAGGGCTAAACTATCTAAGCAAATTGTAAGACTCAAATTTTCAATAGTCAGGATTTTCACACACATCCTATGAACTGGATAGAACTGAGCTACTGGATACGCCTGTGGCACCCTATTCACAATCCTCTAAATCGTGCAAATCTTAAGAGTTTCTGTAGTCTGGAGCCCTGTAGTCCTCCTGCCAGTAGCTGGAAGAAAATGAGCGAGAGGCACATGACAAACAATGCTATAGCTGCATTTTAGGTCCGATCAAATCTGCAGCGGACTCTTGCCCCTATAGTCATCCCCATCCTTCATTGTTAAGTGAACACTTCCCCTGGCAGGCCGTCTTCTGGAGAGTGTCAACCACAGCTGAAATAAACATCTCGGAAAACCAATGGCACCACTGATGGGGCTAAAACTGAGAGCAGCGGGCTGGGCTGACTGACTTCACAGCCTAACAAGAGAAGGGGACAGCCAGGTCCTAGAGGTTTTCAGCCCACTGTGTTTGCAAATCCTCCTCTTTGTGGGTTCTATGTTGGAAACGTAGTTCGTGTGGAAATGAAGGCATGGACAGTTTTAAGAATAAGTAAGGCAGATTCACTTTACAAGGAGTTCAGAGTATTCAAAGGTGCTGAGGTTTCCGGAAGGGACTGCTCTTCTTATCTTTCATGGAGTTAAACTTGCCTCAAAGAACAGCCCAACTGCTTCTGTTTTTAGAGTCTCCTGTGTAGGGGCATTGTGTTCAACACTTAACTCCCACAGACATCAGTTCTGACAGACAAGGGTAGCTTCCTGCTCATATCAGTAGACACAACATTTGTGGTAAAGGTGCTGAGTGCACATTACAGTTTCCCCAAAGCATCAGACTTCCGTTTCTTTTTTCCTATAAATAGCATGGAGATATAGTAAACCTTTTCATCTTGGTTGAAATTGATGGATAACTTTCGTAGACCACTGATATTCTCTGATAGTCTCGTCTTGTCTTACCTTTTTCATTTTTCAGAACCAAATATTTTTTTGTAGGAGTTGCGGGAGCCATTTCCAAGAGTTCTTTGGAGTTTTTACACTTTTAAGGATATGACTGTCTGATGTAACATGCAAGATTCACCGGCTTCTAAAAAATCCATTTGGTTTTTAAATTTTTATACACCTACTCCCCAAATATTGAGTCAAACAGATAGTTTTTTTTTACAGTAAGTCAATTACTTTTCATAATTTAATACCTACATAGTGTAATACTAATGCGTGCAGCAAGCTACTTTAAATTTCTGGCCACCATTCCTATGTTTTCAAGAGTTGCTACTGTCTATTTCAATATTTCATAGTCTTTCCTTTATTCTTTTAGGAAAGTGATAGTTTATTAGCCACAAATCATTTTATATAGTAGTCAAAATTAATAGACTTGTTAATAACTATGTTAAGATGAATAAGATTTCATTAATTTTTTATGTTTATGTTTAAGAGTTTATATGTAAATAAATCACTATTTGATTTTATTTTTTGCAAAATACTATCTCTGTCTCTGTCTGTCTGTCTGTCTCTCTCTCCTCTCTCTCTCTCTCTCTCTCTCACACACACACACACACATACACACACACTCTCTCACACACACAAACAAGTACACACACAGAGTCTTACTATTGCAGTAGAATCCTGGGGAATCAAGGACAATGGAAGTAAATGCTGTGTTTTCAGGTGAGGTGTCTGGGGAAATGATTCAGGCTAACATCCTGTGACTACTTTATGATATATATATATATATATATATATATATATATATATATATATGTAAAACAAAACCAAACTCAGTGCAAAGAGTAAAATAAAAATGAAGGTTAACCAATAATAATCTGTGTATTACGGGTTTTCCAATATATCATAACCACATAAGACAACTACCATCCCAGCAATGTTCCCATTTTGCATCTATATTTTTCCATTAAAATTTTGCTGTTCTAAGTCAGTATTGGATATACTTGCACAGCTGTGGCTTATTGCTATAGTATCCAAGATATGGGACCAGTGTGGATACTTAACAATAGATGAATAGAAAAGGAAATGCATTGCCTAAATATGGTGGAGTTTTACCCAGCTACAAAGAATAATTATGTTATTTGCAGCAAAATGATTGAAAATGGAGCTTATAGTATAAAGCAAAATGAATCAGACTTTCTCTCTGTCTCTGTCTTTCTCTGCCTCTCTCTCTCTCTCCGTCTCTCTGTCTCTGTCTCTCTCACATACACACACACTTTCTTCACTTTGTTTCCAATAGGAAATTTAGTTTTGAATATATATATATATATATATGAATATATATCCACATATATTTCTATAGTGACCTTGAGTCTAAAGGAGTAAAAGGATATAGGAGAGTGTGATATGAGTTATGAAAGGCAAATATTGAGAGCCATCTTGCATATGTGGAAGGTAGAAATATTGAGAGCCATCTTGCATACGTGGAGGGTAGAACTAAACAGAAGAGGACTACTGGGGAGGAAGAGGGAGAACATTGAGGGTCCATGAGATGTAGTAAATTTGTGCAAAATGCAATGATCAATATGTATGAAAAGGCCAAAATGAAATAAATGATAACAAAAATAGAAAACAAGCTCTTTAAAAGCCTGTTGTGTTTACTGCTGAAAACTTCTAAGTTTGCACGAGTTTTGCCTTTGGACATGTAAACATCTTCATACACGCTAGGTCATGTGGAACAAAAATATTCTAGAAAAGACCAAGAAATTAAGATAGCCTGATAAATATAGCAAGAGAGATGGAGAGAACCACTGTGTGAATAGAAGTATATGGAAATGAGAAAGGTCCAAGGTAAAAACCATAGCTTAAGTCAACATCACAAAAGAAGTAGGAGAATATGTGTATGGTAGAACGAACAGGGCATCAGGTAATTTGGGAAAACTTCCTGAGAAAAAGAGAAAATACTTTCACAAAATAGAACAGCTGGACAGGGGTGGCTTATGCCTTTATTCCTAGCACTAGGGAGGCAGAGGCACAGGATCTCAGTAAGTTTGAGGCCAGCCTGATCTACAAAGTGAGTTCTAAAACAGCCAGGACTGTTACACAAAGAAATCCTTTTGCAAGAAAAAAAAAAAAAAAAAAAAAGAAAAAAAGGTAGAGAATAAGACAAAAGTTGAGAAAGTTGAAATAAAAATGCTTAGGAGATGACACCATGTACACTTTCACTACAAGTCTGAGAAAATGACTCTTGCTAACCAGTCTTCAGTTTTAGATAAGATGTCTTCCTAACCTAAGACACCCTAACTAACATTCTAGGACCTGCCTGTTGCCAAAAAACACAATAACACAAAAACTAACAAACAAAAACACAGGATAGATCTGGGTAAAAACCTGTTTCAGCCAGGAGGATGACATACTACGCTGCTCCTCTAGATTTGTGATGAACCATTGTAACCTTTTATCCTACTAAAATCCCTATCCAAGAGCACCTTCTTCGTGGACAAGCTTCTTGCTTGCACAGGGGACATCCACAGAAGGATCAAAGGAAAGGTTTCCCTGTCTCTGAAACGAATCCAACCAACTCGTTTCCAGGAATAAGTCAGACACAGTTCTGCTAGCTAATTAAAATCCTCCCCACTGTCTCTTTACTCTCAGAAAGATTACCAGCCTTTGTAAGGACTTAGAAGTGGATTTGGGAGTCTTTCTCTTTGATTCTCTTATGCTCTGGCCAAGAATAGGCTTTCTTTCATCAGTCGACTAATGCTGCCTTTTCTAATTGGTCCCATAATTCTAAGAGGAAAAAAAGTTCCAGTTTACAATAAGAAATTAGAAACCAATGAAGAAATACAACTTCATATGAAGAACTATATCAGGAGTACTGAAGATGTGCTTTCTAGAATTAAAAGAAAAACAAATGAAATAATTCATAGTGAAAGGGTAGAAATTAAAAAAGTAATGTTATAATAAATTTTAATATTTCATTGAATTAGTAACTTAAAATGTATATACATACAAAATTCTCAATAAATAAAATGTATTTAAAAATACTTTGCAAAATTTAAATTGTATAGATTATTTTTATTAGCAAATAAATTTGTGGTAATAATATATTTTCTTTGAGAGTTCCAGACCCAAGGTGACACTGAATTAGTGTTTTCAAAATATTAAAGGAATTTATTTTACAACATAGAATTTCACATTAAGTGAAAGTACACATACATCACTCATCAATAATAAAAAACTTAGTAAATATCCCCTATAAGCATTCAAAGTTTCAAAAGTTTGTATCACACAATGACAATTAAAAGTTTTGAATAAAGTAATTCAAAAGGACAAAAATTAAGGAGATATTTAGTTATTTACTCCTATCTCAGACATAGTTACATATGTTTCATGTGTCCCATAAAATATATCATTTAAACCCAAAAATCAGATATGGTCCAAGCTAACCAGTTAAAAGATCAAACATGAGAGAGGCAATAGGCAAGCACTACCCAAACTGTATCTTCAACTATTTTGTTTTTCTCTGACTTTTTGAGATAGGGACCCAGGTAACCCAGGATGAAGTCAAACTTGCTATGTAGCCAAGATTAAATCTCCCATTCTTTTTGCCTCCACCTCCTGAGTTGCTCCGATTCCAGTTGTGTTCCTCTAGGCCGACTGCGTTACTTAACCATTCGAACACATTCCTTCAAATTCTCATACTGCATTTCCTATTCGAAGCAGTGAGAATAAGAACATATTATTATGCTATGTCTACATCTAATGTTTCCCATTTTATACTTATCACATCAAAACAGCCAAGGTGAAAAAGAAAGCATGTTGAGTTAGACTAATCCCCAGGAGGGTTAAGTAGCAATATAAACAGAACGTTGGTGAATATTTATAATAAAACTCTCAGTAGGGCTGTTGGAAAGTTTACAAAAATAAAGTTGGGATCTATAGTTAGAAATTGTTTTAGATTTTGTGATGGGCTAAAAAAAATTGTGTGAGCATGATGTATAATACCTATAATAAGTGTTAACATATGTTCTATGGGTTATTCAGAAAAATGGTGTTTGTAAACCAAGGTAATTTCTAAGTGGAAAAGGAAAAGTGTGCCATACAGTTCCGTCTCAGTGGAATTACTCACAATTATACATTGTATCCATTCTACAGCCTTTGCTTTCCTTGCTCCTAGTCAGCTAGGATAGAACTGAGCTCCGAAAATCTCCACTTAGAAGAAAATGAGAATTCAGTGAGGAATTTAGCCTGTTTGGCTGATAATTTGCTTGATTAACTGCACATGACATGTGTGCTCATGTTATTCATCGATTCCTCTTGTGCGTACTTTCAGAACGTGTTTTTTTTTTCCTCCATGTGTTTCTCATCCTCATTTGTTTATTCTTTGTAGGAAAAGGGTTGCCTATGACAATGAAAGTTATATTTTTAGCTCTTTTGTAAAAATTGCTCAATATTCTTTTTTCTTCCGTAAAGGTATTATGTAACTAAAATACACCTCTGTTATCAGCCAAATATCTTTACATCTAACCATTTAAAAATATGGTTTCACTTCATAATAACTTACACTTGAGGGTAGAGAATTTTTAAGATAGAAGTTTATTTAAAATAATCTAATTTTACTTAATTCGAAAATGTCAACCAAGGTTATTGGATTTTCATTGATACATTTTAATTTTAAAATATTACACATACTTTAAGAGCATATATAAGAAAAAACCAACTTGAAATTTTATTCATCTATTTTTCACATTATATATTGTTATTCATATCATAGATAGGAGATTGTGCATGTAGAAATACACCTATTTATACTAAAAGTAAGAAGACTGCCCTAAGTCTTTAGAAATTAATTAAGTATAAGAAAGAAGAGACCAGATTGGAGAGACAGATAGAAAAGAGGTGTCACTGAATGAATTTTCTTTGTAAGTTATCTTTGGAACTGTATAAGCATTTCACTACTTTAAAATGAAAATAACCAAAAAATCTAATATCTATGTATTTGCAAACTGTTCTTCTCTTCTTTCTTTATATTCAGACATTTTCTGTTTCTTAATCTCAGTTTTTCATGGCAATTA
Source organism: Chionomys nivalis (assembly GCF_950005125.1). Lineage (NCBI taxonomy): Eukaryota > Metazoa > Chordata > Mammalia > Rodentia > Cricetidae > Chionomys > Chionomys nivalis. The sequence continues at coordinate 24,985,579 of NC_080105.1, forward strand.
GCACATGTCCATTTGAAATTTAAAGAACAAATTATCTAATTTGTTTTATTTTCATGTTTAATTATATTAATAATGTTCTCCATTAAAATGGACTTCTACAGAAAGGATATTTACTATGAATTTGAAAGTTTATAATCCATTGGCTCCTTTGGGTGGCATAAAAACCATTGTGCTGTTTAAGCCCTGCCTTCTGTATTCTCCTTCTCTGTGTTGGGACAGGGTATGGAAGCCACAACTTCCCTTTTTCCTCATGGCTCTGCCTGTTGGGAGCTGTTAAAAGGACAGGCTGAGAGAATAAAAGAATGTTCATTCCCTTTTGTTCTCTGTCTTGTTAGCATGGCTGGCTCCTCTGTGTGCTCCCCTTGGCTCCCCACTGTGGGTTTTGACAGTTTTCTTATCCTTTGATAATCAGCTTCAGTATACTCCAGCACCAGTTAGCTAGCTTGCCTTCTCCTGTTAAAGCTTAATTCTACTGGCCTTGCCCTGTAGTCAGACTGATGAATATCTTAAATATCACCATAGAAGCTTCATCCAGAAACTGAAAAAACAACAATAACAATAACAAAAAAAAAAAAAAAAAACAGGCAGAGACCCACATCGGAACACTGACTGAGCTCCCATAGTCCAGGTGAAGAGTGGGAGGAATGAGAATATGAGCAAAGAGGTCAAGACCATGATGGGTACACCCACTGAAACAGTTTACCTGAGCTAATGGGAGCTCACCAATACCAGCCGTACCGGGAAGGAACCAGCATATATCCAAACTAGACCCTCTGAATGTGGTTGACAGTTGCATGACTGGGGAAGACTGAGGGGCCACTGGCAATGGCACCAGGATTTATTCCTACTGCATGTAGTGGATTTTTGGGAACCTATTCTCTTTGGATGAATACCTTGCTCAGCCTAGATATAGTAGGGAGGACCTTGGACCTTCTCCAAAGCAATGTGCCTTACCCTCTCTGAAGACTGGATAGGGTTTGGGGTGTGTGTGGAGGGAATTGGAGGACAGGAGGGAGCGGGAGCTTGGATTAGTATGTACAATGAAAAAAATTGGTTTGTTTTCTTTTAAAAAAGAAATTAAAAAAGCTTAATCCTAGTCCTACAGGACCTCTTTCTTAGGAAACTGAAGGACCCATATCATGCAAGTACTCCTTCTTTATTGATGGAGTCCCAGCCCGGCAAGCCTCTTCCTTGAATTTTCTGACGTTTCTGTCAGTGCTGTAGCCTTAGCAATGGTTGCTGGTTGCTTGGTGAGGTCAGTGTTGCCATGATACTTCACTGCCATCCTTATTCTTGACTACCTGTTAATAAGTCTTCTTGTTAGATTATCTCTGGTCGATACAAATATCATGCCACTTCACATGTGAAACCTAAAATTGTGGAGCCTAAAATATACAGTCCTGTGGAAGTTGAGAATATAGTGTTAATTGCTAGAGGAGTGGATCAGGGTCAAAAAAGGGGATACAACATTACAGTTACAGAGAAGAATGGGGATTGGTATTTGTTGTCTTAGATGGGTATTGCTTATAATATATTATACAATTTAAAGTACCTAAATGTGAGATTCTTCAATGATCTCAATTGCTGAGCTGGCTCTCCAGACCTATCCCTCTTCTGTGCTCTTACCACAAGGAAATGGAATAAATATTTTTGTGTTAGATAAATGCTAACTACCTCAATTTAAATATTTAACAATGGATATATAATACAAACATCTACAGTGTCACAGAAATACATTTAATTACTCATTTTAATAAATTATTACTTTATATTCTATCTAGGAAAATAAACCCTACTTTCTTCCTACGGACACTGATCTTAGTATAATAACATTCTTGATAGCACAATCTACATATCTCAAGTACATTTTTCTTTTTCTTTAAGTTTCCATTCTTATTATTGAAAATATATTCTTCTCTTAAACAATACATCTTGACCACATTTTCTCTTCCTTCTATTCCTTCCAGCTCTCCTCCACTGCCTTTCTTCTCCCCCAGAGTCTATGTTGTCTTTACCCACTGTCCCTCCCCCACATTTTTCTTCAGAGAAAAGGCCTCCAAGAGACATTAGCCAAACAGGACAAGACAAGACAAAACCCTCATATTGAGGCTGGACAATGCAACACAATAGAAGGAAAAGTCCCCAGAGCAGGCAAAATAGTTAGAAACACACCCATTCTCACTATCAGGAATCCCACAAAAACACCAAGCTAACAGCAGTAACATTTATGTAGAGGACTTGGTGCAGACCAGTGTAGCTCTTGTGCCTGCTGCTTCAGTCTGTGAGCTCATATGAGCCCTGCTTAGTTGGAGGCCATGTTCTTTTGGTGTCCTCTATCCCCTCTTATTTCTACAATCTTTCCTCTCCCTTTTCTGCAGGATTCTCTGAGCAGAGCATTTCTTTTTCTTTCTTTCTTTCTTTCTTTCTTTCTTTCTTTCTTTCTTTCTTTCTTTCTTTTTTCCTTCTTCTTCTTCTTCTTCTTCTTCTTCTTCTTCTTCTTCTTCTTCTTCTTCTTCTTCTTCTTCTTCTTCTTCTTCTTCTTCTTCTTTTCTCCACTTCCTCTCTTCCCTCCTTCCCTGTCTTCTCTCTTCTTTCTTCTTCTTCTTCTTCTTCTTCTTCTTCTTCTTCTTCTTCTTCTTCTTCTTCTTCTTCTTCTTCTTCTTCTTCTTCTTCTAATTCTTTGCTTGTTTTGTTTTGAGACCAAATTTCTCTGAGTAACAGCCCTGACTGATTTGAAATTCACTTTATAGACCAGGCTGGGCTCGAGCTCACAGAGAATCGCCTGTCTTTGCCTCTCAAGTACTGAGATTAAAGGTCCTCACCACCATGCCAGGTTCCCGAGAACTTTCAGAACTTCCTTTATAAGGTATTAAGTACTAAAAACTGAAAATAAGGCCTCACATGTATTAAATCATCATTGTATAATTGACATACCTACAATTTTTTTCTTTTTATTGCAAAGATGATTTTTATATCCCCGTATATACGTAATTTCTCAGCAAATATGATGTTACATATTTTAAGGGAATGAAATTTTACCCAGACTCCTAGGTGAATTTTTGGGAGGTATTTATAATATATCTTGTAAAAATATCAGTCAGATATAAAATGGAATTGGACTTGTATACAGCTCTTCATTTTGTTGTTTCTTTGTATTGTTTTGTTTCTATTTTATTGGTTTCATGGCTGGAGAGATAGCTCAGGCCCTCAATTTGATTATCTCTTCTCTTCTATTCCTCCTGGATGAGTCTGCTTCTTTTTGTTCTAGAATTTTCAGGTGTGCTGTTACATCACTAGTTTAAGCTTTCTTCATATTCTTTATGTAGGCACTTAATGCCAAAAACTTTTCTCTTGGCACAGCTTTCATAGTGTCTCATAGGTTTTGGTACCAACCCCACATCAGACAGAGGACTGATCTCCAAAATATGTAATGAACTCAAGAAATTAGACAGCAAAATTCCAAATAACTCAATTAAAAATTGGGGTACAGAACCAAACAGAGAATTCTCAACAGAAGAATCTCAAATGGCTGAAAGATACTTAAGGAAATGTTCAACATCCTTAGCCATCATGGAAACGCAAATCAAAACAACTCTGAGATACCATCTTAGACTTGTCAGAATGGCTAAGATCAAAAACACCAAGAACAGCTTATGCTGGAGAGGATATGGAGTAAAAAGAACTCTGATCCATTGCTAGTGGGAATGCAAACTTGTAAAACCACTTTGGAAATCAATATGGTAGTTTCTCACTAAATTGGGAATCAACCTACATTAGGACCCAACAATACCACTTTTGGGCATATATCCAAAAGATGCTTAATCATACTATAAGGACATTTTTTCAACTATGCTCATAGAAGCACTATTTGTAATAGCCAGAACCTGGAAACAATCTAAATGCCCCTCAACTAAAGAAGGGATGAAGAAAGTGTAGCATATTTACACATTAGAGTACTACTCAGCAGTAAAAAACAATGACATCTTGAAATATTGATGCAAATGGATGGAACTAGAAAAAAGACATCCTGAGTGAGGTAACCCAGACCCAGAAAGACGAACATGGTATGTACTCAATCATAAGTGGATACTAGCTGTAAAGTAAAGGATATTGAGCTTATAGATTACAATCCAAGAGAAGCTAAGGAACAAGGTGAACACCAAGAAAAACATACTTAGATCCACCTGGAAAAAAAAAAAGACAAGATCACCTGACAAAATTGGGAGCATGGGGGTGGGGGGAGTAGGGAGCATGGAAAGGGAAGACAAGATGGAGAGAAGGGAATGGGGAAGAGAACTTGAGGGAATGTGATAGTTGAGATGGAAGAAGAACAGAGATGCTAGCAAGAAAAGAGATATTTTGATTGAGGGAGCCATTGTAGGGCTAGCAAGAAACCTAGCACTAGAGAATTTCCCCAAAATCCACAAGGATGACCCCAGCAAGCGATAGAGGATAGTGTGCCCAAACTGGCCTTGCCCTGTAGTCAGTCTAATGAATATCTGAAATATCATCATAGAATCTTCATGCAGCAGGAGATGAAAACAGAGGCAGAGACCTGCATCGGAGCACTGCAGTTAAAGAGTGGGAGGAGTGAGAAAATGAGCGAAGAGGTCAAGACCATGATGGGTACACTCACTGAAACAGTCTACCTGAGCTAATGGGAGCTCTCCAACACCAGCCAGATAGGAAAGGAAACAACAATGGTCCAAACTAGACCCTTTGAATGTGGGTGACAGTTGTATGCCTGGGGCTCACTGAGGGCCCACTGGCAGTGGCACCAGGCTTTAACTCTACTACTTTTAATGGCTTTTTGGAAATCCATTTGGATGGATACCTTTCTCAACCTAGATATAGTACAGAGGGCATTGGACCTTCCCCAAAGCAATGTGCCTTACCTTCTCTGAGGAGTGGATGGGGGGGGGGTGTTATGGGGGTGAATGGAGGGGATGGGAGGAGGGGAGGGAGTAGGAACTGGGAGTGATAATGTAAAATGAAAGATTCTTTCTTTCTTCTTTCTTTCTTTCTTTCTTTCTTTCTTTCTTTCTTTCTTTCTTTCTTCCTCCCTCCCTCCCTCCCTCCCTCCCTCCCTCCCTCCCTCCCTCCCTCTTTCTTTCTTTCTTTCTTTCTTTCTTTCTTTCTTTCTTTCTTTCTTTCTTTCTTTCTTTCTTTCTATATTGAAGGAAAATGTCTAACACCAGTCAAGAGCTACTCCAACAAGCAGTCCAGGCCAAGACTACAGAGACAAACAGCACCAGGCAATTTCTGCAAAATGAAACGCTGACCGGCTGTCCCGAGATCAGCAAAACTGGGAGACTGAATTTAGCTGCTGAAGAGTAAAGTAGCCCAACAAACAAACATAAAAAATACAGAGCAAAAGGCCAAGCTTTAGTCAGCTAAAGATTCAGACATAGAAGAGGCTAAAACCAAAAGAAACACCGGACATACTTTGCTCTGTTGTTCCTGTGAGAGGTGTGCCATTGTAGGGGCAAGTCTGCAGGGCTTCATGCAGAAGGCCCAGGTCTTAAAGTGTCTGGGTCTCCAGGATTGGAAGGGAGGAGGATCTCAGTATAAAAATCACTGAGCAATAGAGAAGTTGGAGGAAAACGTCAAATTCCCCCCTTACTCCCCCGCTAACAAGACTTCCACAGAGATACTTGAAGAAGAGCTGGACCTAGGCCGCAGACAAAAAGATCCAAGAAGGAAGGCAGCTGAGCGAAGCATGCGGATTTGTCAGGAGCTTCGCCATACTTCGTATACAGACAGTAAAAGCTTCATTTTTGCACCCTGATGGGGACAAGGCAAGGACTGCAGGAATACATCATTCCCTGAAGCCACTACAACTTTTAAATCTACAGATACCTAGAGTTGAATGAGAAACACCACTAGAACACAATAATAAGGGCAAAACTGAAATAAATAAAATAAGATAACGGAAACAAATGTAGGTGATGAGAAAGGAGAGCCAGTGGCTGAGAATGGCAGTGAGCATGCCAGAGCTTGATGGCCCTGGGCCATTTATTTAGTCTCTCACTTAAGATGAGATTGGGCCTATTATGCGTGCAATGGACGTAGACTGTAACCTTGTTTTAAATATTAAATTCTACTGATGATACTCTACTGGGAGGCAAGAGAGGTACTATAATAGTGGCCCTGACTTTGGAGAGGTTGCATCTTTGTTCTCAGGGTGGCTTCAAAAATGTCCAGAAACTCACTCTAAACAAGAGCAATAGTTTTTAGATTCTCTCTGGAAGTCAGGGACTAATTGATATTTTGTTTTTTTGTTTGTCTGTTTTTTGTTTTTGTTTTGTTTTGTTTTGTTTTTTTGGTCTTCTCCTGTCAAAAGAAAGACATAAAAACCTACTGAGTTCAGAATATTTACTTCTAAATATATGTCTATGAATAAAGGCAAGTTTTACTCTCTGGCTTCTTTAGAGATGTCTCCTATAATGAATGGCAATGAATGGAGACTCATGACTGGTCAAGGTGCTGACTGTACGTGACTAGTAAGCACACAGCCCTAAACAAGATATTTATATTACTCATTCTTAGATTGAGGAAACACAATGGAAGATGAGGCAGAAAGACAAAGAGAGAGAGATCCAGAGGATAGGAAGGAGTATGAATTTCTTTAGTGCCTTGCACAGCTGTTGCAATTATGACTTGGGCCTGCCATGGGCCTGCACAAGACTATGCTTGTCATTCGTTAGAGAAGAGTTGGGAAGGCATTCATGTATTCCTCCCTTCTAAACTATCGGCCATTTATGGATTGTGTGGCAGGGAGACTTGTTTTCTTCAGTGCTGTGCCCACTGGCAACGTCTCCAGGATCAGGTGGATAGATCCAAACCAATGCTAGAGTCAGTGAGTCACGAAACAAAGCAGAAAGACACAAGTGTGGAAAGGGACTTGAAAGGAGTAGGGGTTGACAGGGGTAGGGTAGCGGAAAGGGAGAGTTGGCCCTGACAGTAAGCAGATTGAATAACACGTTAGACATTGTCAAAGAACAAATTCAATCTAAAAAATTTAGGGAATTGCAGTGGATATCCAACAGGTAGTAATCAATGATGTTCTTAGATATTTTATATTCACAACACGGACCTGTCTAACAAAAAAATTATTCATGCCAAATGTAATATACAAATTAAGAATTAATGTAAATTATTATTATTCATTCAGTTATATTGAATAGAAAAGGACTAAGTAAAAATGCCACCGTACAAAAGTGCATTTAAAGGTATAAAAACACAAATGAGTCACAGGAAGTTAGTTTTGTTTCTTAGTAATATAATTTAGCAGCTGTTTAGAATTTAAGTTATATTGGTAAGTCAGCACATTTATTATGATGAAGTCTTAAGGCAGATTGCTGAACTTAAATAAGAGGCTTGTTGATTCTGTAATAACATAAAATGATCCTTAACATAAAGTAGCTCAAATATATCCTAAACATGTTTCCAATTATTATCAATAATCTTATAAATACACAAGACTCAATTACACCATGTACTACTTTAGAATGCTGAGAATATCCCCAACTTCTAAAGCTATGGAAATTTTATTGCTACACACTTTGTTGAACACACTTTGTTCAGCTCTTCAATGACACGTCACTGGTAAATGGAGATAAGTGTTACAGAAAATATGACATAAAAATACAATCAAAAGGCCGGGCGGTGGTGGCATACGCCTTTAATCCCAGCACTTGGGAGGCAGAAGCAGGCGGATCTCCGTAGTTCGAGACCAGCGTGGTCTACAAGAGCTAGTTCCAGGACAGGTTACAAAGCCACAGAGAAACCCTGTTTCGAAAAAACCAAAAAAAAAAAAAAAAAAAAAAAAAAAAAAATACAATCAAAGTTTACAAATGTACTGAGCAATACTGTGATACTCATTTTGTAAATTACTTCATCCAAATAGAAAGCAGCAATAAATGGAATAAGTTTAATGAACAGTTTTGCAAAGGTAAGGAATTCTGTTTTCTTTGCTGAGACATTTTCAGTACAGGAAGTTGAACTACTTATTAAGATATTTGGAGTCTTGAGAACTGTCTTTCCTTTAATTCTATTAATTTTCCAAGTATGTACTTGTCTTTTCAATTACTTTGTTATCAATCTGTAACAGTTATTTAAAGGAACGCCATGGCTTTCACTCTGTTGATATATTTTAAATGCACTTTAAAATAAACGGGGTAACACAAGCCTAATTTAAGATTAGATACAGGATATCTTTCTAAGTGTTGTTTTAGTTTGCCCAGTGAGGAAAAAGAAATCTCACAGCTTAATCCTGTTAATTAGGTTTTGGCAAACACAGCCACAGACTTCAGAAGTCCTGTCTCTCTCTCTCTCTTCTGAGCTTGAATAATAGCTGATAGTGGTATTTTCTTTTTCTATTCTAATCTTTCTCTTACCGTTCTAATTTTAATCATCCCTGCCCTATCATACAACAAAAGTATATGCTCAACTGTGTTCAGAGTAGCATTGTTTGTAATAGCCAGAACCTGGAAACAACCGAGATGCCCTTCAATGGAAGAATGGATGAAGAAAGTATGGAGTATATACATATTAGAGTACTACTCAGCAGTAAAAAACAATGACTTCTTGAATTTTGCATGCAAATGGACAGAAATAAAAAACACTATCCTGAGTGAGGTAAGCCAGACCCAAAAAGAGGAACATGGGATGTACTCACTCATATTTGGTTTCTAGCCATAAATATAGGACATTGAGCCTATAATTTGTGATCCTAGAGAAGCTAAATAAGAAGGTGAACCCAAAGAAAAACATATAGACATCCTCCTGGATATTAACCTTCATCAGGCAACTCATTCTTGCTGCAACTCCATTCTTTAAAGAACAGTAGAGGAAAGAAGTTGAGGCAGAGGGGACTGCTCTTTTCAGTTTGACATAAAAATCTTTCTAAAAAGGGATTTAAAAAATATTTCAGCTATTTAATATTTTGTTTATTTTTTTAACATCTGATGGTATCTGTAGCAAATTTTATGACTAAAATCTCCAGGGCCTGTGATGCAACAGTAGGTGGAGCGTCTTTCGAAGCTACCTTCATGAGAGATTAATTTACTGGGTAGCCAGGCAAGCTCTGCTTACACGGAACCTAAATCCTAATAAGCGACCACAAAAGACATTGTACATTTATCTCAAAGCATTATGTAGTTGAATACACACACGCACATGCAGGAGGGAAGAAAGGCAGATAAGTCAAATAACACCACATTGAAGTTTGTGAAGAACTTTCAGAAGCACAGTTGCTGTGGGAACTGTTCATGTTGCAAGAATATTTTCAAGCAGCAGAGAAAAATTTACAATGAAAAAGGGGACTTATCAGAAGAGTGTGTGAACACATTGCAAATAATACAACCAGGTTTTCCATAATACTGCTTTTTAAAAATAGTGGAATAATTAGCAATATTTTGGGGTATTTCTTTTACTAGTATTTTTATCTCATTAAACTTCATTTAAAAATGGCTCACACATTCATTTATATAACCAAGACAATGGTGTGTCAGTTTCCCTTATTATGTTTTCCCTTTTATTAATGGATTTTCAGTTTCTTTTAATCTGTTCTGGATCTTGTAAGTGCTTATTATACTATAGGCACTGTGTTAAGCATTGAAAAATAATTTTTTTCATCAAAAACTAATAATTGTGAAATATACAAACCTGCTATTAGGCATCACAGATGGGGAAATGAAGTTTGCACATGAGAATTATTATATCCTGTAATTCACATGGACCTGTCTCTGCCCAGTGTCTGCCTCCCTCACTACCTTCCAATTCCTATGTACTTACTTTGTATGTACTATTTGCTCTTCACATCTGTTTTCTATCCAACTAGAGAACTGCCTTTCCCCAAATCACGGAATTCATGTGTGTTATAGGTAAAGTAGACATCCAGCTTCATCTTTGGTCAGGCTAAGGTTTCTTTTTCTTTTCTTTTTTAAATCTTAAATTAAACTTGAAGAGAGTAGATAAATTATCTATTATTAAGTGTTACTATTTAAAATAAAAAAAAAAACATTTAAAAAGATATGCCACCCTTTCATTTTCCAGGAGACTCCTGTGAGATTATGTCTCCTGGAAATCACAGGGAAGTTACAAGCCAATACTTCAACAATGTGGCTGCCTAAAGGAAACGTGAATGAGAACAATACCAATAGACATAGTAACAGGAAGGGAAATCTAAGTGGGCCCCACACTTAGACGAAGGACTACATGCCCTTAAGGATTGCTGAGAGTGGGAGAAAATCATCATTCCCACGATGAGCTTCTGATTGGCTATCCAATACAAACTGGTCAGCCCTGACATCATATACATACACGTAACACTAACCTGACTGAGCAGGTTAGCAGTTTGTATATAATACAATTAAAAGGGGAAAAAAGGAACCTTGAGAGGGAGCAAAAAGGGATACAGGGGAGAGACTGAAGGGAGAAAAGGGAATAGGAAAATTAAAGAATCATCCCTTAATTTAATTTAAAAATAATTTTAAAATTAAAATATGATGAATTAATATCTTTAACGCAAGAGGAAGCTGAAATGATAACAGGGATTTTGTCTATTTTTCTAATGGCCTTCCCATACCAAGAGAAACATCATTATCAAAATTACAAAAACATTAGCGGAAGGAGTCAGAGGGGTAATTGATGCTCATTCCATTGAAACTTAATTAATTCTGGGAAAGCACAGTTACTGGAATCAGATGTTGCTACCATAACAGTCAATGAGGATGTTAGAAACTGATGTGTGTACATCTAGAAAATAGGCATTCTGTTCAACACAGGTTTACTGAAAGACCAAATGTTATAATTACTAATTCTTCATCTCTGGGAGTCATTATATGTGCTTTAAGTTGGCAAAATTATTTTGAATATTTTAATATTTTCATAAATATTTATTTTTCTGTATAATTATTTTATATATTATGTATTAATTTATGTAATTATTTATACAAAGGCATACAGATTTCAAATGTCTTTTCTTACCTTTTTCTAGTTCAAATTCACATTGTAAATACTACCTTGACTGATCTTAGTATAGAAAGGAATCCTAACTATGTGAGGCACTAATAAACTCTGTTTCAGAGTTATCGCTAAACTTTATTAATGGCTAAAATATCTTGAGATTCAGATAACGAACAGACCTATGATGTCATCAGGAAGTCCTGGCTTAGCACATTGCTCACAAATGTCTGCTACTCACTCTGTGCTCAAAAGAGTGATTTGAAAAAAGAAAACAAAAGAGTGATTTGGTTATATATAAAAGCAGAGAGAGAATTCTATTAGTTTCTTCTATGTTGCAAAGGATCTTCATTTTACACAAAATGGCTTGTGTAATACTCATAACTAACATTAAGTAGTGTAAACTAAAACTAAACTACTTGAAATAGTTTCAAGAAAAAAAGAAGGGTTTGTGGTTGTTGTTTTGTTTTTAAGACTAGGCTATTTATAAGACTGTTGGGAGAGCAAACTTGGAGGTAAATCTTGGAAACTAGGGAAAAGAGAGATGATGTCTTCATCTCTCCTATTGCCCTTAGTTTTTCTGACCACATTTATTTATTTATTTATTTATTTATTTATTTAAGATTTCTGCCTCCTCCCCGCCACCGCCTCCCATTTCCCTCCCCCTCCCCCAATGAACTTCCTCTCCCTCAGCAGCCTGAAGAGCAGTCAGGGTTCCCTGCCCTGTGGGAAGTCCAAGGATCTCCCACCTCCTTCCAGGTCTGACCACATCTTATAGCAAATTTCAGGAAACAGTTTCCACCAGGTATTCACCTTAGAACCATGAGTTTGCCTACCAAGAAAGGATTAATTCAACCTAACCAAACCAAAGAAAGCTCAGATGCATTAGTCTAAGAGGAGCTATATAGCATCATTAGATAAAGTAACTGAGTCCTTAGACCATGTAGCCTGAGTGGCATAACGTCAGTTGAGCACTAGGATTCATTGCTCTCTGCTTCATGATTGTGAACACTGTGTAGCCAGTGGGTGGTTTCAAGCTGCCAATACTTGTCATGACAGACTATAACCTTGAATTGGGAGCTTAAACCCCTTTCCCCTGGAAATTATATTTGGATATTTTATCACAGCAATAGGAAAAGAGACTATGATACCATGTGCTGTGTATAACTTAACTATTGTGTATCTATAGTAGTAGATTTAGCTTCATCAAGATCCCAAACTTGTTCTATTGACTACACTAATGAGAAAACTATAGCACCAAGAACTCATGTAAGCTGCTCAGTGTTTTAGTAAATTATAGAAGAAGTAAGTATACTTTATTGAGAATTGCAAACCTTTCACTTCTGAGTTTCATCCCCACTTGAAAGGAAAATATGAAAACAAAAAGGGATACTGTGAGATGTTTGCTATATTGGAGTCTACCTCATCTGTTTTACCTTGGCCCTTGGCTGAGAACAGCTTATGTTTGTTTTTGCTCTACTTTACATTTGTTTTTTTTTTTTTTTCCGAACAACATTTCCTTAGGTTCTTGCTCTATTTTGGGAATAAAACTTTAAAGTTATGTGAGTCTAGATTTTATTTTTGGTCCTCTTGCATCATTTCATTTGTACCATTAGACCCAAAACTCAAGACTACTCAGGAAAGATAGCTGTAGGGCAGTTACTAGCTATATAGCTGGTTTTGAGAGTTATAATTTCTCACCCTCTTTGATATCTATGGGTTTCTCTTACACTTTGCACTCTATACATGAATTTGAATATATTTACTATACTTTATATGTTAAATCCCACAAAATCCTAAGTGTTAAAAACTTGTTCCCCAGAGCAATACGGCTGTTTTCCAGGCTTAGTGAGCCATTTGCTCTGTCATAGGTTAGTTATATTGCCTAGTGACAACGCCATCAGAGACTTCAAGTGATAGGTTCATTCACTTGTAGGTTGGAACTAAATTAACCTTTCCCCTTATAAGTCAATTCTGTCACGTATTTCATTATAGTAACAGAAAATTGACATGCAATATTTATAATCTTCTATTGCATTTACCAGTAGTACTAGCCAGAACCTGAAATGCTATTTTACATCAACATAATAAGAAAGTATTTCACTGAGAGAACATTTAGGAAAAGCTGATAAATGCACAAAAAAGCATCTAATTCTCTTTCTCTCTCTCTCTCTCTCTCTCTCTCTCTCTCTCTCTCTTTCTTTCTTTCAAAACAGGTTTCTCTGTGTAAAAGAATTGGCTGTTCTGGACTTGCTTTGTAGACTAGGCAGGCCTTGAACTCACAGAGATCTGCCTGCCTCTCCTCCCTAGTATTGTGATTAAAGGCATGTGCCACCACTGCCTAGATATCTAAGTTTTAAGAGAAATGTTCCATATGGTGGGATGCCTTGCTCAGTCTTGATGTTGTAGGGAATTGGTCCTGCCTCAGTTTAATGTGCCAGGTCTGTTGACTCCCTTTCTGAGGAGTGAATGGGGGTGTGTTGGAAGGAGGTAGGGAGGAACAGGAGGAGTGGATGGAAGAGGAAACTGTGGTTGTTATGTAAAATAAATATATTTTTTTTAAATTTTTTTTTTAAAAGTCAATAGTTGTAAAAATTTCACCTTGGTAGTGTGTATCTATTTTAGAGATTTGTTACCTTGTCAGTACTTAACAAATGCTGAGAGTCAGCTATAGAATGTAAATATGGCATGGCGTTTTAAGCAAACACAACATTCATCTATATCTTATCTTTTTTCCAGAGAATACTAAAATAAGGTTTGGGGATCAAAATTTGTCTGGTTATTTTCAGGATGGATGACTTGTGTTTGGTTCTCATATTATGAATAAACTAAGAGACAAATAGATAAATGGATATTTCTTCCAATAACCTGGAAATAAGTAAAGCGTGTGTGCAGACTCTGAGTCAATTAAGAGCAAACACTTTTAAAATAAATATAAAATAGATACAATTGTCTTTGAAACATAAATTGGCTCAAATTCCTTGGGCATTGATGTAACCTTTCCTAGTTTCATCTAAAGGGAATGTGACCCTTTCCCAAGCTTATCAACATTGTACCATGTTCTGGATGAATAATTTCCTTAATAAAATAAGTCTTTCTGTAATAAATGAAAAATAATCTTCCGATTCTATCTGCATTTTAGTTTGAAAATAAGGGATTCTAAAGTCTCAGTCTGGGTGACTTTAGGAATACAAAGATAATTTAAATAGATTTTGTATGAATCAAATGAAGTGAAAACTAGTTATTACATATTTTGCAGGTTTTGTACAGAAGTATTACTACCTATTGATCTTTGTATTTTAAAGGGCTCTAACCAAAGAGTAAGGCAGAACTAGATGTACTTTCATTTTCCTACCACATAAAAAAGGAAGGGCGAAAGACAAACTTGTACTGTGACATTTCTCTTGAGCAGAAAGGAAATGCACATAAATAACATAAGACAGATCTTTTGGCAACTTGAGTTCACCCTGAGTGTCATATGCAAACTAAAACTATCTAATTGGCTGCTTGGTTCTGAACACTACTCAACAGAAGAAATGTAGAATTGCTCTGGAGGACAATGTGAGTGTCTCAAGCTTCAGAGCACCTCATGAAGCCAGTCTCAAGTCAGAGAGCTAAAAAAAATGTCTGCAAAATGGCTTACTGCACAGGTGTGATGTCCCAGGATCAGATGCTTATCTCTCACACAAAAAGGTAAGCCTGATAACATTGTCTTGTTATCCCAGAATTGCATAGAGTGTGAAGGCAGAAGAACTCCTAGGAATTGTTGATGAGAGAGTCTAAATTGAAGAAATCTAGGTCCAATGTCCCTACAAATAAAAAAAAGAGCAACCAAGGAAGACATTTTCCACGTGTGTACATGCACAAATCAACATGTACACATACATACACACAAAGCTTCAAGACAAACTGATCTCAGCCTGGTAGAATTTAAAACACAGAAGCAATATAAGCAAGACTTCATAAAAAAACATCAAAAATTCTGAATGCAAAATCTGGGCTTTAAGGCCATCCTTAATATAAATTTAGATCTTCCATAATAGTATAAAGAACACTAAAATAATAAGAACAAAATGATTGAGAAAGAAAAGAAATCCCAAAAGTAAAATCAATTAAAAATAATTATATTAAATTAGAATTAAAACTGAAAAAAAACATTTAGCATTTATCAAGTGTCAGAAAAGAAATGGAAAGAATGATAGAAGATTAAAGTCCAGGATAATTTAAGACAGAATTTAAAGGGAAAGAATAGACACAATAGGAAGAAGTTCTCACAACCTGAAAGGAAGAAAATGCAAGAAAATTATTGGCAAGAAGCTCAATAATTTAAAACTGATAAGAAGTACAGTGTCAGAGTAAATAAAAATACAAATAAAATAAGCCCATGTTTAAACACTTGACAGTAGATTTTAAATACCAAACACAAAAGCAATCTTTAAAGTATTCAAAAAGCAATTTGGATTATTAACAAAACAATGAGAAAGAGATAAGCAACTGACTTATTTGTGAATCCAGCAAAATCTTAGACATAATAGGATTTATCTTTGGTATGTTGTACGATAACAACCTAAAATTTATAACCAACGAAAATTGTCTCTTTCAAGAATGAAGGAAGCCAGACATTTTTAAGTGATAAAAGCTGAGCTTTGTGATGGAAAAGCCACAGCAATAAATTCTAGAGAGAGAGAAAAAAGTTTGGGGACAGACAGAATTGTTAGGTACACACAGGCTACTATGTTACAATTATGTGGAGAAGCATTTATAGTTAATCCTTCAGCATAACTGTAAGCTAACTCTCTGGACACCCACCTTTCTCGATATCAGTACCTTAGCTGGTGTGAACATGGGTAAACTAATTATTCTCTTCTGTTTTCAACACTTCACAGTGGTAATATTGATGTTACCATGGGATCAAGAAGACGGTGTAGAAAAATAGGGGAGGACTCAGAAAACTAGGTAGAATATAGTGAGCTGTTTTCACTGCAGCACAAAAAGCAACACCAATATTGTCTGAAGTATAAACGACCTTAAAATCATAAGTTAAAGAAAATAGTACCAAAGCCTAGAGAATTGAAAATATGTTGCTTTGGAGGAAAGAATTAAGATATGAACTAATGTTAAATTTTAATAAACAGAATCTGCAGAGTGAAATTTATATAAACTGAAATAATACAGGTACTCTCCCTCCCACCCCCTCAAAAAAGAAATATCATGAATAATGTTAAAAAATAAAGAAAAACAAGACTACTGAGGATGAAGGCAAATGTGGACTTGTAGATGTTTTTAGACAGAGCGTGTCTGTCAGGGGAGCGAAAGTGAGACATGCATGTGTTTGTTGTGTGTTCTCCTCTCATGGGATTTTAACTCAGGCAGTGCTTGATTTCCACGGCTGTCGCTTACCACAGGATACAGTGATGTGGTTCTAATTTTGGCAAGCCCTATTTGTTGGCATTTTTCCGTTTCTCTGTAGCTCAGTCAAAGTAATAGCTTCCTGCTGCTGCTAAAATTGTTCCTTTCCCTTGCCTCTTAAGCTAGGCATGAAGTTACAGTCAGTGTCAAAAGCACTCTCTGTTACCTGTTCTTTTCCTTGGCTGCTACTAATATATTGTTGTAAAAGGTGACTTTAAAGTTGTTTTTAATCTCCCGCTCTTGCTCTGACCCTTTGCTCCTGCAGTAACTTCTCATTATCCTAAGTTTTCCTCCAAACACTCCCATGGGGAATAAGGGTGTTAGTGATTCCTGAGCAGGAATAATGTTTTTGAAAATTAAATTCTGCAGCCTCTGTAAGCTGGGAAAACAGACCAATGCTCTAGAAAGGCAGCTTTACCCTAAGTACTGATATGTATAAATTTAATCCTGCAGTTGCCAAGCCCAGGTTAGAAGGATAGCACAAAGCGGGAGTAGGAGAGACTGCAGGAAAATGAATGAGAGGCACATATCAAACAATGCAATGGGTCCTGTTAAATCATGGTCTTTGCTAGGAATCAGCTTTTGAAACCACTTCCTTAGATTTCTTTCTGTAGCTAAGTGTTTTTTTTTTTTGTTTTGTTTTTTGTTTTGTGTGTGTGTGTGTGTGTGTGTGTAAGAGCGCTACTTTCTCTGTATATTATAAAAAATAAGTACAATATTCTGGTAGAACATTTAAGGAATATCATTTTTTTGCTACCAATGAATGTTTCTTAGAGACAATAAAAGCTCTTTCTACAAAAATTATTTTAGAAAAAACCAACAACTGTTTAAACCTTGAATGGCAATATTTTAGGAAATCATCTCTCCTTTTTTTTTCTTCTTTTCCTTTTGGTTTGCTTGTTCAATAGTCGATATTGTTTGTGGATCTCCTAGACTCCCTCGACCAATACTTTGAAATATGCTGTAGAGTTGAAAATCAACTCTCAAAAAGTTGTTATCTTCCTATTAGGCAATATTAAAATATCCAACTCCAGATGTTTCATTTGTATACATAAGAAATTATTTCATAATCATAACTGAATGTTGTTAAGGAATTAACACTTCTCACTTGATGTGTACAACTTGAATGTCAATGGTTTCCATCAGTCAAGATAATCTCAATACATTAATATTCAAAATATGTTCACATTATAGACCCTGAGAAGAACTAGGAGAGAGGACAGTGAAAGAAAATCCATGCTAGCTAACTTTTGAAATTTAATTTACAAGTAATGTTAAGAAAAAATACATTGATAAGTGCTCATAGAGATCAATGTGTTAGATTTACAAAGGGCATTGCATGTGTGTTTGATGTATTCAGTTCTTTCCACATACAATGAATAGAGTCTAGAAGGATGAAGTCATAGCTCAATTTGCGATGGCAGAGTGTCATTCATACCTTGCAGTCTCCTTGCTACTTGAAGTAAACTGCAGGAGACAACGGAGCTGACATTCCCAATCTGTTAGAAATCAGGAGCTTTGCTCCTCCTCCCAGCTCTCCAGAACCAGATCTACAATTTAACAAGACCTCATGATGGTTCTATAAACATTGCAATCTGAAAACGACATGTTTCACATTGCTTCTTAGTTGTTTTCCACACCTGTCTTGATGTCTGAGGATATCATAGTCTCCAGGCAAGAATATGTTCTTTGCTTTTTTGTGAATTTCCTAGCAGGAAGTCACAGCTGGAATAGAGTATCATCTTTTATTTCTTTGTTACACAGTTTTGATATACAATATAAAACTAATTAAAAAGATAAATAAAAACATTAATATTTATTGGTTAGTTTGATAGCAAAGTTTTTTAAACCTGTTAACTAGAATGATGTTCAAATACTATATGCTCAGAAAGCTAAACAATTTGAAATAAGTGGATGTAGCAATACCCTTAATTGTGTGAATTCTAGAAAATTCTGATCAATTATAGTGGATTAAAAAGTTACCTTGAGAAAGTATCTCAAATATCTTTCCAAAAAAGATAAGAACTAAATTGGCCTTCATGAACTTGAAATAAGGTCTCATTAAATATATTTTCAATTGATAACATTATGAAGAATTTTTTCTGAGCATATGAGCATAAAACATGAAAATGTAATCAAAATTTATAAAAAAATAGTTCAATGATTGGAATTTCAACTCTTCTTGATTCTTTGCCCATGTACTGTTTTTTTTTAACGATCAAAGGCTTTTCTTTAAAAATAATCTTTTATTTTTGATATTATAATATGATTACAGCATTTACCCTTCACTTTCCTCCCTCCAAACTCTCCCATACATATACCCATTCTCCACTCTCCCCTAATTCATGATGTCCAAAGTTGGCTTCAAACTAGGATAAGAAGTTCTAATGTCTTTCCTTGCCTCTTACCAGGTTCTGGATCACATATTTAAGTTTTTGGCAGATTTAGATTGGAGAGTTAAGAGAAATTCAGAATTGTTTTTATGACTCTGAAAAATCGACTTCACTTTAAAAGCAGTTAATGTCAAAGATAAATTTATTCTATTTTTGGGTAGATGAGTAAGCTAAGGCTGGAGAAGACTGTCTCTAAGGAAAATTTTGATCTTTTCTTAAATACTTTGCTCATCAAGTAACTAACAAGGAGTGTGAGTGACAGACAACATTCTAAAATCAAATGCCCCCACTTTGAAGAAGGGAATGAAGAACTCTGCCGCTGCTGCTAACAAAAGATATAGGCAAAGGAGCAGCACCAGCCCTCTTAGCTGGAAATGTCAGAAGGAACCTTCGTTAATTTAATTTACCCTGAGTCCTTAAACTTCTCCAAACTGTCAAATTTACTACAACAGCCCACATTTTAAACCAGGCAAGCAGAAGGTCTTTAAAGTCAGCACAGTTTATGGGGAATTTCCTAGTGAAGATAGAATTTTAAAGATGCATCTCTCAAGCGTGTCTGTGGTTAGTCTACTTTAAAAATCTTTCAAGATTTGTGAGGAAAGAAAATTGGTGCTATTGGAACATTATCTTTCATAGAGTTAGCTATACTAAAAACAGTACGAAGTTTTATTCAGTCCATTTTCTAAGGAATTTTGGCAAATTCTACAGGGACGAGCATGTGAATTAGCAATAGTGCTGCTGCGTCAAGATGTTATTCTCTTCCTGCTGTGTTTATTGGTACTAAAATTCATTATGTACCCCAAGGAATTTATTTTTATGCTGCAAAATTATGACTCTTCAAGTTTCATAGACCCTTGAGTGCATCTATCAAGTGACAATTAAGGAAAGTATAAAAATATCCTAAAAGGTGCTGTTAGCATTCTTTTATCTCTGTTAGCGATGGGGTGCAAAATAGTTTGAACTGTTTTTTGTTTGTTTTTTGGGGGGAGGTTCTGTTTCACAAAGCACTTTTTTGGTGATACTCCACCATAAAACATCTTTGATGTGGGAAAATTACTTCTTACCGGTCTAAAGGACAACAAACATGTGAAGATAAAGACCATGGAGGTGTTGTGATATGGAATCAGCCTTTCCATCTGGTCAATTTGGTAAGCATGTGAGTATCTCTGCTTTGCCAAATTATGACTAAGCCAGGAACTTTTCTAGGGCTAAATCCTATGCAGACCAAAGGGGCCTTCAGAAGATGATGTGGTATACTTCTTATTAGTTTAAAGTCACTATTGATTAAGATTTTGTTTCCTGACTTTCTCAAAATGAGTTACTGAGTCTGTTGGTAAGGAACTTTCAAATTCAAGAATCTTTAAGGTCTTAAGCAAAGATCTGAATGATGATTAAATAATAACACAATAAAATTATGTCTATGACAAAAGGAAGCTGCCCCCTCCAAGTAGCCATGTTATCTGATTATTATTGCCTGGCCAATACCTTTAATTGACTCAGAGTGTTGAGAATTTAAAATGAAAGCCTGTTTGTTTGAAACCCTGTTTGTAATTCTCAACTGTTGTTTGATTCCTACAAGTCAATATTTTTTCTTAATAACATAAAAGATGATGCAAGGAGAAGTAGAGATGGTCTTGAGAGTGGTTTGAAACTATTATTTTTATATAAATTATAAATTCAGGCATTTTAATATCATAAAATTTAAAATGCCCTTATCTCTGCTCCCATTTGCTGTATGTATATAAAGTTAAATATTTAGGGAATTAAATGAGTAACAGGTAGTGGGAATGTCACTCAGAGCTAGAGATTTTGCCCTGTGTGTGTAAGATCCCATGTTTGATCACTGGCACTGCAAAAAAAGGAAGAAAGAAATTAAGAAATTAAGAAAGAAAGAAAGAAAGAAAGAAAGAAAGAAAGAAAGAAGGGAAGGAAGGAAACAAAACGAAAAGGAGGAGAGGGAAGAGAAAGGGATGAGAGGGGAGGGAAGGAGGAAAGGTGGGGCTGTCATCCAGAGAGAGTATATAGAAGGAGAAGAATGTGAAGGGAGGAGCAAAAAACAAGGAGAGAGAACACCTGGGGCCAGCCACACAGCTATACAACCAGCAATGGGATAAGAAAGAGATATATAGAATAGAAAAATGGAAAAGCCCATATAATGTGGTAGGTCCTTCTGTCTATGTGAGCTTTTATTGGTTAATGAATAAAGAAGCAGGCTTGGCCTGTAGGCAGAGTAGAACTAGGTGGGGAAAACTAAACTGAATGCTGGTCATTCATCTCTTCACTAGACCAATCATGTCTTTTAGATAGGCAAAGTAACACTGATTCACAGAGTTAAAGAAATGCAACATATCTACTGATGTGGAATTCCCTTCTGTATGATGTGAATACCATTGGTTAATAAAGAGACTGCTTTCAGCCTATAAAGCAAGGTAGAACAGAGCTAGGCAGGGAAAACTAAACTGAATGCTGGCAGAAAGAAGGTAGAGTCAGGGAGAGAAACCATGTAGCTCCATTGGAGAGAGATGGTGGAACTTTATCCAGTTAGCCACAGCCTTGTGGTGATACACAGATTAATAGAGGTGGGTTAAATCAAGATGTCAGTGTTGGCCAGATTCTCTGTGTATTTTTCATCTTTACGTGGCTTTATTTTAAACTCTATTTCTTTTATTTTTACTTTTAATTTTTGGCTTTATTTATTTATTTATTTATTTAAAATTTCCACCTCCTCCCATCCTCCTATTTCCCTCCCACTCTCCCTACTCCCCCTCATGGGAGCACTGGACTGAGCTCCCAAAGCCCAAATGAAGAGCACAAGGAGGGAGAACATGAGCAAGGAAGTCAGGACTGCAAGGGGTATGTCCACCCATGGAGGCAGTGGGACTGATTTAATGGGAGTTCACCAATGCCAGCTGGACTGGGACTGAACAAGCATATGATCAAACTGGACTCTCTGAATGTGGCTGACAATGAGAGCGGACTGAGAAGCCAATGATAATGACACTGGATTTTGATTCTATTGCATTTACTGGCTTTTTGGGAGCCTAGTCTGTTTGGATACACACCTTCCTAGACCTGGAGGGAGGGGGGTCTTGTACTTCACACAAGGCAGGGCACCCTGGCTTCTCTTAGAATTTTTGGCTTTTTGAGACAAGTTCTCTGTGTATCTTTGTCCTAGAACTCCCTCTGTAGACCAGGCTATCCTTAAACTCACAGAGACCCACCTGCCTCTGCCTCCCAAGTGCTGGGATTAAAGATGTGCACCTGTCTGTGTCTGCCTATTAAAATTTGGGATTAAAGGCATGTGCCACCACACCTTGATCTTGCAGAGGTCTCTCTGCCTCTGCCTCACAAGCTTGGGATTAAAGGCATGTACCACCACACCCAACTACTCTTTCTTTCTTTTTTATATTAAGGACTTTAACCTTTAGCCTGCATATATTTTTAACACACTGTAAAATATTTAGAGTTTACTTTTTTGTTTTGGAATCTTTCTTTACTGTATATCTCTCCCTTTTTCTGACTACACGAGTCTTTAAATTTACCAAGCAATATGGGTAGGATTAAAGATGTGGCTTTGAAGGCTGGATCCAGCCCATTCTTTAGCTTTCTGTGATTCCAGCCTCACGGCAGAGGTAATGGCTGTAGCCACATTTATTGCCACAACTCCACAGTGTTTCAAGGTCCCTGCCAGCAAGCAAGCTGCAGCAGTGTGCTCACAAACCACACTCAAATGATCTGCAGTCAGACCGTCTGCCTGAAAGAGTCAGAGTTTGCCCTGAGAGGACAGCCCAGAAAGCCAGAATTTTAAAATGGCAAGACTTTTTTCCTGCTATGGCTTAAAACCTGAAAAGCATGCAGTCAGATTTTTATCAACACCGTTTAAATGTTTCTTAGCTGGACCTCTTAAAAGAGCTGCAAGGCTGTAGAGCTAAAGCGGAGTCAGGAAGCCTCTCTTAGATGAGAGTACTTCCTTGCCTCTATCAAGCACAGCAGATCCGAGAAATTGCTGCTACCAGGAAAACATGCTTTACTCTATTCTTTTCCAAGCTTTCTAAGGCTTTCTGTAAATGCAGTTATTCATGTGAGCACCATTCTGTAACATGGGGGCCTGCTTGTCGCCCCTGCTGCCCAGCTAGCTTAGCTTGCTTCTGGGCTCTGCTGATTTTTAAAACAAAAGAGACCATGCCCAAGTAGGATGGTATCTTAAAGGCTATTGGCTGAAGGAGCAGAAGTAGCTCCCATAGGAAGTCTATTCATTTGTCCGTCTACCAGGATCATACAACTTTGATTCTTTCAGCTTGTGATATAATTTGAAATCAAGAGATAGCTTAAGGCTTGAGTAATTTAATGTTTCAGTATTTCTTTGTCTACTTAGGGTCAGTTTAGTGGCACATGAATATCAGCTGTGATTTTATTAGTTTAAAAATACATTTAGGTGTTGCAATTTGAAATTAAAACTCTCACTTTGAATAGCAAATTCATATTATTTGTGTTTGGTCTGATAAATTAAATATTTTGCTTTGAAAAGGTTTAGCAATCTTTCCAATCCTGTGACATGTATTTATATTACAAAGGTCCTTTTCATAGAAGAGTGAGGCAGTTTTTTCAAAAAAAATCATAAATGCTAATGAGATTATCATCTCTCAAATAGCTAGGTCAGGTGGAAACAAATTTATAAACTTGACCTCATTTGTTGTACAATGCCACCACTGATAAGAATCATAGTTTGAGACTCTATAAAAGAAATACCCTAGTAACTCAGCTACATTAGCTCCTTCCTCTTCCTTGCTGTAGGAGTGAAGGGAGGGTGAGAAATCAAAGTGATGGAGGGTCAACCTGTCCACAACTGTAAAAGATATACTGATAAGCTGTGTAAACTGAGATTTCATTTAAGTCATCACCTCCTCACATTATGAAAAAGAGAAAAGGGAAGGAGTCACCCTTTACAGCAGAGAAACATCTCCTCCTTCACGTTTTCTGCCAGAAAGAGTAGTTTCATTTTAGATTTATGGCTTATAATCTCATGTTCTTATGAACGTGAAAGAATGGGCTATTCATAAGTTCCTAGAGAAACTAAAGCTGAGCCAATACTTCTTTCTGTATTTTCAGCAGTTCTCCATGACTAAAAATGTTAGAGAAACTATGCTTAATCACAGGATTTCTAAGGGGTCACAGAGTACTCCATAATTGGCAAACAAAATATGGATGGTGTCAGGGATGCACACCATTAAGTGTTGTCAAGGCAGGACCCTGTGTTTCTGGAAAAACTATCTTCTCAAAAATTCCCTAAAGCAATGGTAAGTATCTACGAAGGATTAAAGGACTCTCATGAATGTAGAAGCTGAGAATACTTAGTTTCCAGAAAGCTAATTCCCATTGTCTTTTTGTGTTTCTCTGTATCTCTTTGTCTTCATCTCCTCAATGTCTCTCTTTCAAATTAGTATTACCTTAAAAACTTCTACAAAGAAAAGCTGTCCCCATCCACCAATCAATGCTTGAGACAGGTAGGAGAAATGGCCCAGAGGTCACAAGAGTGGGAAAATAGTCCCTGACTCTCAGCAACTGCGACACTAGGGAGATCAGGCTCTGTACCTCACCTGGGCAACAAAATAGAGCCAAGCCTGTTGGTATATGTGTGGATGAGGCAATCTCAAATTTGTAAGCATAGTAGAGATTTCCCCACTACTCGTCTGTGATATGGTGATATGGGTGGGAGAGAGATACCCCATTGCCCCTACCCATTTGGTGTGAGAGAATTGTCTATATTCTGTCAATTATGTTTTAAATAAATGCTGATTGGCCAGGCAGAAATTATAGGTGGAAAAACCAGAAAAGAAGTAGAAATGATGCAATGAGAACAGGAGAATTCTGCGAAGGAAGAAGTTGATTCCTCCCAGTCCTGTGCAGACCACCGAGGACGCAGGATGTGACCTGCCAGCTGAAAAAGGTACCAAGCCATCTGACAAAAATAGATCAGAATAATGGGTTAATATAAGCTACAAGAGCTAATAAGTATCCTGAGCTAATGGGCCAATCAGCTTTACAACTTATAGAGATCTATGTGTGATTTTCTTTGGGGCTAAACAGCTGTGGGGAACTGGGACAGACAGAAGCCCCAACAAGCAGGTCACATTCATTGTTACACCCATTACTGCCAACAACAGAGCAAGATGACTCTCCCTCTTGCCAACTGCAGCACTTAGGAAAGTGGGCCCTGCTCCTTGTCTAGGCAGCACAGAAGGGCTGGCCCTGTTGTAAGAGGTGTGTGTGATTCAGCCCTGATGTTATGTGGGTGGAGGATAGATTTCCCCTGCCACACACACGTCAGTGCCTGAGAGAGGTGAGAGAGTGGCCATTGCATGGCTCCTGTGCAGCTCATTGCTGAAAGTGTGATTAGCAGGGACAATGTGGGAGAGCTCATCATGGTGGTGAGAACACAGGACAACTGGCAGGCTGACCACCCTGGAGCTTCCCAGGAGCTTCCCAGGCTCAGAACCAGGGTTATGAATTGGCCAACCCCAACATCCATCCCATCTACAATCTGCTGGGGCACATGAAGGAGACTTACACCCAGTCCAACAGCTGCAGGATTTCCACAACACAGGGTGAGTCAGGAAGAGTCTCAGTGAGGGCCCAGCATAGATAGTGTAGTAGTAATCAGAGGCCTCAAACCAGGTCAATGACTTCTTGTAATGAACACTGGATAAAGATATCTGGACAAAGGAGTTTACTGTGAGACTCACTATGTCACACTGCAGCATCCATGGCAAGATTTTAAACTAATTTTTCTTTTAAATTTTGTTATATTTGTGGGGTGGGTTGCAGGGGTAGAGGGCAAATGAATGGGATCAAGATGTTTGATGTAAAAGACACCTTGAATAAACAAAAAGAAAGTAAAAACTCTCAATAAAACATAGAAACTGAACAACACATCTAGTTAGTTTCATAGACTGTAGATGAGCCATAATCTATAGGAAACTATTAGGTCATTTTCCATATTGACTAAAGTTGTGAACTATCTTAAAATTTTCTTATCCATCAAGATTGCTCATAAACTACTACATTTTAGAGATGACAGATGAACAAGCACTAAGCAATCTTGAGGTCAAAATAACGTTAAACAAACCAAAATTTTGGGTTAGCTACTTATACTTTCAGCTTTACTGCAGAGCAGATATCGCAAGTGCATTCCCAGCCTTTTAGTGCTGTTAACTGGTACTGGAAGGAGACTGACTATGTACATGTGCGACCCACATCACCCAACCACTCAAAACAGGTGCAAAGTGATTCCAGCTACACAGCTACAGTCATCAGATGACCATGTTCTAACCTTTTTTCAGGGTTCTTTTGGATAACTATAGAAACTTTTGCTATCTATAGTTATAGATAACTATAGCAGGATCAGTTCAAGACATTGCCGATGAAATGAAGTGTTATTAAATAAATGTTTAAAATGGCCCCTGTTTCATACTTCTCACTTTCATTAAATCTGGAACAAATTTCTGACTGTAAATATTGGATAAAATTATTATCGTACTAAAGAACTTGAGTATTTCAAAGGGAAAACTACAGCGAACATTTTTATTTCTATAATTGACTATGAAGGTAAGTTTTACTAAAGTATTTATTTTTCCATCTAAAAATTTTAGCAAATATTTGTGAATGAGGGATGTACATTCTTTTATCATTATTCTTTTTACTTTTCTCATAGTTGATCTAAATAGCCTAGTGATTAATAAAGGGGAAATTTCCAAAATCTTTTGATAGTACTTATCATCTCAAGACATTTGATGCCAGTCTGTTGATCTCATCGACTGCTTATTTGTAGATGGAAAGCAAAGTTTAAAGTGGGAGTGGTAGTAAAAGTCAAACTCCCCAACTGATAGAAAGAAATCATTTGGTGCCAGTGAAATGCCTCAGATGGTAGTGTGTTTAGATGCCAAACCTACCGAGTTGAGTTCTGTGCACAGGAGACATGTAGTGGATTGGAACAACTAGCTCCTAAAAAGGTGTTCTCTGACTTCCACAGCACATGCTTGTCCACAAACATGCATGCACATAAGCAAATATTTAAACAATAAGCAAATAAATAAATAAAAAGAAAGCAAGGTTTTGTTGAGATTTTTGAACCGTTTAAATTACCTGTTTAAGCTTTTAAAATAAATTGTACACTCAGAATTTGATGTAGGAACATTATCATAAATCTCGTAAAAATCACGAAGGAAATATATTGACTGTTTCTTAACAAAAAATGCTTTTTAATAGAAGAAACACCAATGATACACCATCAATCACCCTCAAGAATTTGAGAGATACAAGATAATAAAGTATTTGTAGCTAAACAGTTCTTCTGCCACTTGTCACCCATGTTAGCAAGGGGCCCAAGACACAAGAAAACTGATGTTATTTTCTGAGTGAAGTCACTGATTATATGTAGTACCCCACTTAAGCTTACTCCTGAATATTACAGTCCCCAGACAGAAGTATTTTAGAATAAATCACTGCTATGTCACATCTACTTTCAAGTGGCATGCATTTAAGTGGCTATATGCTACTTCGAGCTACTCAATGAATGTAGGTGTAGTTTCTAGAGTCCCATTACGCGGGATTCAGAATATAACCCCAGGGAATCATTCTCACATCTGCCTTTTTTACATCTGCTATAAAACTATAGGTAAGATCCCACTCACCTCAGACTTCTTTGTTCCTTTTTGACGGAAATGCTGATCTCTCTCTTCCATTCCCGGGACTTCATCTCCATATATATACAGACTCTACTTTTCAAGTGGACCTTTTAGAACACCAGGAAAAACAGTGGCTTCTGAGGCAAAGGAATAAAGGAATCTTAGAAATTTTAATAGGTCAGAGGAATAAACAGAACCCCACAGAAAACAACATATCAGATTTCTATGCCAAAAATAAGTTTATATTGGAGAAGGAAGTAGAAGTTGTTTCTTTGATTTTGGCCACTAACTCTGTGTTGGTCTGTGAGCAGAAACAGAGAGTAACAGACTGAGATAAAACTTGGCTCCTAAGATTCCCCACTGCAACAGAGTGTAACTGGCTCCTGGACCCCCCTCCACTGTAACATATCTTCACCATAACAGAGTGTATGTGGATCCCCATCTGAAGACAAAGTGTGGGAAAAGACAGACATTTCTGCAGCATACGGTATGGTTTGCCTATGCACATTTTTCTGTAGGAAATTCTAGAACAACTCTGGTTAGAAGGCCACCATGCTTTCCTTCTCTTGTCTCATTAGTACTGTGTAAAGAGTTGTTTGCTCAAACCACATTATTGTTTATGATAAGACATCTCATGAAAGACTAATGCAGTCTGTTCTCTTAGTTGGGGTTTCTATTGCTGTGAAGAGACAACATGACCACAGCAACTCTTATAGAAACAAAACAAAACAACATTAAATTGGATGCTTACAGTTTCAGAAGTTTATTCTATCACTATCATGGCAGGGCACGACAGCATGCAGGCAGACATGGTGCTGGAGAAGGAGTGGAGAGTGGAGAAGGAGCTACATCTTGATCATCAGGCAATAGGAAATAAGCTGAAAGACTGGATGTGGCTTGAGCATACCTGAGACCTCAAAGCCCACCTCCACAATGACATACTTCCTCCAAGAAGACTCTATTTACTCCAACTAAGCCACACCCACACCTCCTAATATGCCAGTCCCTGTGAGCTTCTTGGGGCCAAATACATTCAAACGACCACACCTACTTTTACCCATCAAACAGGAAGCTTCCTACTTTCCTTTATGGCTTCAATTCACATATTAACTCCTCAGAAAACCTTTTCGGATTTGCTACAATTTTTTTCATTTTTTCACTAATGAACCATATAAATATTTCTTAGTATGTAAGTTTCCAAAACATCTCATAAGTCAATATGAGTTTATCTATTACCTAACTAAATATGTTGATTAAAATTTTATACATAATTTTTAGTTTAATTTCTAGCACACAGCACACCATGGAAATACCTTTTAAATGAACAATTGCTCATCAAATGTCAAAAGTCTAGAACTCAATTGGAAGAAGGATGTGGGAATAGGCAGATAAACATCTCCTTGTAGTGAGAAAGAACATATTTTCTTCTAAAAATGGTGCTTATTAAGAATGAATTGTGAAGTAGGTATGAATAAGATTGTAAATGTGGGCAGAAAATACTAAAGCATTTAATCTCTCTCTCTCTCTTTATTTTATTTTATTTATTTATTAAAGATTTCTGCCTCCTCCCCGCCACCGCCTCCCATTTCCCTCTCCCTCCCCCAATCAACTCCCCCTCCCTCAGCAGCCCAAGAGCAGTCAGGGTTCCCTGCCTTGTGGGAAGTCCAAGGATCTCCCACCTCCTTCTAGGTCTAGTAATGTGAGCATCCAAACAGCCTAGGCTCCCACAAAGCCAGTACATGGAGTAGGATCAAAACCCAGTGCCATTGTTCTTGAGTTCTCAGTAGTCCTCATTGTCCGCTATGTTCAGCGAGTCCTGTTTAATCCCATGCTTTTTTAGACCCAGTCCAGCTGGCCTTGGTGAGTTCCCGATAGAGCACCCCCATTGTCTCAGTGTGTGGGTGCACCCCTCGTGGTTCTGAGTTCCTTGCTCGTGCTCTCTCTCCTTCTGCTCCTCATTTGGGCCTTGGGATTTCAGTCCGGTGCTCCAATGTGAGTCTCTGTCTAAGTCAGGGTTCCTCTGTAGCTTCTGTAGACCAGGCTGGCCTCAAACTCACAGAGATCCCTCTACCTCTGCTTTCCAAGTGTTGGGATTAAAGGCATATGCTACCAACTTCTGAAAAGAATTTAATTTCTTTTGCTTTTAAATTTCAAGATATGGCCAGGTATGGTGGCACATGCCTTTAATCCCACTATTTGGGAGGCAGAGGTAGGTGAGCTTAGTGAGCTGAGTACTCAGTAACTAGCCTGGTCTACAAAGTGAGTTCCAGAACAGCCAGAGATGTTATACAGAGAAATCCTATCTTGAAAAACAAAACAAAAAATGCAAAACAGAAAACACAGTGGGTGGAGAGTGTATTAAAAAGATTAAAATGTTAAAGGTGTATTATAGCTCTAAAATAAATACCACTCTGAACAAAATTAATTTTTTAATATCATGCAGTTGGATATTATTAATTTTTTACGCGGTAATGCAACATTGTTTAGCCAGTTGAAGCATGCATAAGTATGAGTTGCGTGTCAATTAGGGAAAATGTTATAACTTTTACTCTTAAAACATTCTTCAGAAAATAATTTCTATTACCACATATTCACAATTCATGGACCTTTAAGGAAAACATGGGAGAGATTTATCCTTCATTCTAGTAACCAAAATCTAGAATTTCGATTCTAGCAGCAGTCGAATAAGGTGAGGCAATGCTAGTAGTGAAACAGAAGACGGGAACTAGAGTGGTGAAAAAGGCTGACCTCCAAAAGAGGGGATCCTCCAAAGAAAATGGGGGAGAGGGATTGTTTTTTTGCTTGAAAGACTGATGCAAGTTAAAGTTTAATACCAAAAACAGTTTGTGATAATTTTATCACTAACCCTTTCAATGTTGGAGAATTTTGTACGTGCATGCAATGTGTTTTAATCAGGTCAAATCTTCATTCTCTTTGCTCCAATCCCTCCATTCTTACTGTTCTATTCTTTCCCTCTTCATTTTTTTTCAGGTGCTGTGATTTTTCTGTCTTTATTTTCAATACATAGTTTTATTTTTTATTAATTAATTTATTTATTTATTTATTAAAAATTTCTACCTCCTTCCCACCTCCCATTTCCCTCCCACTTTCCCCCTCCTCCTCCCTCTCCAGTTCTAAGAGCAGTCAGGGTTTCCTGCCCCATAAGAAGTCCAAGGTCCTCCCTCCTCCATCCAGGTCTAGGAAGGTGAGCATCCAAACAAACCAGGCTCCCACAAAGCCAAGCCATGCAGTAGGATCAAAACCCAGTACCATTGTCCTTGGCTTCTCAGTCAGCCCTCATTGACAGCCACATTCAGAAAGTCCGGTTTGATCACATGCTCCATCAGTCCCAATCCAGCTGGCCTTGGGGAGCTCCCATTAGATCAGTCCCACCATCTCAGTGGGTGGACGCACCCCTTGCGGTCCTGATTTCCTTGCTCATGTTCTTCTCCTTCTGCTCCTCATTTGGACCTTGGGAGCTCAGTCCAGTGCTCCAATGTGGGTCTCTGTCTCTATCTCCATCCATCGCTGGATGAAGGTTCTATGGTGATATGCAAGACAACCTAGGTGCCCTTCAATAGAAGAATGGATAAAGAAGGTGTGGAGCATATACATTTTAGAGTTTACTCAGCAGTAAAGAACAATGACACCTTGAATTTTGTATGCAAATGGATGGAAATAGAAAACACTTTACTGAGTGAGATAACCCAGAACCAAAAAGATGAATATGGTATGTACTCACTCATAAGTGGATTCTAGCCATAAATAAAGGACATTGAGCCTATAATTCGTGATCCTAGAGAAGTTAAATAAGAAGGTGAACCCAAAGAAAATCATATAGTTATACTCCTGGATATTGGAAGTAGACAAGATTGTCAGGCTTAGTTGGGTGCACGGGGGTGAGGTTGGGGTAGGTGTAAGGGGAGATGGGGAGAGAGAAGGGAGAAGGGGAGGACTGGCATTGTCCCATAGCCACACTGATGAATATCTTCATTTTTTTTTTAAACCTAACATTGCCAGCACGTATATGGGGGTGGGGATGGCGGTGGAGTAGTGTTATTACCTGGAGGATCGGTAGTCTCTGAGGACTTGTATCCAGGAAGAAAATTGACTCCCCTTTCTCAGCAGCCCCCAGTTACTAATAGCTCCTCAGATAGGGGTGGAACTTCATAACCACTGTTTCCTTCCACATTGAGATTTTATCTGGCTTGATCTTGTACAGGTCTTGTTCATGCTGTCACAAATGCTTTGAGTTGAAATTAGGATCTGCTCTGGTGTATCCTGAAAAAAACTGATCCAGTGTAATTATCTACTCTCTCCGGGTCTAACATTTTTGCCACCTCTCCTGCAACGATTCCCAAACTTGGTAAGAGTAGATATTGAAGCAGGTGTCACATCAGAGCTGAGTGCTCTGAAGTCTCTTAGATTCTTCATGTTGACTAATTGTGAGTCTCTGTGTCATGTGCTGCAAAAAGATGCTTCTGTGATTAGGATGGAAAGATGAATTAATCGGGAGAGACGTGGAACACACAGGACACATGGTCCTCTAGTGGCAGGATTTGAGGTCAATAAAGCAAATATAATACATATTTTTATGTAAAATTGGGTAATCACACGATTGTTTTGCATAATTTTTGAATTATATTGTCCCCAAGTAACAGGGTTTGAGGACAATAAAGTAAACATAATACTATTTTTTAATGTAAAATTGGGTAAGCAAAGGGTTATTTTGCTTAACTTTGGAATTATGGTTTACTCTAGAAATAGGAAATTTTTATCAAGGAATAAATGTTTCCCATAACTCTTCATGCTTGAAAAATGTGATTGATAAGCATTACTAAATATTTCTTTTCACTGTTAAGGGAGAAGTAACCAAGGAAATTCATTTTTAGAATTACAAACACCTGGATAATCAAGACTAAGCCTCCACCTTTTGCGTAGGTTGAAAGTTGAAAAATGAAACTCTGTTGTCTTGTTTGCACATCTTTAGAAGAAAGTCTGAAAGTTATTCTTAGTTTCATCCCTAGATACTGATGAAATATGATTAATTATTACCAGAGATTCAAAGAAACTAGAAAAATCGCAGTTTTAAAAAATTTTTTCTTCACTTTCTATATTCTGGAAATCTTTAGAATATTCTACAATCTGTATGATTTCTAGAATGTTTCTCATTTTAAAAAATCCTTATATGTTTAAGTTATTTTTCATGACCTATTCTTTGTCTTATTTATTTTAGCCTCATATTATCTATTGCTGAGCTGAACTTACAGTATATGTGCCAGAGGCTGTTTCTTGTTGACAGATGCATAACACACCTTGGCCTACTGGAGGAGGATTATGAGAGAGTAAAAGTGCTAAATCTTTTGTTACTTATTACTAATGTTTTGTTTCATGGTGTTTTTTAGGAACAAGGAGTGAAGGAAAGGTGAGCCTAAATCCATATTTCTATTTAGTACAGAAAATTATTTGCTACCCTCATAGTTTAATATATTCAATATAAAAAGAGAATCTACATTTTAAGTTTTTCATTAATGTTGTGACAGTGGGATATATGTGCAAAATCCAGTTCCGAATTTACAATTTATCCATGTAATATGGAGATAGTAATAACACAAATAGGAAAAAATCACTTTATGAAATCATATGAAAAGGATAATACTCCCTTCCAATATGGTTCAGAACTATAGAGCATTTTAATTTGTGGCACATTCCAAGGAATCAGCATATCTATTCATAATCAAATTCTCTGTCACACGCACACACACACACATGTACGTGTGCGCGTGCGCGCACACACACACACACACACACACACACAACATGGTTCTTCCTAAACATCACACATCTCTGAGACCCTCTTCTCTCCTCTCTCTCTCTCTCTCTCTCTCTCTCTCTCTCTCTCTCTCTCTCTCTCTCTCCTCTTTGCCAATAACTTTACCAGTCTAATGATTGACCAATATGTTTTGTCTAGTAAACAATCAGAGCAACAATATAAACCCATAACTCTGTGATTCCAAACCCATGAGCACATTCCACTGATGAGCAGTCTTAAGATTCAGTACCCAGTTAAAATTTTGGAGTCATTGATTATTCCCCATAACACTGCCAATTTGTATGGGATATGTCTATCATATTTATCTCAAGAGTTAATATAAGAAAAATCTTAGCAGGTAAAGTAAAAAACTCTTAAATGTTAAAAATGTTTTATATATCAAATAATTTATGAAATGAAATGTTTTCTGGAGAAATTTATGTTTTCAAAGGTAATAAGATGTGAGAAGGATGGTATGATAGTCTAATTGTGAAGATGTCTCTAACGGATAGTTTAATTGAAAACAGATGTCCTGTCAGATGTGCTTCCATATTTAATCTGCTACAATGTGTTGTTTTGGTGGAAATGTATGTAGAAAATTTGGCTTCACATAGATATTAAGTAGGAAATTGAAGGAGTGCCCTAACATCATTTTCAAAGAGTTATAAATGTCCTTAGTACTTAGTTATAAATGTCCAAACCCATAAGTCGTAGTTTCAACAGATTAACTGAATCTTATCACAGAAATTAAATTAATAGAACATCTTGGTGTATCAAACTCCACTTTTTCCATTCACCATTTGATAATTTTTTACCCATAAATTACTTTTAGTAACAGTGTACCAGTTATTACAAAATTATTTCAAAGAATTAGTAGATGTTTCATTTACTGACACGTTTCTACTAAACTACTAAATCATGTGCGTTCATTCTTTATTCTCTGTGCTTTGTGTACATACTGGACATTTTAATCTTGTGGTCACCATGGAGCTGATATAAAACATCTGCCACTCTATTCTAAGTTGATTAAAACTTTCATCACATAAATATAAACTAGACTTTGTCAAAGGAGGTGGAGCATGCCTCTAATCACAGCACTTGAGAGGTTGAGGAAAGAGGTGAGTTCCAGGCTAGCCTTTGAGACACAGTAAGTTCTAGGCTAAGCTGAGCTACATAAGATTCTGAAAACAAAACAAAATGAAAAAAATAGTGCCAATGAGATTGCTCGGTGGGCACCAGCATTTGCTACCCACAATGATGACCAATGTTTGATCCTTGAAACCCACAGTGTTAGATAACTGAACTGACTCTCACAAGTTGTTCTGACTTCCATAATGCATGGCATGACAAATGTGTATACACTCACACACACATACACACACAAACACACAAGTACTGTAAGTAAGTATAAAAACAAATTTTATACTTTTACTTCTGTATCACATTGTATACTCTTAGTGTACTCTTTTGAGTATTTATTTAAAATTATTGTAACTACAATTATTTTGGACATATTCCTCTTAATCTTTACATTGGAGTTAAGATGACTTACACAGAAAATTTACATTAGAGAATTCTGAATGTAAATGTACTTTTACCAGTACTGTTACGCATGCATATCTTTTCCCAGTGCTATGTAACACCCTTTAAACAAAGAACTTCCTTTAACATCTCCTATAAGGTGGGTCTTTGTTTTATACATATGTTTTTATCTCTGATTCACTTCTGAAGAACTGATTAGGACTGATTTTTGAGGTGTAATATTCTTGGTTGACCTTGATACTTCAATATTTTTAATTTATCATTTAATGCTTTCTCAACTATTTTTATTATTATTTTTTTGCTAAGATGTCTGTTCCTAGCCTAGCAGAGGTCCCCTATATGTAAAGATTGGTCATTTTTCCATTGCTGCAAGATGCTTTCTTTGTACTGTTGGCCGTTGTGTTATATTGTGTCTGGGTGTGCTTTTTGAGTTTATCTTCTTGAAATCCTTTGTATTTCATGAACTTGAATATCCACGGCAAGCAAAAGAGACTCAAGACATATTAAGCTAATATATCTGTAAATAAACAGTCTTCTTTCTCTTTTTCTTCCGGGTCTCCCATAGTTTGTATTTCTTATACACTTAATGTTATTTTATAGGTACAGTACTTCACTGTTTCTCATTCTTTTTTAGCTTTCTTCTTCTAATCGTCACTTTCCAAATCAAGTGTGAAATTTTTTTTCTTCTACATAATCATTTACTACTATAGCTTCCAAGTGAATTTTGATGTTCCATGACTGTATTATTTATTCCAAAATTCCTGTGGGTTTATATGTTTCTATTTCTTCTTACATTTATAATTTTAGAGATGCATTGTTTTCTGATTTTAATAAGCTATGTTGTCTTTTATTTGATTGAGCATTTCAAAATTAAATCATCATTTTATAATCTTTTTGTATAGCTTATAAACTTTCACTGGGGGGAGGTAGGTCAGTTATGAAGCTAATTTTCCCTTTCTTATTATCACGATTGTCTGAGTCTTCATTTTTCTTTAGAGTCTTACACTGGCACCTAGTGTTTCAGAGAACAAATTCCTTTTCTGACCCTTTGTTGTACATAGACAGGGATATTTTATTTGCTTCCAAGCTGCTAAAATTGATTTGAAAATCACAACCGAGATGGATAGAGCTGGGTATTGATATTTTTTGTTCAATCCAGAGTACTTCATGGTTGTTATGTCTATCTTGGGGTCTCCAGTTGTTGGAAATGCCATCTGGTACCAAAGTAGCTTTATTAGTAGATTTGTCACTGAGGTGAAGATTTATTTCTGGGTCCACAGACAGTGAGTTTGTTAATAGGTACACAGATAACTATGGTTTCCTCAACGTCCTGAGAGGACTTCGACTAAGTCAACGACTGGTCCTCTAGGATGACAGTACTGACATCACTTCAGTTAAGAGGACAGTGCCAAATCACTGAGTACTTTAGGACAAAAAGTCAAGACCAATGTTTGAAGGACGAACCTAGAGTTCATGGATGATATCATCACTTTCTTGTCCATAGGTAAGCATGACTGTTCTTAGACCACAGCAAGAAGCTGGTGCTATGCTACTGAACTGTTTTAATGTCTGCGGTAGGACTAACTCCATCAGGCCTACCTGCAAGAGCACAGGGTGGTGTCCTTCCGAGTCCAGCTGCAGGTATTGCTACATTCAGCCTACAGCTGGAAGAGGCTGAAGCTAAATGGCATGGTTATTTTAATATTGCCGTAGGGCTAAGGTTGACTGTCCTGCTTGTATGATCACAGACTGACTTTTATCAAGATAGCAAATGCTGACCTTGGGTTATTTTAAATATAGACGAGCATTAGTAGAAATTATATATGTGAAAATTTTTTCTTCATGATGTACCTTTCCTTTAATGTATCCTATTTGAATTGGACATATTCAAAGTGCTTATTATTTCAACAAGAATCAGATTTAAAGTATTTATTATACAGTAAAATCTAAAATGAATGCTTGGAATATACATTAACTACACACACACACACACACACACAAGTGAATGCCTCCTGTTTCAACACATAGAGTACAGTACATGCAGCCTATCTTCTTAAAACATGAAGTATAGCTCTTAAAGTGCATGAACCCAGAAGACATTTGAGTGTGATTACAGCGTTTCCTCATTCAGTTTTCTGCAATTAATGAAAGAATTATCTTTCAGAACAAGGTTTCTTATTTTCTATATACACCTAGATTTAACTTTTTGGTGTCAGGAACATCTATTTTGTTCTCCATCTTATACTCTTTTTTTTCCAATTTCTTTTTTCACATTATTTTCCACAAAGGTATAAATTCTGCCTTTGATACATGGCCTTTCTAAATTTTCAGCTTCAAGGTTAGTGTGTAATGTGACCTGTCTCTTTTTAGTGTGCCACACGACAGGGGATATTTGTGAAAATACCTTTCCAGAAGGAAAGTGAAAATCAAAGATGATTTCAAAGATAGATTTTATTATGCTTTGTAACAACTACAAAATATTTGGATGGCTGCTCTTGGCATGATAAATTTCCAATAGCTTTTAAATTGTTCTAAATAAACACTCTGCAAGCTTTAGAATTTTGTCATCTTTGAACAGGATGTAAATTACATCAGCCACATTAACAAACCACCATATGGTCAGGGCTTCAGAGGAATCAGACAGGAGCCAAGGACCCTCCTGGCAGAGTAGGCATAAAGGAAGTTGGAGACCGCAACCCTCCGAGAAACTTGATAACTTTCATATCTTTTCTGTATTGTGAATTTGGCAGACTTGTGGAGACACACTGACTTCTCTACATGTTTCAGAATTCGGTCCAGGTCTATTGCATATCTGCAGAAATGTAAATGGTTAAGGCCAAGTTGAACAGAGAAGAATTTGGCATGAGAGAATACCAGTGAATCCAACACAAAATCAGTGTAGAAACAGATATTTACAGACAATCAGAATACCCATGTTACTTGTTTGGAACTGCACTGTATAATGTGACACCGTAAATTTTACTTGTATGATTTCTCTGCATACCATGTCGCTTACATATTTGAATTTTAAATAATGTGCATATGTGAGTTCCATATCAAACACTTTCCCAGATTTCTATATTAGTCCTAGCTCAAAATAGTGCTACTCTGACAAAGCGAGACACATTTCTTCCCTCTCCATATTTTATATAAACTATGTGCCTTCTTATTTGCTCAATGCTATGGGAATTTTCTATGAGGACCCTACTCTGTGGAATATCTCAGGCATTTCCCTGGAAGAGAGACTATCCATGTCAGCATGTAGAAGCAGATATTTCAGTTTGATTAATATTTACAAACCACAAATAAATAAATTTATTGAAAAAATATTTTCTAAAGGTTATATTATTATGAGAATGTACTGCAAATGGACCTATCTTATGTCTATCTATCTTATGTCACAAACCTCCGCAAGCTTAAGGCAGTTTCCTGCATTGTTTTGATGTAGCTTTTTGTTAAGTGGCAGAGGCGACTGTGGGAGTGTTTTATGTCCTCTGGTTTCTCCCGGTGGATTCCTACTTTAAGAAGTCAGCTGGTCCTGATGTAAGACCTATTCTACAACAAACCAAAAGTTATTTTATTTCATATTACAAACTCTTACATTTGACTCCAAACTGCTTGTGCTGTGCTTTCATATGCTATTAATTAGAGTATTAATTTGTTTTTTAAGCATTTGCTTCCAATAAATATTTTTATGAAGTAATATAGCAAATAGAGAACTTCAATGACATCAAACACCAGATCATGCCAGAATAGATAATTCACTCTATCAACTATCTATTAGCTATATTCTTGGTATATCTGAATCATCTTTAGACCCACAAACACTTTTATTTTAATTACATATAAATATACTTAATAACCAGAATATATTAGGAATACTTTAAAATATCAAACAGGTATCTAATATAAAACATTCCCATTAAGTATCCCTGGAAGAGAAGTTTGAAAACTTATTCATAATGAAATATCATTTAATTGCAAAAATGCATACTTGCCATGCCCACCTTATCTTTGGTCACTTAACAATGACCTTTAGATCTCAATCATCATTCTTCTAAACACTTTATCTTTATTTAATTAATTAATTTATTTTACATCCCAACCACAGTTTTTCTTCTCTCTTCTCCCATGTCCTCCTCCACTATTTTGTCCCATTCCCAATCGACTCTTCTGTTTCTGTTCAGAAAGGGTCAAGTCTTCCATGGGTATCAAAAAAAACCATGTGATAAGAGTATGCACTTTACCTTGTATTAAGACTGGGTAAAGCAATTCTGTAAGCGGAATAGATTCCCAAGAACCAGCCAAAGCATTAGGGACAGCACCTGCTCCTGTTGTTAGGAGTCCTACAAATAGACCAAACTACACAACTGCCACATATATGTTGAGGGCCATGTTAGTCCCATGTAGGCTCCCTGGTTGTTGGTTCAGACTCTGTGAGTTCCTATGAGCCAGGTAAGTTGTTTCTTTGGGTTTATTTGTGATTTCCGTGACCCCTCTGGCTCCTACAATCCTTCCTCATCCTCTTCAACAGGATTCCCCAAGCTTGACCTAATGTTTGGTTGTGGGTCTGCATCTGTTTCCATCAGTTTCTGTATGAAGCCTTTCTGATGACATTTGAGGTAGTCACCAATCTGATCATAGGAGATGGCAAGTTCCAAATACTTATTCCACTATTGCTAGGAGTCTTAGCTAGGGTCATCCTTGCAGATTCATGGGATGTAAACATTCTTTCTTATTAGAGAATCAAAGGACAGTTTGTCCTTAGCACTTTCTTCATGTACCCTTCTCCTTCCCCATAGTTATAATTAGAGAAAGTAATACACTGGTAGGGAGTATCATGAGACTTTACAGTGTAGTTTAAATATGCCTCTCCCAATTTATGTTTTTGTTCTATTGACAACCTGATGCTCCAAAGGAATAAAAGTTTAGTTCCCAATCAGCCAGTCACCATTTTATCTACTATTCTACCATGTTAACTAGCTGGTATTCATTGCACCTAGCATTCAAGTTTTGTCATACTTAAAATAAATCTACATTTATATTTTATGTGACAATGACTCAAAACTATTTTTGAGCAATGAAGAAAATCCCTAACTCTGAGGAGGTATAGGAAACCTAATTTCTCTACAAACTGCAAATTGTGTCACTTCTTCCCTCAGTGCCTCAGAGAGGAGAAGTCATCAGAGTTCCAGATTCAACCTTTTTCTGTCAGAAAACAAGTTTTCATTGAGTGACCATTTTTTCCAAACACTTTGACTTTCTCTTCTGTATTGATGGGTCAATAACATAAATTTCAATTTTCTGCTCCTCACTTGTCTCTGCTAATAGTAATTCATGTGAATTTCCACCTGATTCCTTTTAGCATTTCTAAATAAGCAAGTATAAAAATAAACTCATTTTCCTTCATTTCTCCTGGAAAACTTGTTTTCTTGTTGAAATTTTCCTAAATAGACCATTGACATACTTTACATAAACTCTGCTGTGGAATATTCCTTTTCATTGTGGAAGTATATGTTGCTTTGATTGGTTTAATAAAAAAGAGAACTGGACAATAGCTGAACAGAATAAGGTTAAGTGAGAGAATGCAGGGAGGAAGAAGGGCTATGTTTGGAGTTGCCAGCCAGATATAGACAGAGCAGGAGAAGAATATGCCATGTTATAAAGGTGTTGATACATGGCAGAGTATAAATAAGAAATATGGGTAAACTTAAAATATAAGAGCTACTTATCAATAAGTCTGAGCTATTGGTCAAGCAATTATAATTAATATTAACCTCAGTTTGTTTATTTGAGAGCAACTACAGGACAGGAAATCTCTACCTATAATATTCAGCAATCCTAATGGAGGAGCCAGTGTCTCCTTCTGCTTACACTTACACACAATGACTACCCAAACCTCCTATCTCAACTCAGAAATTTTCTCAGGCTTCATAGTCCTTACTCTCTGGCAATTGATCCTGAGCCAATTATCTTCATCCTTCTTGCTTGGAGCCCATGACTGTACACTTTCTAATCTATCTTTAAAAAGAAAAAAGCAGGGGCTGGAGAGATGGCTCAGTGATTAAGAGCATTGCCTGCTCTTCCAAAGGTCCTGAGTTCAATTCCCAGCAACCACATGGTGGCTCACAACCATCTGTAAAGAGGTCTGGCGCCCTCTCCTGGCCTTCAGGCATACAGACAGAATATTGTATACATAATAAATAAATATAAAAAAAAAGAAAGAAGCATTATCTCACTAATGTTCACATTGGATTGCAGTAACTACCTTACTTAAAGTCTTCTCTTTATAAGTTCAATGGGATCAACATCCATGCTTAACACTTATGGCATCTTTAGCTCCTTATCTTCCTCTTTCCTTATCTAAAATTCTAGCCAAAACAATTCATAATTCTCCTCAAGACATATAAAAATTTCCATTTTCACTTCATGTACTTTGTATCCTCTTTTATACAATTCTTTTCTCTCTGCCAGCTCTAAAATTCCTGCATCTCCAAAGATCATATTCAAACACCATAGACTTTGTGATCCATGACCCCTCAGACAGAATTAATCATTCACTGACCTTGATCCCATGGTCCTAAATAGCACTTAATAATAACTTCCATATATAAAATTTCCCCACAAGATTAGACAAGCCCATTACATTATTTTTATAGTTTATAAGAATATAAGTTCTGACTAGCAGTATTGCTAAATGTTCATTGAAAGAGTTGGAAAATAGCTTAGAAATAGTTTTATCCACTCTATTTCTCAAGTTATTTATCCTCCAGGACAGTTGTGACAGATGTTTATAGACGACACTATCAGAGTGAGATAACCTAATACTTAGAGAACTGTACTGTTTCATTGTTGGGCAGTCTAGTTTTCCAAATGTCTCTTACATTGAGTTTAAATGTCTTGAGTCTTCCCTGGCCCTTCATTAGTGTGCTGTTGCTCTCCTCTGAAATCACCCATAGTAAAATGCTTTTCAATATGCTATATTTCAATATTTGAAGTCATTTGCTAACCACCTCTATGGTTTCTCTTCATTAATTTAAAAGCACTTAGCCTTCTTCCAGATTTCACATAATTCTTTTTTTACTTATCTATACATATTTAATTTATAAGTTTTCTTAAAATGTTCCAGAAAAAGGCTTCCTCTGCAGGGTGGCAGAGCATGTGTGGGAGATGAATGTTACATTTCTCTGTGTCTGGCACTTCTTGTAATGCTGTTACAAGTTTTGCATTTGCAGAGGTGTTTTGTTTTTCTATCTCTACCCTCAATATCTTCAAATCTTTAACAATTTATGCCATACCTTAGAAGAATAAATGCTTCACTCTGGCCTTGACCCTTAATGGATGCTAAAATACCCATAAAAAAGAATGAAGTGTATGTAAAATTAATCCCCCCCATCTTCTATGTAGCCAGCATAACTTGCAAATTACTTTCTCATTCTACTTCAGATATTCTTATTGAACTTTCCTTATATTTTCAGATTGATTCCCATATCTATTTGAAATCATAGTTTCTTTGATGACTATTTCTTAGTTAACTAAAAGTAATTATCATATTACTTATGCCATCCCCACTAACAAATAATAAACAACACGACTTGGATACTGCCTATGTACCAGATCTTGAGCTAGGTATTTTAAAAATTACTTGTATTTCCTTTTCAGGGAAATTTTTCATTTGAGATATTTAATATGTGGAAGACTGGAGCCATTCCTTCCTTGATGAATATTTTCCTCTATTGATTACAAGGATTAGAGATGCATGGCTCTTGTATATCTTATAAACTATGACAGTTCATAACAAATTAAAATCCTATACTATGAAGTTTTGCTTCATTATTCCTTGCCTTATGTGGTATAATCTATTTTAATTTTAATAATTTCCAATTTTGGAAGCTGGGCATGATGGGGTTCAAGTATGTGGGCACCAGAGGGCTTGAGTTCTTGCACAACATACTACATAATGACCTTTGCATGGACCAACTGCACAGTGGCATTGTGTGTTAGCATACATTAAGAAATCCCTTGAACAAGACAGTATATTTGAAAAATAATTACCTTGATCACAACAAACAAAAAAGAGAAAGAAAGAGAGAGAGAGAAAAAGCTTGTGATGGTTATTAATGTAACAGAAACCACAGACAGAATATTTTGTAATAGTTGGCAGGTTGAATCTGAATACATATTACTTATACATTTTTATATTTTGAAAAGCTACATTATATATTTTATTTTTTTCCTAACAGTGTGATCATTTTACTGAAATCTGACATCATTAAAGGTAGGTGAGGGGCAGAAGTATTATTGACTGGAGAATACTATAGCACAAAATTAATAAAAAGTAGTTATCTTTCATTTATATCACTTTTTTCTTTTTCATTGTTTATATAATTTTTTCTTTTTTTAAATTTATTTATTTATTAAAGATTTCTGCCTCCTCCCCACCACCACCACCCATTTCCCTCCCCCTCCCCCAATCAAGTCCCCCTCCCTCCTCAGCCCAAAGAGCAATCAGGGTTCCCTGCCCTGTGGGAAGTCCAAGGACCACCCACCTCCATCCAGGTCTATTAAGGTGAGCATCCAAACTGCCTAGGCTCCCACAAAGCCAGTATGTGCAGTAGGATCAAAAACCCATTCCCATTGTTCTTGAGTTCTCAGTAGTCCTCATTGTCCGCTATGTTCAGTGAGTCCGGTTTTATCCCATGCTTTTTCAGACCCAGGCCAGGTGGCCTTGGTGA
This sequence comes from Chionomys nivalis, assembly GCF_950005125.1. NCBI lineage: Eukaryota > Metazoa > Chordata > Mammalia > Rodentia > Cricetidae > Chionomys > Chionomys nivalis. The sequence continues at coordinate 25,029,122 of NC_080105.1, forward strand.
TTTCCCGATAGAACATCCCCATTTTCTCAGTGTGTGGGTGCACCCCTCGCGGTCCTGAGTTTCTTGCTCGTGCTCTCTCTCTCCTTCTGCTCCTGATTTGAACCTTGAGATTTCATTCCGGTGCTCCAATGTGGGTCTCTGTCTCCTTTCATCGCCTGATGAAGTTTAATATTCAGGAGGATGCCTATATGTTTTTCTTTGGGTTCAACTTCTTATTTAGCTTCTCTAGGATCACGAATTATATGCTCAATGTCCTTTATTTATGGCTGGAAACCAAATATGAGTGCGTACATCCCATGTTCCTCTTTTTGGGTCTGGCTTACCTCACTCAGGATATTGTTTTCTATTTCCGTCCATTTACATTTTCTTTTGTTTATTTTTCATTTATACTTTTATTTTAAATCACATTTGTCAGCATTTATTTATTTGAATGGTTTTTATGTATTATTGTGCTCATTTAATTACATTTCAAAGGCCATACAATATTATAATTATTATAGTACTAAAACCAAAATTATTGATATGGGACCTCTAACATAATAAGCCCTAAATGCTGAAAATAATGTACAACAGGTCACAACAACAAAAGCAATGCAAGCCAGCATGGCTGTGGTATCAGTGGAGCTGATATAATATTAAAGCTTTAGGAAAGACTTTCATTAATCTCCTCATATCCTACAGGGAAGAGTTGAGCTTTATCTTCTGGGAAGCGAGAGATAAAAGTATCTAAGCAGAGCAAATAAAGTTTGTATTTTAGAGAGATAATTTACATCATAATGTGAGAAAAAATGTGTAAGAGGCAAGAACAGAAGTGGATTCTGGAAGCCTAGAATTATTTTTACTGTAATGTCAGAGAGATAATAACTGTTCTGAATTATAGCAACAATGGAAATAGAAGTGTGTGTGTGTGTGTGTGTGTGTGTGTGTGTAAAATTAATGGGTTCTATAACAATTTTTGAATCAATTAAAATCTCATTCTATAAAAAAGTCAAATATGCTTCTAGTTTTTATTGAGCTTGTAGTATTATCAGAAATTAAACATTAAAAAGTTATGTGTAATAAAAACATAGGGGTTTTGGAAGCTGAAGTACTGACAAGATCAGTTGGTAAGTTCCTACTTTGGTGATTGGATTGGGCACTCGGTGTAAAAGGAAAGTTTGAAAGTAACAGCAGTGGCAGAGGCATTGCACTACAGTGCTACAGTAGAGATACATTCGTTAACACATCACTTAGAACTGTTTTGTTTATTTATTTTTATTGATTTTATTGAGCTCTACATTTTTCTCTGCTCCTCTCTCTTCCTTTCCCCTTCCCTTCAACCTTCTCCCATGGTCTCCATGCTCCCAATTTACTCAGGAGATCTTGTCTTTTTCTACTTCCTATGCAGATTAGATCCATGTATGTCTCTCTAAGAGTCCTTATCATTATCTCTGTTCTCTGGGATTGTGGATTGTAGGCTGGTTTTCTCTGCTTTATGTCTAAAAGTCACTTATGAGTGAGTACATATTATATTTGTCTTTCTGGGTCGGGGTTACCTCGTTCAGTATGATATTCTCTAGCTCCATCCATTTGCCTGCTAATTTCAAAATGTGATTCTTTTTTTCTGCTCTGTAGCATTCCATTTTGTAAATACCATTTTCCTTATCCATTCTTCAGTTGAGGGGCATTTGGGTTGATTCCAGGTTTTGGGTATGATAAACAATGCTGCTATGATCATAGTTGAGCATATGTCCTTGTGGTACGATTGAGCATCCTTTGGGTATATACCCAAAAGTGGTATTACTGGGTCCTGAGGAAGCTGTTTCCTAAATTCCTGAGAAATCGCCATATAGATTTCCAAAGGAGCTCAAAAATCTGTACTCAACTTTATATGGAAAAGCAAAACACCCAGGATAGCTAAAATAATCCTGTACAGTAAAAGAATTTCTGGAGACATCACAAACCCTGACTTCAAACTCTCTACTACAGAGTTGCAGTACTGAAAATACCCTGGTATTGGCATAATAACAGATAGGAGGACCAATAGACCAAACTGAAGACCCATATATTAATCCACACATTCACAAACACCTGATTTTTGACAAAGAAGCAAAAAATATAATATGGAAAAAAGAAAGCATATTCAACAAATGGTGGTGATGTAACTGGATGTCAACCTGTAGAGGAATGAAAATAGATTCATACCTATCATCATCCACAAATCTCAAGTCCCAATAGATCAATCACTCAACATTAATCCAACCACACTGAACCTCATAGAAAAGAAAGTGGAAAGTAGACATTCCTGTGCACATTGGCACAAGAAACCACTTCCTAAATATAACCCCACTAGCATAGACACTGAAACAATTAATAAATGGGATATCCTAAAACTGAAAAGCTTCTGTAAAGCAAAGCACATAGACAACAAGACAAAACAACTGCCTTCAAAATGGGAAAAGATCTTCACCAACCCCACATCAGACAGAGCGCCGATCTTCAAAATATACAAAGAACCCAAGAAATTGGTTATCAAAAGAACAAATAATCCAATAAAAAATTGAGTACAGACCTAAACAGAGAACTCTCAGATGAATAAAATGGCTGAAAGACACTTAAGGAAATGCTCAACATCCTTAGTCATCAGAGATATGCAAATCAAAACAATTCTGAGATTCCATCTCACACCTGTAAGAATGGGCAAGATCAAGAATAATTACAACTTATGCTGGAGAGGATGTTGGGTAAATGGAACACTCCTCCATTGCTGGTGTTGTTTGTTTTGAAAGGAAGATATCTTGAATATCTTTATATCTTGAACATTTTATAATTAGTCATCATGATCCTGTGCTTCTTTTACTCAAAATGCATGATTAGAATGGATTTGTGTTTTCAAAGAGTAATTATGGGTTCGGCACAGCTGATGGATGAGCAGCAGTGATGCAGCAGGGGTGGGGAACCAGGGAGCTCTTTAAAGGAAGAGAATCAAACAGTGAATAAAGTATGTTTCCAAGACAGTTACTAAGTAATAGAAAACATACCTAAATGTAAAACCATATTTCTTTATACTTCATTATATATCCTTTCCAAAAATTGGAGGTTTGTATACTGTCAACCCTAGTTCAGTTAGAAGGAAGATAATGTTCAAAAGAAACAAAAAGCAGAAAGAAAGAAAGAAAGAAAGAAAGAAAGAAAGAAAGAAAGAAGAAATGAAGGAAGGAAGGAAGGAAGGAAGGAAGGAAGGAAGGAAAGAAAGAAAGAAAGAAAGAAAGAAAGAAAGAAAGAAAGAAAGAAAAAAGGAAGGAAGGAAGAAAGGAAGGAAGAAAGCAAGCAAGCAAAAGGTCTGGTGATGGGTATCAAGGTAACAGAAACCATAGACAGATAAGATTGTAAGAACTAGTGACCTAAATCAAAAAAACTGAGTTATAATTCAGGAAAATTATAAATCACAGAAATGTCTTTTGGTGAAAATACTGTGTTTCAGAAGTCAGACCAGAGATGGAAGTCAATGAGTACCATTAATGTACTTCAAAACTGATCTTGACATTCTAGGGATGTTGGTTCAAATATGATTTTAGTTATGCTATAATGAGTATTTTATTTACTAGCTGAAATGGAAGACTCAATATCCAGTTACTCTTAGTGCTAGCCATGTCATTTTTCATAAAGGACTTTCTGCCCGAGACACATTTTAAACCATGAAATAAGGGTAATTAATATCAGTCACATGAATGTATCATGGAGAATACAAAAAGAGATAAATGTCTTTTTCTCATTACAGATGTAAATTAACCATAATTTGTTCACTAAGTAGTACTCTATTATATATATATATAGTAAGCTAATCTAGTTAAATGAAAACTGAATAATTGTTTAATTTTCATTTCATTAAAATTTATATTATGTATGTATTTACATATGGGTTATACATCTATGTATGAATGGCTATAGAGTTCTATAAGAAGAATTGGATCTGCTGTAAGTGGTGAGAGGTTACACATGATTGTGAACCACCTGAAATAGATAGTGAGACCTGGATTTGTATCCTCTTCAAAATTAGCACAGACTCTTAAATCCAAAGTTATTACTCCAGCCACTCCTCTTATATTTAATAAGTGATTAGTCTTGCAGGGCTTGGAGGTAGATATTTGAAGACCTAAAGTAAGAGCATTATAGGTCTCAAAACTACCTGGAATACAAGATAATACGTTTAAGAACAGCCTCATCAATACAGTGAGAACATGTCTCAAAATTTAAAGAAGAGAGTAAAAAGAAGAATGAAAATATATTTCTGATATTCCCCAATTTTGAAATAATCAAATAATAAAAAACAGTAATTAGATCATTGCATTGTTAGAACTTGTATTTGAAGCTTAATTTTCTATCAATTTGCCAACGTTAGTTCTCTATCAAGATAATAATGAATATGTTGTTTTCTGTCCAGTGTCGGTTAAATACACCATAACTTCCATTTCTAATAGTCTCAAATAATTTTGTTGCAGTTAAGGTTTAAGTTTAATCTTGAAGACTAACTTGAGTTTGCTCATGTTACTTGTACTAGAAAATGCCATGACCGTGTAATTGGCTTGTATTATTATTATTAAATATATAGTTTTATTTTACATTGCATGTGCCTCTTCTTTTTACTCAATACTATAGTATACATTCCTTGAGGTCAGTGAGCATGTCTTATGTTCTGGCATACTCCTTAACATATCATGATAGCTTACAGATACTTGTTATATGTAGCATCAAGGTGTCTAGTATTAAGAAGTAAGTTTGACTGCTAATATAGCCTGTTTTAGATGCTTGGAATTCTTTACAATTACATGGCTCTCAAGTAAAACTTTGTTAAGCAGGTTAATTTCTTTTTAGACAATATCTTAGAAAGGTTTTCTTCATGGTCTTACTTGCTATTTTGATGAAGCTCCATGCTGAATAAATAGGGTTTGAAATTTTATTTCTCAAAAATAAAAGCACTATAAAATGAGTACAATAAAAATTCCCTCATTTAAGACTTAAATTTTTCTGATTCTTTAAAGTTATCTAGGGATGCTTTGTTTTTCCTTTTTGCAATTCCAGACCCGTAAAAATGTGTTATGTGGTCTACTATTGCAACAAAACCCCCAAATATTTAGGAAATTCTTCTTGTGTAAATATTACTCTCAAACTTGTTTTGTTTCCCCCAGTGAGTAAGACTATATAGGGCCATGTGCCAATAATGAGGCTCATGGTTATCACAACTCAACTCTACAACTGCTCACCAGAAGCCCCCAGTCGAAATTATCATTACTTTTAAAGTTCTCTGAAAAAATATTAAATGAAATAATTTCAATACATTGTATATGTTGTATATTGTTTTAGTCCCTCTGTAACCTATCCAAAATATCTCCTGTAACATGGATGGGCCTGGCTTGTTTGTGTTTTCTGTCCTGCCCTGTATCCCCCAGCTGTTTAGTCCCAGAGAAAAATCACACATAGGTCTCTATAAATTATAAAGCTGATTGGACCATTAGCTCTAACCTCTCACTGGCTAACTCTCACATCTTGATTAACCCATTTTCCTGATCTATGTTAGCCATGTGGCTCAGTACCTTTTTTCAGTGAGGCAGATCACATCCTGTTGCTTCGGTGTTCTGGGCAGAAATGGGAGGAATCAGCTTCCTCCTTCCCAGAATTCTCCTGCTCTCATTAGATCATTTCTACTTCCTGTTTTTCCCAGCTATATTTTCTACCTGGCCAATCAGTGTTTATTTAAAACATGATTGACAGAATACAGGCAATTCTCCTGCACCAATCTCCTATGAAGTCCTTGATGAGGTAAGGTGAATCATACCTAAATAACCCCATTGAGGTATAAAGGCAGAGAAAATAAATAAAGATAGAAGGAGAAGAGTATCATATTTTCTCATACGAAAATCTATCAATGTAATCCATCATATAAATAAACTGAAAGAAAAAACCATATGATCATTTCATTAGATACTGAAAAAGCATTTGACAAAATTCAACATCCCTTTATGATAAAGGTCTTAGAGAGATTAGGAATACAAGGGTCGTACCTAAGTATAATAAAAGCTATTTATAGCAAGCCGTCAGCTAACATCAAATTAAATGGAGAGAAACTCAAAGCTATTCCACTAAAATCAGGAACACGACAAGGTTGTCCACTCTCTCCATACCTCTTTAATATAGTGCTTGAAATTCTAGCAATAGCAATAAGACAACATAAAGGGATCAAAGGGATTCAAATTGGAAAGGAAGAAGTTAAACTTTCATTATTTGCAGATGATATGATAGTGTACATAAGCGACCCCAAAAACTCCAGCAAAGAACTCCTTCAGCTGATAAACACCTTTAGTAGCATTGCAGGATACAAGATCAATTCCAAAAAATCGGTTCCCTCCTATACACAAAGGATAAGGAAGCAGAGATGGAAATCAGAGAAGCATCACCCTTCACGATAGCCACAAATAGCATAAAATATCTTGGGGTAACTCTAACCAAGGAAGTGAAGGATCTATTTGACAAGAACTTTAAGTCTATGAAGAAAGAAATTGAGGAGGATACAAGAAAATGGAAGGATCTCCCTTGCTCTTGGATAGGGAGGATCAACATAGTAAAAATGGCAATTCTACCAAGGGCAATTTATAGATTCAATGCAATCCCCATTAAAATCCCATCAAAATTCTTCACATATCTTGAGAGAACAATAATCAACTTTATATGGAGAAACAAAAAACCCAGGATAGCCAAAACAATCTTATATAATAAAGGATCGTCTGGAGGCATTACCATCCCTGACCTCAAACTCTATTACAGAGCCTCAGTATTGAAAATAGCTTGGTATTGGCATAAAAACAGAGAAGTCGATCAATGGAACCGAGTAGAAGACCCCGATTTTAACCCACAAACATATGAACACCTAATTTTTGATAAAGGAGCTAAACGTGTTCAATGGAAAAAAGAGAGCATCTTCAACAAACGGTGCTTGCAGAACTGGTTGTCAACGTGTAGAAGAATGAAAATAGATCCATATCTATCACCATGCACAAAACTCAAGTCCAAATGGATTAAAGACCTCAATATTAGTCTGAACACACTGAACCTGATAGAAGAAAAAGTGGGAAGTACTCTACAACATATGGGTACAGGAGATCACTTCCTACGTTTATCCCCAGCAGCACAGACATTAAGGACAACATTGAATAAATGGGACCTCCTGAAACTGAGTAGCTTCTGTAAAGCAACTTATCTGATGTTATTTTGCCTTTCCTACATGCCTTTCCTCATGGGGAGTGAGCATGTGCCACATCATAGTGTTGACTCAATGTAGAGGTTTATGAGTTCACCTGATTTTGTTTTTTTTTTTTTCAAAAATCAGTTACTAAGATAATTGATTTCTTTGCTTAGACGCTTTGGTCACCTTATATCAGTGGTTCTAAACCTTCCTAATGCTCTGACCTCTTAATACAATTGCTTATATTGTGGTGACCCCCAGCCATAAAATTATCTTATTGCTACTTCCTAACTGTCATTTTGCTATATATAAATATCTGATATGTTACCTGAAGGAGGTCACGACCAACAGGTTGAAAATCACTACCCTATATGATTGAGCTTCCATCTTTAGTAATTCTGATGCTTTGTTCTTATTTTCTTTCAAAATTGCCTATAAAAGATGATATAATGGCCAAAATTATTATAATCATATCAAAACTACTTTCTAAAAATTAAATGTATATACTTATTTTACATCTCAACTGCAGTTCCCCTCCCTCCTGTTCTCCCATTCCCTCCTCCCATCTCGCCACCTATGCACCCCATCCCCAGTCCACTCCTCTATTTCTTTTCAAAATGGGGAAGGTCTGTTAACAAAACAGGGCATATCTAATTTCTGTAGGGCCAAGAACTCCCCTCCCCCTATATTAAGACTGGGTAAGGCAACTCAGTAGGAGGAATCGGTTCCCCAAAAGCAGCTAAAGCATTAAGAACAGCTGTTGCTCCCAATGTTAGGAGTCCCACGATAGACCTAACATACAACTGTCACATATATGCAGAGGGCATAGGTCAGTCTCAAGAAGGCTCCCTGGTTGTTGATTCAGTCCCTGTGAACTCCAATGACCCCACGTTTGTTGTTTCTGTGGGTTTTCTGGTGATGTCCTTGACCCCTCTGCCTTCTCCAATCCTTCCTCTCTCTCTCTTCAACAGGATTCCCCAAGCTTGGCCAGATGTTTGGCTGTGGGTCTCTGTATCTGTTTCTATCACTTATTGAATGAAGGTGCTCTGATTACAATTGGGCTAGACACCAATCTATGAGTACAGAAGAATACTATTAATATTGTTAAGCATAATTACATTTTTTTAAAAAAAAAATCTCTGGTTGTGTTTGATTCTCTCCTATGACTCTGGGTCATCCAGCCTGTGGGTTTGGAACTCAGAACTCAGTGTCAGAGATAGTCTCAATCTCATTGCATGGCTCTCATTTTGGACAATTTACTGGTTGCCCACTCCTGCAATCTCTGTGCTACCCTTACCCCAGCATATCCTATAGGCAGGATAGACTGTAGGTTGAAAGTGTGTGACTGGGTAAATGTCCTAATCCTTCTGCTGAAGTATACTTAAATTTATAGCTAGAGAATTAAAAGAGATCAAGGGGCACAAATTTTAAAGGCAGAAGTCAAAGTATCACTATTTGCAGATTATATGATAGTATACATAAGGAACCCAAAAAATTCTGTAAGAGAACTACAGCTGAAAAACATCATTAGTGAAGTGACTGCATGTGAGATTAACTACAAAAAGTAGTACTCTTATATACAAATAATAAACAGGTTAGAAAGAAATCAAAGAACAAAAACACTTCACAATAGCCACAAATAATGCAAAATATTTTGAGATAACTCTAACCAAGCAATAGACCTGCTTAGAAAGAACTTCAAAAATTGCTTTGAAAATGTTTCTATGCAACAAAGGTAACTATTTGATTAATAAATAAATCAATAAACTTAAAAGTTATATAATTGTAGACAATTTTACCATCCACAAATTTAATAACATTTTGCAAGACTTATGTGGTTTTCTGATATTTCCTATATGGTTTTTGAATGTTGGGACTTAGTTATCTTTTTCAGATTATATCCTTAAGAAAATGGTATGATAACATATCCAAGAATGAGGCACTTTTAGAAATGATACAGTCATTATAGACTAATAATGAACAGCAAGCTTACAAGATTAATACCATTGAAAATCAAAAGTTAGATGAAAAAAAATTATACCATTGAAAAGGATAACATTAATTTGACAGACAAAATTCAATTCATGACAAAGTGTATTGAAAAATTATCTGAAAGAATTCTTACTGTTGAATCTGACAATCAAAATCTATTTAAAAAGTTACGATATGTTAGCAGATAGAGTATCTCTCTAGGAAGGCAATCTGTATGCTATTCAAATAATGATCAAGGATGAGATGTTATCTTTAAAGAAAAAACTTCATACCTTGGAATCACATGTGTAGAATATGGACCAGAGGTTACGTGCCTCAATAAAATCTCTAGAAATATATACAGGCCAAGAGATTCAGGCTTTACAGAGGACAGTAGTAAAAAGATTTGAAACAATTGAGGGAAATATTGGAGTTGATGGTCAGGAAAAAAAGGAAAAAGAACAGGGCTTAACATTACTAGTGTGTGTCAGAATCAGAGATGGCTTACTCAGGATTTTAAATTCCTATCCTGGGGGTTGGAGTGGAATTTATGTACTCTCAGGAATCTCTTTGAAAAAAGAAAAAGGGGAAATTGGATGAGATAATAGATAGATTAGAGTGAACTTTTTCACACTAATAATAATAGTAAGTAATAGAGTGAATACTTGTGAGCTATTATTTATAGGCAATTTATCTTGGTATAGATTCTTGTATATTGATTCAAATTTAAATTGTATTTGTCATATTGAATATTGTTCTATTTCTGTTTACAATTGTACCTAGACAAAGTTATTTTGTCACATTGTATGCATGCATGCTTCTACCTCTGCTTAAGACATTTTGTATATTGATACAATTTTAGGATATATTTACCATATTGCTCTATATATTTCTACATATTTTCAAGATACTTATACATTGTTTACATTTTGAGGTCATTGTCCTGATTTGTTACACAGTTGTATAAAGATTTTTTAATATTATAATATTAAAGTTATATTTTAATATTCTAATATTTAAGCTATATATGTATTAAGAATTATAGGTCAATATTCATTCATGTTTGTCATACTTATAGTTGGACTAATCAGGTTCTTTAGATTCATAGAGATTGTATTCTGCATAGATAGGTAATCCTCAACCACTTCAAAGAGCTGTAGAATATGGCATTTAAATAACTTATGGTTTTGTTGTCATGAGACACAAATGTTCCTGGCAGCACCAATCTATTCCTCTTCTTGGAGCTTGTTTTTTTTTTATTGGCAAAACTGACCTTTAGGCAAGGAACTGCCCATATCTTGAACACTGACAAAATGCATTGTGTCTGGACAGGACAAGCAGGATACAAGAAGAAAGACTATCAAATCTTGCCAGGACAGGGCAAGACAGTTTTGAAAAATTCCTTCCTCTGAAAATGGTCTGTCAGTTATTCTGGGGCTTAACCAAAGTTGGTTGCTCCAACATTGCAAATGAGGCTTTGGGTGATTGCCTAGGTAGCTAGTTGTCTCTGTCATTTATTGCACATTTTGCAAGCTGCTTGATTGCATTTCCTGTTTACTCAAGTAATATTATTCCCCTTCTCATGTCTTTGATGAAGTTGAAGACAAGATAGTTGTAGTTACTTTTTATTAATGGCTTGGTCAAGCTTTTTCTAATACAAGACTTAGACTCCTTAGGATAGGATAATTGTTGAAACATTTAGCATATACATCTTGATTGATCTTGTTTATGTTGGCTGTAATTGTAATTTTTATACTTTATATTTGTTCTTACAGTTTTGTGTGAGGCTTATATCTCTCTTATTTAAACAAAAGGGGGAGGTGTTATAGGAACTTCTTCAGCCAATAGCTTTTAAGACTATCTTTAATCCCAGCACTTGGGAGGCAGAAACAGGCAGATCTTTGTGAGTTTGAGGCCAGCCTAGTCTACAAGAACTAGTTACAGGACAAGCTCCAAAAAGCTACAGAGAAACTCTGTCACGAAACACACACACACAAACACACACACACACAAAGACACCATGCTTGGGTATGGCCTCTTATACTATAAGTGCTGATGTAAAGCGCCTGCTCACTCTGTTCTGGCAGCTGGATTCGGTTTCTGTTCCCTGTTCATATAGAGGACTGTGATCTGTGAGTCCACCCTTAAATAAATAACCCTTTATTATACCCAATTCTGTGCAAGTGTGGGATTATTTTGTAACTTTCAACATTGATAAATAATTAAAAACAAAAGCAAAATATGTTGTTAAGAAAGCATATTAACTTATCAAAATGAGACAGAAATCTAAACTCTAAGAGATTCTAAATTTAAGCCCTGGCTAAAGTCTCTAGAGACTTGACAATGCATCCAGTGGACAAGTTGATGATGTCACTGACAGTGTAGGAATCCTTCCATAGCTAAGGGCAAGCACCTGGAGTGATCAGTCTAGAGTTCTTCAGAGTTACTTTCAAACAGGAAATTAATTTTAAGTTATAGCAACACTATACGCTTCTATCTATCTTTAGTTTGTTCATTGGTTTGCTTGTTTGTTTTGTTTTTCAGGACAGGAATTCTCTGTGTAACAGAGATGTAACAGCTCTAGATATCCTAGAACTTGCCTTGTGGATGAGGTTGGTCTTGAACTTAAAGAAATCTGCCTGCCTCTGCCTCCCTAGTGCTGGGATTAAAGGTGTGAGCCACCTTCACTTGGTATGCTTTCATGTTTCTTACTAGGTACTCAGCTGGATCATGGACTTGTTAAAGCCAAAGTTCACTACCCACTCTTCTAAGAGGACAGATGTGTTTACAGAGGGCGTGGGCCCATGATTGGTTTCTTGCAGGTGCCTAAATTGAGTCTCTGTGACCAATAAGAGGTGATGTGTAGCCGTTAAAACTAAAGAAATATTTAGCTGCCATAGGCTCTGCTTCTTCCCTTCATACATTTTCTCTTTGTTTCTGATACAGACATAATGCCTAGAGGTAAAAACAGCAACTTTACATTTACCAATTACTGAAACACCACACAAGCAGAGAGAAGCATCCAGAGTCATTGGTAACTTGGCAGAAGGGCAGCATTAGCCCAGTCTGCCTCCCTCTGGATTTCAATTGTGTGAGAATACAAACCTTCGTTTGATTAAGTCCTGGCTGCCAGTTCTTTGTGCTTTCAACTGAAAGCAGTCATAACTATGCCAGCAGTTTTCTTTGCCATTTAACAGAGCCCTTTGGTATTCTTTTCCCTCTCTTTTCTATTGAAGTAGTAAAATGAGTGTTCTTTAGAGGAACAAATAAGTTATGAACCTCAATATTCCAAGCTGGCTTTTCTAAGCAGGGCTTTGTGAATTAAACATCCGGGGTAATATTCTTAAGGTCTCCTCTGAAGGCACAATAATATAGCTCTGAATGAATTCATAGGAATGCCTGGTGCCCTTTCTGACCATGTATAGCTTTCAGAGCCACAAAGAGAGAATCAAAGTCAGTTGATTTATTCAGGAAACAGACTCTCCCATTTCTGCAAAATAATGGTAAAGGAAAAAAAAATAGATAGGACGTAACTCATCAATTAAACTTGACATTGCTCAATTGCCTAAACATGCTGACTCTATCAAAGAACTTGGCTGGTCCTTGATGTAATACAACTCTTTCACTATGTCTTGGCCCTTCACCTACCTTATCCCAGCACAAACTGATAAAGTATTCATTCCCTCGTTTATTTACTCTTTCAATAAACATTTAGGAAGTACTTGTCCTAACCTTTAGCATAACACTGATTGTTAGAAATTAAAAGCAGACAACACTCCTCCCTGACTCCCAAGAAGATGTAACATGTAGGGGGAGCAATCTTTAACAAGCAAGCAGACACAACTTGGTGGCACATGTAGCTTAAGAAAGTGCCACAGAGGATCGAGAAAGTCATAAGTCCACACTGGTACCTGGGAGGGGCTGAAAGATATCTCAAGCAGAGAAACAGGTTCAACAGAAGTATATGCAGGAAGCATAATATTGTTCACAAAGCTGTAAAACTGTTGAGAGCACTGGGATCCCAGACTATGTGAATAGACAAGAGGAGCCGTGACCACATTGCTAACAGTAGTATGATCAAACACAAACACGCATGTTAGGAGTATTAGAATGGATAACAATGAGGAAATCTATTTAGACTTGTAAAAATGATTTACTTTTTCCATCAAAGTTTGAAATAATGAAACCTTTGAGATTTTAGGGTAGAAGTTAGAGTGTGTAAGACCAAAATTATAAAATATGAACTTTGGAACAAAAATAGCGATTACAGAAATGAGATACGAAGGTATGTCCAAAGACTATTAACTCATTTCCTTACTGAGTGACCAGGAAAGTTATCATCTTCTGTGTTATTTGAAATATGACACAGGGGAAAATAAGTACTCCTGATAGAGAAATACTTTAAATCTGGATTTCAACTAGATGTTGATGTTGCAGAGTAGAAGGCAAGTTTATGATGTGCAGCAAAGAAATAGCCTTAATATCCTCATTACATACTGATTCATGTTTCATTTATAAAGTGAGAAACATCATATATTTGCAGATCATTTGGTTAACAATACATGCACACTGTCTAATAGATTCTCACAGGGATGTGGTTGATGTCATTAGTAGCCTGACAGTGAAATTCCCATGAGAAATTCTCATGACTGCTGGAGGTCCAGGGAATATTAGACACTGGTGCATACATACTTGCTCAAAGTGGCCATCTCCAGAATGTTTGTAGCATTGAATTAATCCAATGATAACAGAGTTGCAGAAGAGAAGATAGAACTCATCCCTCTGCAAAGATGTCCACCAAAGAAATAGTCATTTAAATGACTGTGAAGTAGGCAAATGTATCCAAATTTTTCTCATTTCACTGGCTACTCCCTTAAAGTGTTTGCTCTGAGTTTAACAAAAAGGAATCTGAAGTTTAGGAACAATAAAGGCTCTGATTGATGACAAAGCAGAGGAAATATTGCTGCAGTATTATTTCTGCCTTTTGTTCTTCCTTTCCCCTTGGTCTACCAAACACTTAAATGGAAAAAGAAACTGAACAAGGTCTCAGTTCTGTAGGGTAGCATAATTGAATGCACTGGAGACCTAAAACAAGGCTGTGGCAGAATTCACTGAATAATCAACAGAGACACAAGCGCTTTATATATGTCAAACATTTTCAGAATACCTGAGCAGGCTGAATTTTTTCCCCACAAGGAAGACTGAATTTTCCTCCACAAAATAAATAAAATAAACTTTTAGAGTTACATTGTGTTTCCCGTATGCATTCACAAGTACCCGCAAAGGAAACTACTATAACTTAGGAAAATTCACTCCAGGTTACCTTGTCCCTGGGCCTAAGCAGAAGCAGCAAGCGGGTTGCCCACTGCCCTCTTTTGGACACTGTGTGTAAATGCATTGCTCATAGCAACTGGTTTTCTCATAATGTAGACTCAGTTTTAGTTCACATATTTTTTTTTTATTTTGAATATCACGGTTTCATGAGTAGTAACAATGTTACCCTTCTATTAATGGTAAGGTGTCCAAGATGGTCAATGCATCTTCAAGGATGTAAGTATAAGTATTAAATTATTATAACCAAATGGGCTGACACATTCGCTTTAATATTGTAATCTATGAAAGAGCAAATCATGATTATCAGCATGCTTATGAAACATTAGGAAATTTAGAAAGGAGGGGAATGTGGACATGGAGGAAGGAACAAAGTGGGCAAAAGTAGCCAAAGGAAGCATTAAGCGTCTTCGTGATGAGTGTGATTCAATTGCTTGAGTAAAGACCTTGAATTTTCATTTTTTAAACAAATTGACCACATATTCTGAGACCTGTCCTCCACAAACCATGTTTTGAAAATCATTAACTCTCAGTGCTATCTTCTATCTCCCAAAGTTTGTATAACAAACTTATTATGTGAGAAGTTTTCAGTTTTATCTGACCTTTCCTTGCCTCTCCCTAATCCCAAACTTTCTCATTTGGCGCCTCCTGTTTCTATATCCATCTGTGAACTCCGTATGTCTCTTTCACAGAATAGAGCCTAGGCTACTTTCGCACATGAATAAGCAAAAATATATCGCAAGCATATTTACCTTACTGTTTCTAAGATATTTTTTCAAAGGAACTGGTATTTTCAATCATTATCCAAAACAAGCAAACTATCAGTGAGGGCCATTTTATAGGACACATGGGAACGAAAGCAAACATAAAGGTTTAGACCAACTAAAGACAAAACCTCACTTAAACTTGAATGTTTTCACTTCCAACACAATTCTCACTTTGCTACGTACTCTGTCACCAGAAGTTTTTTTCAAAATTCCTACCCCATGTGTTTTTAACTAAGAAATGAAGGCATGCTGAATTGTTGTGTTGCCCCAGGAACCTTTAGTGAAACTCCAGGGAAAACTCAGGAATGTTTTCTCTGTTCTTCACAGAAAACCACCTGACACTATTGGGTTTATTGTTTGTGCATCTAGGGACTCACACTTTGACCAAAGCAAAACTGTTGCTCTAATTCCAATCCATCATTGCCCAAGATTTAGCTTGAATGAGGATTCCCCTGGCAGAGTACACTTTAGGCTTCTCCTGGCTAGAAACACATTTCTTTTCAGTTTGATATAGAATCCCTGAGATTACATCTGACCAAAACATCACCCTGATTCTTTTTTCTCTGACTTACATATCAAAAAGTGAAGAATATCCTGATATTAGTTAATGTTAAAATAAATGTTTTGAAGCAGTTTCACAGATAGAGAAACACGTGTTAGCGTTTTGCTCTGTACTTTGTCTGTTGAGAATGCCTGCTTCCTAATCCTTTCAACTTCCACATCTCAGAAAATGACAACGGCAAGAATGTTCTGGGATATAATTGTGGGAAGTGTTGCTGTCTTCTAAGACTCCTGTGGTCAAGCTCATTCTTCTTCAATGGAAATTAGAAAAATAAGGTGGAGTTTAACAAATAAGTGATATTCTACTGCAATAAAAAATAAATTAACCAAATAAATTTGACAGTTTCAAAGAACAGAAAGATTCCGTCTAGAGTGATGATTCTGTTGTCCCTTTTTCATCTGTGTAAGGGCAGATGTAAAAATATTATCAAGATTTTGTATCCAAGTCTAAGCAGAAAAAAATCTATGCATAGATCAGTAAATTCTTCAAATCACGACTTTGGCCCTGAGTCTGCGTGGCTACTTTCAGAGGCAAAGCCTATGCTTTGCCTGTTCAATGCTCTCAGCATTGAACCATTGAGTTGCAAGCATGCTTTTCTACACACTATCTATAAATAGTAAATAAATCACGTCTTAGAAACTTTGGAATACAAGCCACAGAGTGTCCCCCAAAATGTTATTCCTCAAAACATGGTGTTAAATTCATAATAATTATTTCATAAAGGAAAATTGGATAGAACACACATGCAACACACACATCACACGTGCAACCCACAAACACATACAGCATCCACAGACGTAATGAATGGATAAATCTCTTTTAAAAGAATATATACTACCAAAGGAGGTACGATGTCAAATATTTCAGGCTTATAATTATAACAAAAGACTTGGAATAGAAAAAAAAACACTGTTTTCAACTACAACTTTGTTTCAAGAGCCCTTTAAGTACTCAAATTTTAATATATAAAACCTAGGTTTTATTTTATGTAATTCCTGTTGGATTTGTTTTTAAAACTAAGATGTTTTTCCCCTCTCAGGAGACTCTTTCCACATCATTTGTCAACATCAGCAAAATATATTTAGCAAGCCTGTTGCTCTCCAATGAAATAACTTTTCCATTAAAAAGACACTTTCTTAGCCTTTTTCTTAAAGAGCAGAAATCAAATCTATAACAGCTTTGCTAGGTACCTTCTTGTAGCCTGTGTCGAGCTGAATCCTAAACTAAATGAATGTAACTTTAATATTGCCGATGGTTTTGTTGTTGTTGTTCACTTTGGTTTTTTGTTTTTTTGTTTTTTGTTTTTTTTTTGTTTGTTTGTTTGTTTGTTTGAAAATTGGAGCATGCACAGAGCTGAATGGAGTATGGATATAAAGTAATTCAGTGTATTTTCTTTGCATCTTCGCTGTTTTGTTCTTAGTAAACTAATTGTAAATTTAGTAAATTTCCTCTTTAGCCTTGTGATCATAAATGGGGCCATTACTTCTTGCTTCAAAGGTAGCCCTTTCCCTACAAGGTAATGAGAAATGTGGAAAGTTAGCTCAGAGCTAACATATTACAACTCTAAATTTTAGAACAGAGAAAACAGACATTTCTATAATGTCTTGGAGGCTTTGATTTAAATCACAGGATTCATAAAGAGTTGACTTTGGACTCAGAGTTCACATATTAGCTGACTTCCTGTCCAACTCTGAAGAATGGATACAGGTAGGTCATTAGAGGTTCGCATACACTCAACATGGGTGTTTGATAATCTTGAAAGTTCTGAGTAGTTCCCAGTCATCAGTTCATAGCTATACTGCTAAGTATCTCTTGACCCTCTGGTTGGGATGATAGAAGAAAATTGATAACACATGTTTGTGTGTTGGGGATCCTTCCTGGGAAGCATATCCTCTCCACTGACCAGTAGATCCTTAAGCCATTAAATAGTCTTATCCCGTGAACTAGGTGGAATGTTGTGAACTAATATTTGGATTATATTGGGGTTTTGTTCCCTCTACTTGATCCCTCCCCCAGTTATTTGGCTCAAGGCTGCTTGTTGGGTACGATCTGAATATCAAACTGAACACAATCTTCAGCATTCTGTCACTAACATTTTATATATATATATATATATATATATATATATATATATATATATATGAGACAAGTCTCAGGTAGGTTGACAATATACATGTAACTCTTACTGCTTTGTAACTTCTCATATTGATAAAATTTCCTCATGACTTTTATGACTAGGTAGTGGAAGAATGTGTAAGTGTGTGTGTGTGTCTGTGTGTGTATGTATGTTATTGTTGTGTTAGTGATAATGATGATGCTGGTGATTATATTTTCTCCCTTCTATAATCTGCAAAATATGACTTTGGATAGCAGCCCACTTCAGCCTGTTCTAAGATCTGTACATATGGTGAAGAGGAGAGGAAAAGAAACAAGAATGATGAAGAAATAGGGAAACCAGTAAAGTTAAGAAATATATTAGGAAAGAATTCTGGACATGAGTGTATGTTCATAACTTATTCAGTCATTTAAAAGGCTGAATAAGTGTTTAGGGAGTGTACTACTGAAAAAAATTCAGGGGCATAGGCAAAAATTAAATGTCTTTTAAAAAATAAAACATGGCCTTTGTTTCCTAGGTTTCTTGGAGGCTTGTATTTAATATATTATAGCCTCATATAAAAATGCCCTTCATAAAATGGAACACAAGATCTGAACTCTATTCAAAGATATATACATATATATGCATGTCATAGCAATTAATGAAAAGAGGTCACGAATTTGTATGAGAGAAAGAAGAAATAAAAGGTAGAGTTCAGATGGAGGAAAAGGAAGTGAGAAATGATGAGATTATTAGCTCAAGACAAAAGGTTTAAAAAAAGAAAAAATAAAAATTGAAACTTTCCTGGTAGCAATACTGAGCTATATCTGGTGTATCATCATGGATTTTAGGAGAAATAATTTGAAGTAAAGATTTAAAAAGAATAATTAATGTTAATTTTGTTTTTGTTTCTTTTTTTTTTTTTGATTGCTTTTTCTGTGGCCACTTGAAATGACCGAGAACGACAAAATTAGAAGGAAAACACTGGTTTAGAGAAGGAATATAACATTGAACCTCTTAGAATACTTATACCATTGATATGTGTATGCTAAGTTAATGAATGAAGGGCACAGAAATAAGAATAGTTATCTTACTACCTATAATCTTTAATTTAAAAGGTTTAAGATTACTCATAGAGAAGAAATCCTATCACAAGGGGATGAAGTCAAGGTTGCATAAACATAGAAGTGAAGACTCCTTTCTGGTCATTTTCAACTCCTCTTGTTACTGAACAGACAAGCAGAAACTGTTAACAATGGGAAGTGTGTTACCACTATGCAATGTGGGTGGGAATCCAAGGTATTCTTTGGTCAACCTCTTGTTATCCCATGACCACTGGCAAAGTCAATGGAAAGCGGTGACAAACAAAATAAAAGCTTGTGATAGAGGAACTTGTGGGGTTGGAAGGAAGATGATGGCAAGCAACCAATGCTGATTAAATGTCCTGGAGCAAATATCATGTCAAAGACAATGTTGTTTGTCCTCGTTACTAAAACCTTTTACATGGATTAAGGTAGCACAAAGGAGAGCATTTCATATGAACAAAATAGTTTAGAGAATAGTTAAAAACCATGACTCTCCCACTTTAGCCTGTTCTAAGACTTGCACATATGGAGAGTAAGAGAGGGAGAGAGAGAGAGAGAGAAGGAGGGAGGGAGGGAGGGAGGGAGGGAGGGAGGGAGGGAGGGAGGGAGAGAGAAACAAAATATGACACAGAGATGATAAAAGACAAGTAAAATTAAGAAATATATTTAAAAGGAATTCTGGATGTGAATGTGTATTCATAACTGAGTCAGGAATTAAAAAGGCTGCTGATGTTTTTAGGGCATCTACTGCTGAAAAAACTCCTCGGCATGGCCAAAAATTAAGTATGTCTTTTAAAGAATAAAAAAATGACCCTTTGTTTCCTAAGTTTCTTGAAGTCTGGAAGCATAGTGTCAGTTCTAGTTTGAACTCATCTAAGGAAGAATGGAGAGAGGAGAAAAGACAGAGTGCTAAGGGGAACAGGGGTCGGAAAAATCAAAAGTGTTGCCAAGCAGACTGGAGAATTGCCTCAGTAGGTCAGAGCACTTGTGGCTCATTCAGATGACTTAGGATCATTTTCCAGAACCCACATGGTAGCTCAAAACTACCCATAGGCATGCACAAGGTGAACACACATACATGCAACCAAAATACTCATACACTGACAATAAAATAAACAGACCTATTTTTTTTTGAAGAGTTGTCAAAGGCCAGGAAGAGAAATTAGAAAAGAGAAAATATTTAGGAAAAAGAATTGCACCCTAAATAGGAAGGAGTTCTGGCCTTTCAGAGCTTTGTGAAATTTGTCAGTGTAAGTTTAGAACTTCTGAAGTGTTGGGGAATATTGATTTAAGATGAGTTATATTTATTTATACTGTGGAATATTTGTTTAATGATGCAAAGATATGTGGTGTTCTTTTATGTTGCATTTGTTTAACTCCATAAAGCTGTGTTACTTTGCCTACCTGAAACACCTGATTGGTTTAAAAGAGAGATAAATGGCCTATAGCTCGGCACGAGAGGGAAACAGGCAGGCCTGACTGGCAGAGAGAATAAATAGGAATAAAAATTTAGCTAGTAAAGAATTGGGAAAGGAAGGAATGAGAGGAGAATTAGATGAGGATGCAGGGAGACAGCCACACAGCCAACCATGGAGTAAGAAGGAAAGACAGATATACAGAATCAAGAAAAGTAAAAAGCCCAGAGGTAAAATGTAGTTAAAGAGAAACAGAATAATTTAAGTTAGAAAAGCTGGCTAGAAACAAGCCAAGCTAAGTCTGGGCATTCACAAAAAAGTCTCTATGTAGTATATTTATTTAGGAGCTGCATGATGAGCCCCCAAAGAGTAAAAAGAAGAAAACCAACTACCCTGAAGTCCAGCAAATTCTTGGTGTTTTTCCATTTATTTGTGTTTCTAATGGCAATAGCTACCTGTCCCTGTCATTGCAATCAGGGTTCATAGCAGATTATAATTTGTCTTGGATTCATACTTAGAGACAAAAGTTAATCATATCTTATTGAGTGGGCACTTGGCCTGGTTTGGCCAGAATAATGTTGAAGCTGATATATAGTTACTTTGCTTTTGATATTGTAAAATGTTAAAAGGAACCCTCTCTTCAGGGTTTCAGAAGGCAAACGGAATATTCCATTCATCAGTGCTGTTCATTACATATTCAGCCTTCTTCCTTTTGAGCATGTGAATCCTGTTACACTCCCTCGACAGCTTGGAATTGCTTTCACCTCTGGAAGATGTTCTGAATTCTGTGGACCAGTCTCTTTACATGCCTTTACAAATCTATGCTCAAATTAGCAGCCCCTCTTGTTTCTGCCATGATTCCCAACAATACTCTATAATGGCCTGTTGGCCTGAGGAAGGACATCATTGAAGGGAATCTCAGCTCACTCAGCCTGAACCTGTCAGGAAAGAGATTTATCATTGCTCTGATGAGTCACTATGACTTAAAGTCAATCGTTGTATGACCTAGACCGTTCTCTATTTTATATACTGAATTGTTTTCAGACTTGAAAGAATCTGTTATTTCTCTTCATCTTATAATAACTTTTATAGCTTCTCATTTCTTTTTCATTGAGGCTCTTGGAAGGTACAATCTTTTCTTATTTTAAACATCAATTCCTTTAATAACTTTGCTTTTGTTACTCCCAATATAGTTAAGTTTTTCAACATGGTCACACTGGTACCAATCATATGGAATGTTTCTAATTAAATCCCTTTTTAAAAATAAATGCAAACTTTTAAAGAAGATATGAATAAAATATATTTGAAAATTCTGTAGAAAATATACATAGTGTGTGCACGTTTGATTTACTGCTTAAAATTCATCAATATTAAGATAACTTGCAGAAAGAATATCTTATGCCCAAGCTTCTTTAGTTACACTTAGAATTCATGGAAAATGAGGGCCACCATTCCTGTGTCATGTTTTACTCCTGAAGAGTTTGAGGCTTTTCTTTAATTGAAAATAATCATTAAATTTCTTTCTTTTCTTTTTTCTTTCTTTTTAAAATAAATTAATATAATGCAAGCAGATAGCTTTCAAATACATGAACAAACTACAGAAAAGCAAAGAACCATGGGCTTGATTTTCTTACTTCTTCAGAGGCCAAGAAATGAAAAACATTGTAGCCGAGTGATGATTTCAGCTGTTTCTAAAGGATGAGTCACTGGGGGCAGAATGGGTGACTGGTCAACTCTGCATTTCATTACACACTTGTAAAGGATAACGAGAATCACCTGCCAGAGTTCAGCATCCCATCCAGTGGGAAACAAAAGCTCGGCTGCCCCTAAAACTGACACTGACCAGTCATTTCTAAGGAGACCAGTTGAGCAAACCCAGGTCTTCTATGTAAACAGGGCTGTTCTAACAAATTAGTCAATGGGCTTTTCATTTGACCTGTAAAATAAACATTTTAAAGTTGTTTTGAGACCACTCAGCTCATCTTCCTATGTGGGAATCAGAGCTTTACAAGATCTATATTAAGTCATTTCTAATACGGTGTGTATCTGGAAAGGGTTACTCTCATTACCTTAGGGTACTTCTTCCATTGCTTCCATTGTATGCCTTAGGGACATAAAGGAAGGTGTCAAGGCACCATGCATATACAAACATGCAAAATTGCATACAGATTTAGTTGACTATTTTGAAAATCTATTATAACCCTATGCTAACTGTGACACAGATTTTAGTTTATAATTGTGTCTAAATGCTTTAGAGCCATAGTAATTCTCTCCATAATCAAGGGCAAGGGGACATGCAAGCTAGGGAAACATTTTCAGTTTTACTCCCTAGTCTCAGACCACTTTTCTAGGCACTGCTTTCCATCTTTCTTTGAGAGCTATGTTCTAACACTACTATGGTCTACATCTTAAAGTAGTATTGGGCTTTATGATTTTATGTATTATATCTCAACATATTTATTAGGTAAATAATTTGTAGCCTGAAGATTCATCTTTAATTTTTAGCTTGTTCTTACGAGACGGAAGAGGAGTCCTTTGACATTAGCTTGAAATGATTTTGAAGCTGTTAGGGGCACGTCTACAAGAGAGAGCTTGTTACTGCAAATGAGTGGACCTTATCTCAAATACATCAGGAGGAGGGTATTCTAGTGAATCTTAGTTTGTGCAACATAGTGATGTTTGTAATTCTGTAAAGTTTCTAAAGAGTTAAGATAAAATGTCAAGCTATCATAATTGTCATAACATCATGATGTCAAGAGCATTTTCTATCAACTTGAGAAGTTTACTGAGACAGTATCAGAGACACGGTCTTCATGGAAAAAAACTCTGTCTCTGTATTTTTTTTTCTTGGTGCCTAACAAGGATAGTATTGGGACTAAATTAAGTCGAATAAACCTGAGAAGTCAAACAGGAATGTTTTCTCCACTAAAGGGTGTTTTTGATCACCCAGTCATTCAGGATCAACAGTAGTGTGCTGGTCTCATTCTGGATTTAGATGTCAACACTACAGGAATATTTTTACTTTAGTAGTAAATTTAAAATAATATACGAATTTAAGAACTACAAGGCTAGTCAAAATTATAGGTCACCCTGTTATGCATTTTCAGCTCTTTCAGTGGTATCTCCACTCACCTTAAGAGACTGCCTGATGAAGGTCATGGAATTTTCTGCCTGCCTGAGGTGCATTTCCCTTCTTGGTATCTGATATTAAAGCCTGCTCAAGTTCAAGTCTCAGGTGATGGCAGTATATCAACTGCTGAGAGCAATTGCCTGATGATGCCTACTGGAAGAAAATGTAGTCCAGAGACACTGTGCTGCCTTTAAATATATTGGGCTATTAAGTATATAAAAGTAATCACTCAACTAATATTGCTGTGCAGTGTTAGGACACAAATATTAAAGGGAACAATTCATAATTTTACACCTAATTAATGTGCAATGAGAGGTTAGTTCGTCTGTAATTGAATAATAGCCGCAATGAGGACTGGGTCTTCTAACATGCATTGGGTCATAAGCTTGAATGGCCTTGATGTGACTGGTTTAAAACACACCTGCCAACGTCTTGTCTGGCTCAGAGATATGGGTGCTTTAACAGAGTATATAAATGTCAGGGAAGTCCTTTGATTATGAACAATGACTTGCAACGTGGTTACGGACATCGCGGGTTATTTATTGTGGGTCTAGGGCATCTTAAAACTGTGAACATTAACATAATACAGTTGTGGCTCTTTCAGCTTCCTCCATCTAAGGGATTAAGTGGGGGAAAGGCCATCAAAGCACTTTCCACTTTCATGCTTGACTACTTAAAGGACTCCCACAGAAAATAAATCCACATTTTTATGGATGTGGGAACAGTTAATATTTTATGGAGTCACTTTGCCTCCAGGATTACAAAGACAGGCAGACATATACAAGCAAGTAAGTACTGTTTCATGGCGGATGACACAGCTTTTTAAAGTAAACGTTCTCACCACTAAAGTCTCAAGCACGTTTGGTATTTGAAGCAGTGCACAGACATTTAACCTGTTAAAAATAAATTGCGGAGAATATACTGACATCCTCATTTTGCAGCTGAAACTATTGAGGCTCAAAAAGGAATAATCTGTCTTCTTTCAAGTGTAGAGATTTTCAAGTCCAAAGTCCATTGTTTCTTCTCCAGGAGACACTGATGCTTCCTGTATGGAATGATTGTGAAAGGGGCAAGCAGTTTCCCTGCTCCTCACCAGCTTGGCCTCATGCACTTGTTTAATACAGATCAGCTATAATGGTTTGCAAAGGATACTGACTTCTGCTAACTTATTCTTGCTGATAATCCTAAAACAGCACAGCAGGTAAAAGCTGATAGGTAAAAATATGCTCTTATTATAATGATTGTTACTATACATATATTAATTTATTCATTAATGCCTAAGTTAAATTTTATCATAGGTGAAATACAATAAAATCCACAGGCATTACAAAAGTCCATTGAGATTATTATATATCTGATATCAGTGGCTTGGCAACTGTGCTGTATTAGCACAGATGTTGGTACATTTTATCAACTCACATCAAATAGGCATTTAATGACCTCACATTCCCAAAGTGACCCTATTCCTTCAAATTAACTTTCTTCTCCTCATGAGCTACTGTCCAAAGCTGTATGTACCCTGGTACATTGGAAAGAGCAGTATTTTGATTGGGTCTTCTGAAGGCATGCTTACTAGCTTCTAATATATTCGGTACACAGAAAACATTTAAACATTTAGGTGAATTACTAGATGAGCTTAGATGTAGTTTAGATATAATATCTTACTGTTTAAAGAAGATATTATACTGCTTTTCTAATATATTATATATTGCTTTGAGCTGTTTGGAAATAGATAAAAACAAATCAAGTTGAATTTTACTTAAAAGGTTTTGATATCAAATATCTTAATTATGTGCTCATTTTCACAGAAAATTATTTTATGACATTTTAGAAGAAGCTTGGTTAGAACCCTCAGATATAACAATATAAATAGATGTGAACTTCTGAAAACCTCAGCTTTAGGATCGGGGGATTTTTCACTAGTTAGAACCTCTTCATGCAATTGTAAGGAGCTTGACTTAAATTCCCAAAACCCATGTTGTAGTAGATGCCATGTCTGTAACGCCAGTGCTACTTGACGAACATGGGAAGTTGAAACAATAAAGCCCCAAATCTCTATAGTCAGCTAGCTTTGTATGCACACTGGCAAACAAAAAAATCTATCGTAAACAAAGTGGCAGATGAGAACTGGTACAAACATTGTCCTCTGATCTCCACACATGTACTTTTACCCACACATGAACATACACACACACACAAACATAAAAACAAGCAAACAAAAAAAACCACATATGCTTTTGTAAAAATTTTGTAACAAATGCAAATATAAGAGCCAGAAAATGATGGCACATATGTATGCTACTCCAGGAGATTTAGACACAAGGTTTTTGAGTGAGTGACTAGCAGCCCACAAAACAAAATAAACAAAAAGATCAACAACTGCAACACTTAAAAAAAAAATCACATCTCAATTTCTTCTTTCTCTTTAACCAATAACCTGGATTAACATATATTGAGTATTGCAAATTATTTATATATTTATAAATAGGTTTTAATGCATTAAATACATCTGTTTTAATATATTTTAAATAATCGCTTTGTCTCTTGCAAATTTCTTCAATATGTGATTTGATAAGTGACAGTGGGATTCTTATATCAGTTTATACTTGATAGTATTTTTAAGTACTTTGATAAATTTGTGATTTCAGAAGTAATTCAGAATGAGAGTTAATTTGTAACCACAAACTCTGTCATTAGGTTAAACTACAGGGCGTGAAATTTAAAAGAGTTTATTATATGCAACATTGAAGTTTCACTTTTAAAGTCCCTTTTATATTCCAGGAAAGAAAGTTTCAGGTTGATTTGTCTGCCAGTTGTTCAGACAGTTTCTGACTTTACATCACAAATGAACAGTGTTACCACTAGCCTTGATCTGACTTCTCATCTTCAAACGTCAATCTCCAACTATTGTTGCCTGCATAACCATAATACAATCCAGCATTCACCCTTTAGAAATGGGCTTTTTGATGACCTCTCATTCCCAAAGTGACCTTCCTTTCAAACTAATTTTGTTCTTTTTATAAGCTACTGTCTAACATTCTCACAGCCTAGACAGAAAATATAGCCATATTTTGTGGAGAACATGTTAAAGCATACTAAACAACTTGTGATTTATCCAGTTTATGACAGCTTTAGATACACATTTTAAGATTGAAATGATGAAAATCAAACTTTATCTAAAGACTAACATGATATTTAAATTATTAGAGCTTTAAAAATAATGCATCAAAATTTCTGATAGTTTACAAGTATAAATATAAAGAAAATAGCTTTCACTGAGATAACTTTAAGTTTATTAAAGGCCAATAAATTTAGATAAAAACAGAGTAAAAACAATATAACTGAATATTTGTTATATACAGACACATATGCATACAGTGTTAGAGACTGATGTGTACATTTGTATACATTAAAAGAAATTAATGTTTTCTTTAATCAAAATGAAATAATTAACATTATTTGAAATTCTTATAATTTTGGAAGAATGTTATTTTCTGTTCAATTGAAACACAATTTATATAGAGAGTTTTACTATACATTTTAAATAATGTATTATTGTTTTTTTATGAATATATGTATTTATGCTAAGTTTCTCTGGCACTAACTTCAAAATATAGACAGTTGTAATTTTAAATAAATTTATACAATTTAAGTGACTCTTTTTTTGCTCCTTGATGTAGAGGTAATGTGATCAATCACTTCCCACTCCTGTCATCTTGTTCTCCCTTCCATGATGTAGCCATTCCTTTAAGTTGTTTCTTGTCAGCTATTAGCTCACAGCAATAAGATTAGTTGCCATCATAACCATACATTGATGCTTTCCCAAAACACACAGAAAAGTTGAAGGAAGAGTGGTAAACCTTTGGTCATAGCAATGAGAAAACTAACTACCACAACAGCATGTTTTCCAATATTTTACAAAATTCTTCATGGAAGAGTGACATCACTATTATAAACAGGGAGAAAGTGATGTGTTAGAGGCACAGTGGGCCTTAAAAAAAGCAGGTGTTGGGGAACTGAAGAGATAGATCAGTGATTCAAGAAACTTGTTCCTCTTTCAGAGGAGCTGAGTTTGATTTCCAGCACCTGCAGGATGTTTCACAACTACCCATAGCTTCAGTTTCCAAAGGATCTGATGCTCTCTTCTGAGATATGATGCACTCTTCTGACCACTGTGATCACCAAACAAACATGCGGTGCATGTACAAATGCTCACACATAAGATAAAACTAATAAATCTGATGTTTAGAAAAGTGTGTGTCTATTACATTCCAAAGCTATCCTCTTATCAAATTCTGTTATTCTCAATATCACCTATTATCCTGAATGTGTCTACACGTTTCAGCATTACAGATATTAAGATATGATGAAAATAAATAAAAATACCCTTAATAAATTAAAATTAATTTTAAGATTATCTAAGTGGTGTTCATTAATTAACTTAAAACTCTCATGTTTTGAAAAATTCCAAATATGCTGTATCATGTTGGCAAAGTAATCATTTTTACTTTGGTTTGGTTGATATACTTAAATATCAGTAAAACAAACTAACAATGTCAAGATGCTAAGATTCATCATCAAAATTGAGCATGTAATATACCTTCAATTCTATCATAATGCAAACATTTTAGGAGTGGCAAGCAAGCTCTTACTTTGTTTTGAAGGAATCCATGGCTGCTAGTTTATTAGTGGAGATGCATGGATCTGTATAGATGGGAAGAGAAGAAAGCAGGGAAGCAGATTCTTGAAAAATGAGTTTTCTATGATCTCCAAAACATATAAGGAACTCAAGAAATTAGACATTAAAATACCAAATAATCCAATTTAAAAATGGGGTACAGATCTAATCAGAAAATTCTCAACAGAAGAATTTCAAATGGCCGAACGACACGTAAGGAAATGTTCAATCCTTAGCCATCAGGGAAATGAAAATCAAAAGAAATCTGAGGTAGCATCTTACACCCATCAGAATTGCTAAGATCAAAAACACCAATGATAGATTATGCTGCAGAGTATATGGAGTACAGGGAACACTCATCCATTGCTGGTGGGAATGCAGATTGTACAACTACTTTGGAAATCAGTGTGGTGATTTTTCAGAAAATTGGGAATCAACCTACCTCAGGACCCAGCAATATCACTCTTGGGCATATACCCAAATGATGCTCAATCATACTACAAGGTCATTTGTTCCACTATGTTCATAGCAGCATTATTTGTGATAGTCAGAACCTGGAAACAACCTAGATGCCCCTCAATTGAAGAATAAATAATGAAAATGTGATACATTTACAAAATGAAATATTACTCAGTGGTTAAAAAAGATGACATCTTGAAATTTGCATGCAAATGGATGAAACTAGGAAAAAAAAAAACTTCCTGAGTAAGGTAATCCAGACCCAGAAAGGTGAGCATGGTATGTACTCACTTATAAGTGGATATTAGCTATAAAGCAACAGATAACAAGTCTATAGTCCACGACCCCACAGAACCTAAGTAACGAAGGGGTGTAGGAGGAGAGAGGGGAAGGGGAAATGAGGGGAATAAAAAGAAAATTGAGTATTCTAGATGTAGTACTAACAATCTCCATGGAACTATCATAAGGATCAGTCATTGGTTCAAAGATTTAAGGCAAGATTCTAGATTTTTCTGAGCTAGTGATACTAGCCTTTCAGTTTGCAATTTCCTGAAGGAATTCCTGTCCTAAAAAGTGTTTAAAATTCTTCATATTTTGTCATAACAAGCAGGATGTCGATGCAGGAGACAGCACAGCTTTTGCTGTTGTTAAGAAAGAGCATACACAATGTGAGGAAGACCTCCACCATCATTTCCAAGGTAACTGGTAAAACAGCATTTTTGCAGAGTAATTAATACCATTCCACATGAAAATAGTAATGGTTCAACTTAAACATCAACATCCACAGGACAATGATTTTCCTGTATGTAGAGAGTTGGAAAGCAGACATACCCATTCCATTACGAATGCAAAGGTGTAGAAGTTATGAATCTGTAGTCTCGAGACTGAGTTATCACACAACTATGCCACGTTCTAGCTGGAAAGACACCCCTTTATGTTTCTGAACTCCAGTTTTCTAAAACCTGGTACTTTTATCTGGCAGTTTGTGGACATCCTGGCAATAGCAGAGATAAGAGAGACACGTGGCTTCCCTTTGGCTGTCAGATTATTGAAACAATGGTCTCTGAGGACCTGGAATTTCCCCCATTATGTCTTGCTGGAAGAAGGATAAGGCTGAAGCTTGGTACCGGCCAGAGGAAAAACTTGTCTCCCAAGAAGAGATTTCATAAAGTTTTGACAACTTGCCAAACTACTTTGCATGAGAGACTGGATTCAAACAAAGATGGATTGATGATGGGGGGGAGGCCATACTTAGAACAGAGCTCCTTGTTTATGCATACATCTTGATTTCTGTTTAAAAATTCGGATAATGGAGTGGTGTCACTGGAATCCTTTGCAATACAGCCACATCCATGATTTTCATGAGTGCTTGTGTCCTCAATTGGCATACTAAGGACTGGTCATCTGACCGAGTTTATAAGAGCTGCCAGGACCAGGCTTTGACACTCACAACTTGGTAACAAGCTTCATCATGTTGTTCTAGCTGATTTTATTATGTAAACCCTCTAACAGAGGACCTCACATATAGTTCTTCAAAATACTAAGCATTTTATTCTTTTTAATAATTTTATTTGAATAAGGTTTTTTGCAATATCTATTGTACCATATTCTTTGCACTTCCCGAACTCTCCCCCAGTACTTCTTCCTCCTTACCCACCCAACTTCATTCTTACCACCCTGCTCTCTCTCTCCCTCCCTCCCTTCCTCCCTCTCTCCCTCTCTCCCTCCCTCCCTCCCTCTCTCTCTCTCTCTCTCTCTCTCTCTCTCACACACACACACACACACACACACATACATACATACACAACAGAGCAAACAGCAACAACAATAAAAAAATATCAGGGGAAAATTCTACAACAAAAAGAAAGTTAAAACAGATAAACCAAAAATAGAAGAAGAAGAAGAAAGAAAGAAAGAAAGAAAGAAAGAAAGAAAGAAAGAAAGAAAGAAAGAAAGAAAGAAAATTAAAGAAAGGCAGGAAGGGAAAGAAAGATTAAAATAAACAAGAGAAATAATTACCCCTCTGAAAGAGTACAAAATAAAACAAACAAACAAAAACACATCAAGTTCCTTTTGTACTACACCTGAGTATGAGACCTGCCCTGGAGTACGGCTCATATACCCAGTGACGTCTGTTGGACAAAATGCAATAGTGTCTTCACAAAGGGTGTTACTTTGTGTCCACTTCTCCTTCACCCTGCTTAGAATTTTTGCCTGATTTGAACACATGCAGTTCTTGTGCATGTTGTCACAGTCTCTATGAGTTCACATGAAATCATGTGTGTATCTCTTCTGAGTTCTGTTGTGACTGTAAGACACCGTTTCCTGGGAGTCATCTATCAGCTCTGGCTTTTACAATCTTTCCACCTCTTCTTCCACATAGATTCATGAAGCATAAGAGGAGGGTTTGATAAAGCTATCCTATTTAGGATTGAATACTCTATATTATCCTGCTTGGGTTCCTTTGTTTATTACTACTTACTAAAAGAAGAGCTTCTTTGATAAGGACGGAGTGATTCTCTGTTCCATGGGCATAACAATATGTCGGAGCCATTTTATTGCTATGTTCACTTAGCAGAATAATGAAAGGAGGTTTTCCCCTTTCCCTATCTAGTCTCAGGATTTTGGACCTTTAGCAGTGTTAGGTATGGCATTAAACTCTATTCTTTCCCAGTAACTAGATTACTACCTGTCACAAATAAACTCAATAAATATTTGTTTAAATACTTATCTATTTAAAAACTTATCTATTTAAAAAAACAACACACACAAAATCAAATAAACAAATGTATGAACTGCATAAATTTTCAGAAGCTGGAGTGATGAATGCCTGACATTCAGACAAGGTAGAGATGTAACACATTTTGCTTTGTATTTCCATTCATTACCTGTCAGAAATGACTTCCTCTCTTTCTCTTCCTCCCTCTCTCCCTCTTCTTCTCCCTTTTCCCTCTTTCCTTTATTGTTTGTTTTGTTTATTTTGTTTTATTATGGTCTATAATACAAAGAGTACTTGTAGCAAAAACAAAGGTAATAATGAGACTGACCCGTGGTCCCATCTTATAAAGTATGTTACATGCATCTTAAACCTGAGTTTCCCCAGATGGAGGTATGTGCCTGTAATCCCAGCACTCAGAAGATAGGAGAGTAAACTCAAAAGATAAAGGCCACTCTGTGCTGCACAGCAAGACTATCTCAAAACAAGCAAAAACAACCCGTGTTATGGTGTTTTGAGGTTCTTATGAATGCTTCTATGATGACAAGCATTGCATAAATCCACCTCTCAGAAATACAGGTTTTGGGAAAGGGAATCATTATGTTTTTATGTTCTGGAAAAGAAAGAGAACCTGCTTAGAGTTACATTTCCTTTGAGCCCTATTCACTGTGAAAAGTCACAGTGAAGTCCGTTCATCATAAGAAGAAAAGGAATTAAAGGGAAATATACCAGGGCTCTTCTTGGAATTAGAAAGTGATCAACTATGAAGAGACTGCTCTCAAAGGAGCCAAGAATGTGAAACACTCCTATTTCTGGAAGATGAACAGGGATCAGTGATAGGGCAAACTGGAAAGACTAAATTAAGAAAGAAGGAAGTAATTAGAAGAATCCACTAGAGAGATTTCAGACTTGAGGGCAAACTGGAAAAAGGTCAAGGGCTTACAAAGAATGCCTAGATCTGATGTCATGGGTGGAAAAAGAAGTTGGAGTCATATTATGAAAAACTCAATCCAAGCAAAGCTGAAGAGGGAAAACAAAGAAAAAGGAACATGGAGACAAAACATTTTTAGAAATGACACCAAAAAACAAGGTCATTTTTCAAGCTGTTGTTCAATATTTGATTTGATTTATTGATTGTGTGTGTGTTTGTGTGTGTATACAAGGAAAATGAAGTCAAACTCTCCTTTAGTGCAAACAAAATATACAACAACATGCAATGAATCATCTATGTAGTCATGGCACACTATGCTGACCCTCTGGCATTTACAAAAAGAATAAAATCAACAGAAAAAATACAAACCAATAATAGATTTTATATACTCTGGACTTTAATGTGCCACTTGTATAAAATTTTGATTTTGTTGTGGTTTTGAATGAGCTTGTGATATGAGGAACTTAATGCCATGCATCCAATGACCAGGGGGCAGTGCTGTCAAGAAAAAGGAACTGGGATATATTGACTAAGGCATCCAATGTCCTACAGCCTGACCAGTAAGTGACTAGGCATTTGTCCATTCCAACAGATGGACATTAGTCCTGAAAGCAATGTGACCATGTATGTTCATCAAGGTTGTTTTCTATAGAGGAAAGAATTCATCCACCATTGTTCCAGCAGCTGTTCACACTGAGCATATACACTTCCAGTTGGGAAGAGATGTCACTGTCCATTCATCTTTGAGTGGGAAAAGCTTTCCACATGAAGAAAGAAATCATCCTCTAAAGTGACCATTTGGTATCCACCAAAGTAACTTTGTTGGCAGATGCAGTCATCAACAGTGCAGTAGAGAATATCTATTTGAAAGCTCTTCTCAAATGTTCGAGATAAAGCCTCCTCAGATCTCTGGTGCCCCAACATCAACTTATGAAGTATTTTCAGTTCTTTCCATTCTAGCAGATTTTCACATGTATAATATTATTTTCATAGTTAAATGTAGTATGCTGATGGCTCTCCTAATAAGTAAATAAGTTACAGATCACAACAAAAATGTCAAATAAGTTAATATCTTCTTCTACCTTGTAGGAATTGTGGTCTGAGAACCACTCATACCACCGTGTGTTTCTTAAATAAGGATTTATTTAAGTAATGTAGGACATGTGGCAAAAGGCATGAAAAAACAAAAGACACTCAAACTTTCATTCAGACTCCAAATGAAGCTCATTTGAAATGAGTTGGTTTGTTAAGAATGGAGAGATCTGTGCTGCATGACACCAAGTCATTTTGAACCCCAAAGCACCTGCTTTTTCTGATTAGTTCTCATGTGTTTATTCTTTGACAGTGTCATACAAATATACAGTGTTGTCTGGTCAAAGTACTACCCATGTTATCTTCTCTTAGTACTCAACCTCCTGCCAAATTCCTTCTTCCAAAGTCCTCCTCCTTGCTTTAATGTCATGTGTTTGTGTGCATGTGAGAGAGAAATAGAGAGACAGAGACAGAGACAGCGAGATCTCATTTAACAAGTACATTGGTTTTTATTCACATGGTGGTAAAGTACCCAGTGACTATACTACTGAGGAACATGTCTTCCCTACTTGGTATTAGCTACAGCAGCTACTCAGCAAGAGGTTAGGCCTCATTAATCCTCCCATCCATGCTGGAATGTTGATGGGCTCAGTCTTGGGAGGGTCTTGTGTAGCCTCTTCTCTTGTGAGATCATGAGCATATCAGTCATCAGTCAAGAAGACACATCCTTTTACCTCTTCTATAATCTTTCTGAGTCTTAGAGGGAGTAATATAGATATCAGTGCTCTTTCATTGATTGGTGATGTCCAGATGTCAATGCTGAGGACCTATAACTGCTTGTAGAGCCTGTCTGTTCTACATGCAGTAAGCTACCAGGTCTACAACTGCCTGTATTTCATAGCTGTCCCTTATCCACATGGCCACTACCATTATTACAACTCAGGTTTTTGTAATTCAGTTTGAGCCATTTTAATATCCTGATAGATGGTGCTCCCGGTATCAGGGTTACCTGGGATATTTTAGCCACTTTCTTCCCTATGCTAGTAGCTCTTTTCATCAACTTCTATTAATACAAGAATATATGAAGTACTTCTTACTGTTTCCTCTACTTCACGCATGGAGATTTTAAGTGTATTTATAGAAATACATTAACACATGCTACATAACAGACCCTCCAGAAATATTCACTGAATTAATGTATATTTTAACCTGCTTTGACAACTCACCTAATACTTCCTAAAGTGTAGTGTATATACTTAATTGTGCACGTATCCTTAGGGCAGCACTGCATGCGAGAACACATCCCTTAGTAATGTAATATTAGAATGATGTTCTAAATTATATCAGTATGTCTGCTCTATTAAAGACTTTGCTTCTGATAGTAATGTGAAGCAAAGGTTATGTGACTAACCTCTTCACTGATATTGTTAAGTATCTATTGGAATAAATAATAAGTCACTTAGAATTCATCCAAACTGCTTACTATTTCTTCAGTCTTGTTTCCCTCTACGTTCCCAGGAATTCTCTCTAAAGATATAAAAATTTTAACATATTAAATACCATGTTATATATTTGCTTCTCTTGTGCTCATTTATTTCCTGTCTTCTGGTTTCTTTTCACAGTTAGCCATTCTTAAATATTGTGTTTTGTTTGATACAACATTTAGTTTATAGGTATACCTGGCTCATATATTCTCAAGCTTCGGGCTAAAAAGGCCTTGCATTATCAATCTTCCTTTTGTAACAATTCTCACTATTAAAATATAGTTCTAATAAACCATATATTAAATGTACACATGTGATAATTCTGACAAATACATGTTCATTAATGAATTTAATCCAGACAATGAATTATAGTGCAATCTATACTTTATTAACATGGGACATATTCCTCTAAAGTCAGGTATCTGGCAGCAGGAATTTGAACTTAGGCATGTGTATATGATACCAAAGTACTGTTCTCATCCTTATCTATCTAGTATATTTTGAGATAAGATTCCATGTAATGGTTATTAGTGACTGCTGTTTTGATTAGATTGGGAAATACCAAGAAGATTAGTATAATGAATTTCTCCATGTATCTTTGAGGGAATTTCCAGTGACAAATACTTCATGAGTGATCCGACCTTAATGAATGGATTAAGCCATTGATGAATTCAAAGTTAGTACTGACTAATGAGAGGTTGCGGCACTGTGTAAGATGAGATTTAAATAGAGAATATCCTCGACAGCTAAATATATTCTTGACCTCTTTCTGTTACTTCTCCTCTCTTTGTTCTCCATAAGACAAGCTGCTTCAGTACTTGTTAACTATTATGGATTGAAACTTTTAAAACTGAGAGTAAAATAAATCTTTGCTTCAGTAAGTGTAGTACAAGAACATAAAACTTGACTTTCAGACTCCCCAAAAATAAAATCCATTAAAAAAAAAAGAGTCTTTATTTTATAGCATTTACACATTTTCACCTAGTGGATTGTTTCTCATTTGTTGTGTAGTCAAATTAGATTTGCTTATTTAGTGAACAACACTAAGGAGAGTGAACAAATTTGCCAGCTCATGTGTGTTTGTTCTGTGGCCATCTTCTGTAACCAGACAAGGCCTCAAGAAGAGGCTTTAGGACACCAACCCAGCCACAAAACCTTCAGCCTACAATTTTCCTGTCTGTAGAGTGT
This sequence comes from Chionomys nivalis, assembly GCF_950005125.1. Lineage (NCBI taxonomy): Eukaryota > Metazoa > Chordata > Mammalia > Rodentia > Cricetidae > Chionomys > Chionomys nivalis. The sequence goes on from NC_080105.1 coordinate 25,065,185, forward strand.
TCTGGGAGAGGAACCTACTATAATCATCACCAGAGAGACTTCATCCAGCAACTGATGAGAAGAGATGCAGAGTCCCATAGCCAAATATTAGGCAGAGCTCACAGAGTCCTGTGGAGAAGGAGGAAGAAATGGAGGAACCAGAGTGGTCAGGAACACCACAAGAAGTTGGCCCACAGAAACAACAGAATCAAATGACCAGGACTCTTTGGGGCTGATGGAAATCAGGGAACCTATAGGGTTCTTGCCTAGATCTTCTGCATTTATGATATGACTGCGTAGCTTCATGTTCTTACGGGATCCCTAGGAATGGAAGTGGGGATGTCTCTGACTCTTTTGCCTGTCTCTGGGACCCATTCTGACCTACTAGTTTGCCTAGTCCAGCCTTATTGTGATGGTATGCCACTGACCATATTGTAGCTTGTTGTGTCATGCTTGGTTGGTGTTCCTGAGGGTAGGTGGAGGGTGTGTGGATCTGGGAGAGCAGAGGAAGGGGAGAGATTTGGAGGAAAGAGAGGGAAACTGAAGCTGGGGTGTAATATATGAGAGAAGAATGAAAAAGCAGAGAAAAATAAAATATGGATGGGTCTCAGGACTTTGGGGTACATTTGCAAGTATTAACTTGAAATACTTCTAAATTGATTCACGATGGAAACCAGGATTTCAAATTCACAGGTACAGTCTTCCTTCAGTAGCTTACTTTTCAGGATCAACACTGCCTAGTGAAAAATTTATTTTCACTCTCCATTCTTCTTTGTCTCATGGGCTGGTCTCAACCTTCACTTTTGCACACACAGATACCAATATTTCAGACTAGTTACACAGATTGACTACTATAGGAATATTAAAATGTGGATAATAACAAATATTAAAATGTCTAAACAACATCATTATTTAATGTATGTATGTAAATTTCTTAAAACCATTTGTTTTCTCTAATGATCACAATTTCTATAAACTGTTGAAAATTTTCACATAAGATTATGGATATTTCTCATATATGAGGAAAGCCTGGATTATAATATGTGCTTCTTCTTGAATTCTTTAACAAGTCAGGGATATTTTGATGATTTAACTCTTTTAAGGTTTATAATATTGCCTTGAATCATTAGCTACATTAAAAATAAGTTTCAGAGCCGGGCGGTGGTGGCGCACGCCTTTAATCCCAGCACTCGGGAGGCAGAGGCAGGCGGATCTCTGTGAGTTAGAGACCAGCCTGGTCTACAAGAGCTAGTTCCAGGACAGGCTCCAAAACCACAGAGAAACCCTGTCTCGAAAAAACCAAAAAAAAAAAAAAAAGTTTCAGAGAAAGCCTAAGAATCTATATTATTAAAATAATTAACTAATGATCCAAAGCACAATTCATATTACTCCTATTTTGTTAAGAAATGGAGAACATCAAGATACCAGTGAGAAATATTTTGTACAATTAATATTACACAAAAGTAACTGAAACTGTGAAATATTAAACTAGCACAAACCACCGTTTTCTTCCACTATGAAAATGGTGTCATTGGATCTGAATCACTCTTAAACAGAAGAAGTTTTAGTTGCATGGCAGAAAGATGGTAGATAACAATTACTCTGTTTATTTTAAAAAGCTAGAATGTTTCAGCATAAAGAAATGTTATTTGAGAAGTTCCATATGCAAAACCTAATTTAAACATTACACATTGTGAATGTGTATGGAAAGATTACACATCCACTGACATGCATTTTGTCTAATGATTGATATAAAGTTTTAAAATTTTGATATCAAGAAATTTTATAAGTACATAGTCTATTTTCATTTCAAGGATCTGGAAGCATAAGTAAAGGGGAATTGTGAATAGAGACAGAGAGCTGTCAATGAACCAATGCTGGAAGGAAATATTATATTTCCCTGTGGAGATAACACAACATTCTGAGTTGACCTTTGAGATTTTTAAATTTTAATTTTGCCATAACATTCAGTGGCTAAATAATGAATAGTTCCTAGTTGCTCATTAATATAGCCAAAATAGACAGACTGACCTAAGGCTGGCCTTCCAGTCAACTATGAAGGCAGGCTTCTACATCTCATCCGTAATTTAGACAGTGCCTCACTAAATCACCAAGTAATGGTTTTATGTATCCTAGTTAAAAAGAGGCCAAGGCTTAGCTCTCCAAAGATAGAATGTCAATTGCCCAGGCTCATATTAATTCATCTAGCCCAGGGTCTTGTCTTATATAATAGTAATCCTGTGCTTGCTGGCAGATAAATGACTTACTGGCAAATTCCAAAAATCAGTTTGCTGACACTGTAGTTGTGAACATTGAATGTTATGGTTGATAACCATTCTCTCCATGAGTTTGAAGCAAAAAGCTTCCAATGACACTACATAATTGTTGCGATTGCAAAGGAAATTAATTTAAGTATGAAGGATCATAAAAAACATACCAAAAAGTTAAAATCATTCAGAAAATGTGAGGCATTTAAATTTTTGTCTAGTGTTTATTTTTTATTAAAAACAGCACATTTAAAATCATCATTAAAGTCTCAAGAGTCAAATGCAAGTATCCCATTTATTCTTATAGTAACTACTATTGTCGACTCGTTAATAGAAACAGTGTGCCACAACACATCTTTTTGTTATAGTTCAATTATTTCTTCTGCTCTTCCCTTGCCTTTATTAATTAGAACAAGAACAGAGATATGTTTGAACTATGTCAATGCGGAGTTAAAATATACTATTAAAGTACAATAAATGCACTACAATGTTGTACTAGAAATATGTACCTATTTAATTAAAGAAGAAAATACTGACTGTATTCAAACTTTGTCTTTTACTGTGAGTTTGTGTGTCTTAGCGTTTCTGATTGCGGAGAGAAAGAAGACAGTAGTGACAAAATTCAGTACATATTTAGCATATTTGTTTAAAACAAGTGTTGTAAGAGGGAGCAGGTCCAGCTAGCTTAACCCCGAAATAACCACAAAGAAATTTTATTAATTAAATTGTTGCCTGGCCCATTAGCTCTAGCCTCTTATTGGCTAACTCTCCCATCTTGATTAACCCATTTCTATTAATTTGTGTGTTACCACAAGGTCGTGGCTTACCAGCATGAGTCTAACCAATGTCCATCTTGGGCAGGAGAAGCATGGCGTCTGCCTGACTCTGCACTTCTTCCCAGCATCCAGTTCTGTCTTTCCTGCCTGCCTAAGTTTCTGCCCTAAAAAAGCCAAGGCAGTCTCTTTGTTTAACCAATGAAAGCAACACATCCTACACCAAACAAGGTTTCTGTGAGTTCAGAAATTACATGCAAGATTAATATATGAGAAATGAACTCTATGTAACCACTACTAAGTCCACTATGAATTCAATTTTTAATACTATAAGCTTCATTCAGGTTGCTTAATAGATCTGCTCAAAAGATAAATGGTCTCAATTTAATTTAAAAGAGGAAGGACTGCTATTTTAAAATGCTTTCTGAAAATAGTAAACAAAACTTAGAATGATTATCAGTGCTAATCAGGACAAATATGAAATGTCTTTCATTGTCTTTTCAAACTTTCTCTATTGTATGGAGAATACAAGTTCATTCAAAAAACTCTTAGCCAGCACTATTTTCATATGTTTCTTAATTTGAAATTCCAGCTTTAATCAATTTTAATTTTCATCTTGAACATATATATACAATGTATCTACTTTCCCTAAATACAAATATTATTCCTGTGAAAGTTTTACACATAAATGTTTCTATATTCTGTGTTAAGTTAAAATGGTCTCTTATAAAATAAGACTACAACCAAATTGTATGAGTTATAATTTTATTTATTGTGAACTTATTAGTGCTTGGAACTGAGATAATTGTTTTTATACTCTGTCCTATAATTATTATGAAACATAACTTGAGTGCTCTTTGGAAATCTGTCACAAGGGAATAATTTAAGGGTGGGAGATATTGTGTTTTTTCCTCCACTATAAATTTTAGACTTAGTGAGTGAGATTCAATATCTGGAGTCATATCTGACTTTATACCACGAGCTCTGCATTCAATGCATAACTGTCTTAGTGTACTAGGTTGTTGTTTATCTTTGCACAACTACATTGTTATAAATGCATTTTAATATTTGTTATAGATCTTTAAAATATTACATTTTGGTTAGAATATTTCCAAATTCTAATTGTATGTAACCATTAGCTTGTCTGTCAATCCTTTAGGCTGTGATAGTAGTTGAGTCCATGTTAGTTCACATAAGCCAATGGAAAATAAAATGACCTTCACACTAAATATCATTGACCTTGCAAACAGTATGTACACAATAGCACCAAAAATATGATTTATCAAGTCCAAGTATGGTTAGTCTTTGGGAACAACTTTTTACTGTTAGCAAAGTAAAAAGGTACATGGGTGGGCTCTAGGTTAAGACAATATCATAGTGTTTGAATTGGTATCAGTACTTATCATGTTATGTATAACAATCCTGTCATTTTTCTACATGTGTGTTAAAACCCAATGGAATTTTGATGCTTAAGCCCTTACATTTTTAGGTTTGAGAGATGGCATTTAATACTGGAGTTATTGCTCAGTTTTCAATTCAATAGATGCTAACCAATTTCTCTGCCTGTTGGAAACATAGACATTGCCTTGTTCTGATATGGTATCTGTTCCACTAAGTGTTACCAATTCATTTCTTGATTTGATATCTGATTGTTTTTGGTTGCAAAGTCCATAAAAGGAAAAAAATCAGAGAAAGAAGACCAGGAACTATTAGTAAATTAATGTTATGTATTGCTTTTATGACTTTGATTTGGTTTTTATCCAGTTGAAAATTATATTTACCTGGAAATTTAAGTTCTTAAAGAGTCGTTTTCAACTAATTGGTAGGAGTAAGTAGGCTAGAATGACAATAATACTAATGGTCATGCAATTGGTAACTATGATCATATTCAGAAAGCAAACACATGGTTATCATTAATGAGTATTCAGTAGAGACGCCAGTCACCATTAATTCCAATGTGTGTACCAAATACCTAAGATATTGAAAGGTTATACTAACTAAATTAATTTGTGAAGGGATATAAGTGATTTATTAGCCCAGATACTTTCTCTTAGGAACAGAAAATTAAGACTTTTCCAATGTAGTTGCAATATGAAAGCCCCAGATTGGTTACAAAACTCATGTAAAGATAATGATGACCATATTTCAGTATTCTACACTTGTTATTGTGAGTATTTACATTTTATTGCTCTGTTGCACTCAGGAATAAAAATTGGACACTCTCGTAATAGCATAGATATTTTAAATACGCTGAGAAAATTTTGAAAGAAAGTTTGATTTTTTAATATGTTTTCAGAGCGTAGTAACCAGGCATTGGTGATATAAGCAAATTATCTAAACAAAAATGAATATATGCATAGAATATGTGAACGAAAAGAAAGTAATGAGGTAAAGGAAATTTTTGTTCTGTCACCTAGTTAATGTTTCATCTTTGTAGCCCAGCCATTGGTCCTAGTAATTGTTGAAGGACTTCTGGCCAATTAATCTATTACCATATGGCTATTACTATGCATATAGTTAATTTTATAACTATAAATTAGGACAGAATGAGTAACAGTATTACTTATAATAATAAGATAAAAGGCTGGGTAATGGCTCAATGGCAGACTGATTCTCTAGCATGTACCTACAGGCCCTGGGTTTGAGTCTCAGACTGCAAAATATACAAAACCATAATATGTTCATAGAAGCTCACCCGGCTGGAGGTATAACACAAACACAAGGCATCCTGACAATTCAGCACCGTGAGCTGGGGAGGGATGAAATTCAGTGGTAAAGTAGAGTCTTACCATGTGTAAAGTCCTGGCTTAGATGTTCAGCACTGCAGAAAAGAATAGAAAAATCTTGAACAAAACTTAGAAGTCATGAGTTAGTATGATATAACAGAAACAGCATACTCTTTATTATGTTTATACTTTAAGTTTATACCAGAGTATTGAAATGTATGTTTTTCAAATTTTGATTAATATCATTGCCATATTATCATTACTATCATTGTTTTAAAAGAGTTTCTGAAGGACAAAATGTAAAATAATAAAAGTTGGAATACACTGCATAGTTTAAAACTTTTACATGTGGAAAAGGATGAGCCAAATGTCTATGTTCAGTAAATATAAGATTTGGCTTCCTTTCCCCTTGAAATGCTCTATGTATTCTAACGCTAACACGGTGTTTATGCTAAATATGACCCATTTTCTACACTCTGAATTATGTGCTAATACCAACTGTTTTAATATAAAATCAGGCAAGGTGATTTTGAATTTTGCCTACTGGATATTCTCATAAAGAAAATAAACAGCCATGCCTCATGTCAGTATTACCTGTATCTTGGAAAACTGAGGCAATGAAATTTTTTTTTTATTTTATTCTTTTTTAATTAAAATTTCCGCCTCCTCCCCGTTTCCCATTTCCCTCCCCCTCCTCCCACACTTTGCCCCCTCCCCCCACTCCATTCCCCCTCCCTCTAGGTACTGAAGAGCAGTCCAAATTCCCTGCCCTGCAGGAAGCCCAAGGTCCTCCCACTTCTATCTAGGTCCAGGAAGGTGAGCATCCAAACAGGCTAGGCTCCCACAAAGCCATTTCATGTATTAGGATCGAAACGTAGTGCCATTGTCCTTGGCTTCTCATCAGCCTTCATTGTCCGCCATGTTCAGAGAGTCCGGTTTCATCCCATGCTTATTCAATCCCAGTCCAGCTGGCCTTGGTGGGCTCCCAATAGATCAGTTCCACTGTCACGGTGAGTGGGTGAATCCCTCGTGGTCCTGACTTCCTTGCTCATGTTCTCCCTCCTTCTGCTCCTCATTTGGACCTTAAGAGCTCAGTCCGTTTCTCCAAATTGGGTCTCTGTCTCTATCTCGATCCATCGCCAGATGAAGGTTCTAAGGTGATATGCAAGATATTCATCAGTATAGGATAGGGTCATTTCAGGTTCCCTCTCCTCAGTTGCCCAAGGTACTAGCTGGGGACATTTCCCTGGACACCTGCGAGCCCCTCTAGAGTCAAGCCTCTTGTCAACCCTAAGATGGATCCCTTAATTAGGATATATATTTCTCTGCTCCCGTATCCACCCTTCCTATATCCCAACCATCCCATTCCCCCAAGCTCCCCCCCATCCTCCCCTTCTCACGTTTCTCACCCCATTTCCCCTTAACCCCATGCCACCTCACCCGCAAGTTCCCAGTTTTTGCCCGGCAATCTTGTCTACTTCCCCTATCCAGGCAGATGACTATACGTTTTTCTTTGGGTTCACCTTCTTATTTAGCTTCTCTAGGATCACAAGGACTAGAAACCAATTATGAGTGAGTACATCCCATGTTCCTCTTTTTGTTGTTGTTCTTTTTTTCTGTATAATTTTATTTTATTTATTTATTCTTTTTATTAATTAATTTATTTAATTATTAAAGATTTCTGCCTCTTCCCCGCCACCACCTCCCATTCCCTCCCCCTCCCCCAATCAAATCTTCCTTCCTCCTGAGCCCAAAGAGCAAGCAGGTTTCTCTGCCCTGTGGGGGGTCCAAGGACCACCCACCTCCATCCAGGTCTATTAAGGTGAGCATCCAAACTACCTGGGCTCCCACAAAGCCATTACGTGCAATAGGATCAAGAACCCATTGCCATTGTTCTTCAGTTCTCAGTAGTCCTCATTGTCCATTATGTTCAGCGAGACCGGTTTTGTCCCATGCTACACATGGGCACAGGAGAACACTTCCTACGTATAACCCCAGCAGCACAAACACTAAGGACATCATTGAATAAATGGGACCTCCTGAGACTGAGAAGCTTCTGTAAAGCAAAGGACACTGTCACTAAGACAGAAAGGCAACCCACTGACTGGGAGAAGATCTTCACCAACCCCGCAACTGACAAAGGTCTGATATCCAAAATATACAAAGAACTCAAGAAATTAGACCGTAAAAGGTTAATCAATCCAATTATAAAATGGGGCACTGAGCTGAACAGAGACTTTTCAACAGAAGAAGTTCAAATGGCCAAAAGACACTTAAGATCGTGCTCAACTTCCTTAGCAATCAGGGAAATGCAAATCAAGACAACATTAAGATACCATCTTACACCGGTCAGAATGGCTAAAATCAAAAACACCAATGATAGCCTCTGCTGGAGAGGTTGTGGAGAAAGGGGCACTCTCATCCATTGCTGGTGGGAATGCAAACTTGTGCAACCACTGTGGAAAGCAGTGTGGCGGTTTCTCAGGAAAGTCGGGTTCGACCTACCTCTCGACCCAGCAATACCACTATTGGGAATATACCCAAGAGATGCCCAAACATACAACAAAAGTATATGCTCAACTATGTTCATAGCAGCATTGTTTGTAATAGCCAGAACCTGGAAACAACCTAGATGTCCTTCAATGGAAGAATGGATGAAGAAAGTATGGAATATATACATATTAGAGTACTACTCAGCAGTAAAAAACAATGACTTCTTGAATTTTGCATACAAATGGACGGAAATTGAAAACACTATCCTGAGTGAGGTAAGCCAGACCCAAAAAGAGGAACATGGGATGTACTCACTCATATTTGGTTTCTAGCCATAAATAAAGGACATTGAGACTATAATTCGTGATTCTAGAGAAGCTAAATAAGAAGGTGAACCCAAAGAAAAACATATAAGCATCCCCCTGAATATTAACCTTCATCAGGCGATGAAAGAAGACAGAGACAGAGACCATGTTCCTCTTTTTGGATCTGGGATACCTCACTCAGGATAGTGTTTACTATTTCCATCCATTTGCATGCAAAATTCACGATGTCATTGTTTTTTACCGCTGAGTAGTACTCTAATATGTATATATTCCACACTTTCTTCATCCATTCTTCCAGGTTCTGGCTATTACAAACAATGCTGCTATGAACATAGTTGAACAAATACTTTTGTCATATGATAGGGCATCTCTTGGGTATATTCCCAAGAGTGGTATTACTGGATCTTGGGGTAGGTTGATCACAAATTTCCTGAGAAACCACCACACTGATTTCCAAAGTGGTTGCACAAGTTTGCATTCCCAAAAGCAATGGATGAGTGTACCCCTTTCTCCACACCCTCTCCAGCAAAGGCTATCATTGGTGTTTTTGATTTTAGCCATTCTGACAGGTGTAAGATGGTATCTCAAAGTTGTTTTAATTTGCATTTCCCTTATCGCTAAGGAGGTTGAGCATGACCTTAAGTGTCTTTTGGCCATTTGAATTTCTTCTGTTGAGAATTCTCTGTTCAGTTCAGTGCCCTATTTTTTTAATTGGGTTAATTAGCATTTTAAAGTCTAGTTTCTTGAGTTCTTTATATATTTTGGAGGCAATGAAATCTTAAGTTCAAATCCTGCATGGGCTATAGTGTGATCTCAGAGCCAGTCCGAGTAAGTTACTAACATCCCATTTCCAAATAAAAAGCAAAAAGAGGGATACAAATATAGCTCAGTGATAGCACTTTTGGCTAGGATGAGTGAAGTCATAAGTTCAATTACCAGTGACATATACACATGAATACGGGTGGGGTGTTAATTAGCATGAAAAATGCTGTCTTTATTCTATAATTTATCATTTAATGTTTCTATATTAAGTTTACAATGAAATCAAACAATGAAAGTCAAGTATAAAAACAGAAGCATACACATGATTTATGTCTTCCATTGTATTCATGAGCTAGCAGTAGGTGCTCGGAACATTGAACGTTTTGTGTTTCAGGTTTTGTTTGGCTATGCTTGGATGGGAAATGAGTGTGAACAAGGCAAACACATTTTTATTGCTTGCCTGCATTGACTATTATAATATCTTGTACACTTGCTTTATCAGATCTACCAGATCTGATCAGATCTACATTGGACTCAGCAATCTGTGCCAAAAGCTTGAATCAGTCATGCAGAAACTAGTTTTGGATGGGATGAATTTTAGGATCCAAGACTTCAGTATTTATTGAAGTCATCACTGAAGCCTCCAGACCTTTTTTGAACTTTGTAATAAAGTCTGCCAGGGTTGGCTAATTGCTTCTCACTGACTAACAATTATCTATCAAGACAAATATGTAATGTCCATTTAGGGAGCACAAACTGTTAGCACTGAGTACTCACCATGAAATATGATGTTGTGAATTCTTAGAATAGAAAAATAAAACGTCTAATAGGAAATTCAAAAACTTTCCATTAACAATAAACCATAATATATCACTTTATATAATGAATTATAGAGCTCAATCGTAAGATTTTCCCTGAATAGGAAGTGGATCTTACACTGTAGATTTGCCATAAAGCATCATATCCATCAAGTGTGCAATAAATACAAGGTGAACAGAATAGTTGTTAAAAGTCTAAGGATAGGCCGGATGGTGGTGGTGCATGCCTTTAATCCCAGCACTCGGGAGGCAGAGGCAGGTAGAGCTCTAAGTTCAAGGTCAGCCTGGTCTACAAGAGCTAATTCCAGGACAAGTTCTGAAGTTACAGGGAAACCCTGTCTCAAAATAACCAAAAAAATAAAAAAGTTTAAGGATAATAATGGAGAACTATATATCAACTGCTATAATGAGGTACATTTATATTCCTGATGCTTTTTTATAAAGCATCTTATTGTTTCCTAATTACGTGTCTGTGTGGGGGTTGTATGTGCACGTGAGTTCAGGTACCCCCAGAGTGCAGAAAATAGCATCAGGTCTCCTGGAATTGTAGCTGCACATGACTGTCAGTTACCTAGCTTGGCTGCAGGTAATCAAACTTAGGTCCTCTGTAAGAGCAATGCACATGCAAAACTTTTGAGATCGTTCTCCAGCCTTAACTGGTAATTTTTTAACTTGTACATTTCACGGGTACCCCAGTGTGTCTCATTTGTAAAAAAAATAATTTGAACAGAAGATTTAAAATATGCTCTTTTCTTCCCCTCAAATAGCGACCACACTCTATTTTCTAAAATCATTAAGCAAAGCTATTTCCTTCATGATTCTTCTATTTTTTATGTTGTCACTGATACATTAAAATGACAATTTTATCTGAGGTTCTTATTTATTGAGAAAAGAAATAAGCCCAGGGCAAGAGACCAACTGAGTGACATTCCCAAACTTTGGAAGTCTGTCAAAGTTGCTTTTAATTCAAGTGGTACTAAGAATTTGTCGGTCACTAGGGCTATAATTATGCCATAGCAAAATAACCCCTCCACCGTTTTTTTTCTTGCCCTGTAAATCTGCGAAAGTCAGAAATAGCATGTTCCGTCTTGTAAGATTTTATTCATAGTACATTTCTCATCATTTGGGAAGTGTGTATATGTGTGTGTGTGTGCGCACATGCATGTGTCTCAAACAATGATCGTAATAGGAAACAGGTGGGGGATAATTAGGACAGGAGTCGGTTATTTGGAACCTTTTCCAGCATTCTTCTGCATAAATTTTTAAGTCTTAAAAATCATTATTTACATACCTCCCAACCATACCCATAAGGTAATATACTTGGTCAAGGTTTCTGATGACAATTCATAAGAATTTTCTTTAGATTGTGTCAGAAGTTATTATTTGTGTAGAAAATTGCATTACACCTCTAAACTCACAATAGAGTTGTTAGTTAGAAATGCCTTTTTGAGGTAAAACCTTGTAGTGCAGGAAAGCCATCAGGAATGGGGTAGGACATGACATGATGATGTGATAAAGCATACCAGATGACAATCATTGTACTCCCTGGGCTGTTTTCAGTTTCTGTCTTTCTTATCATTTATTTCTGTGGACGGTGTACTATAAACAGTCACTGTGGCTTTTGTCATAGACTACCTACCACCATTTAACCCCCAAAAACTATAATGCCACTTTATGAACGATAATATTTGGACTCCCTTACTGCACTATGAAAGAGTTTTACAATATTTGCTTGGGTATCAAAATAAATATGATTTTAATAAATCATCTGGAAAAATTAACACTGTAACGTTAGCTATGAAAATTCAAATTGTTAAACTTAGTATAAATTTAGCATTGATTTCTGGCATGAATTAAAACACTAAGCTATAGAAATACTTGATCATCAAAGATATAAAGAGGGAAAAGTTGGTGAAACTTTCTTGGGGAGCATGAGCATAAATACACCAGCAGTTTGCAGAGCAAAATCACGCTGCTTCTAAAATCTGAGGTTGCCATACATTTAATTTGGCATATCCAAGCATTTGTACTTTCCTTTGGTTTCATTATATGATCCAGGACGAAAAGGTGGAATTCATCTCTTCTGTAATATGCTAAAAACGTGAAAGATTCTCTTGGCCCACTGATGGTCATATGGAGGAGTAAAAACGCCTACTAAAGCCTCCTAGTATTGTGTCTGAGTTAGATACACTGCCACCTTTCGGATATGTTCCGTTGACATAAATTCTTTGATTTTGACAGGGATTTCTTTGATAATTAATGTTTTTAAGTTTAACTCGGACAATTCAGAAGGTAACAGAAAAACATAAGCGCTCAACACATTGTAAAGGCTCAATAGAGATCAGTTCTGTGGTTTACACACTCTGTCTGGGACCTTCTTGCTCCTGCTGAGAACTTTGCAGATGTCTCTAAGGCAGAAACACATCAACACCTAGCAGCGCAGAGATTGTGAGTCTGTTACTTCTTCCAGGAGCCCACAGTGAGTGCGCAGGAGCTGTCTGAGGTGTGAAGGCAAAATGTAAAAATGAACTTGCACTCAGGTATTCAGCCAGAGAAACTTGTAAAGTGTCCTTCTGAGACAATTTTCTTATTAAGCATCTTTTCTATTACAAAAAAATTAAACATAAAGATAAGAGAAGGATTCATTATTAGTATTATGAAATAAACTTTCTTATAGTCTGATGTCAGTATTTCCCTTTGCAAATAACAAAAGAAATAAGAAAAACTCTCTGTGGTATTTCATTTACTTTAAAGTTTTGAAGCACTATAGGAACTGGGTGAGAAGGCTCAGTGATTACAATTTGCCTGTACTGCTCTTGCTGGGAATCCTACATAGGTTCCTAGCTCCCACTTTGAATGGCTTCTGGGTACAGGAAACATAATCTTTTCTGCTGGCCTCTAAAAACACTGCACTCACAATCACAGATAAGCATATAAAAACATGTGCATACACATTTTTTAAAGTTAATAATGACAAAATAATGGTTATAAAAAGGTATAAGGTTTATAGAATAGCTCAGTTATAATGTGTTTCTCTAGAACACACGATGCCCTTGGCTCACTTCCTAGCACTATAAAATCTATGAAAACCAAGAGTTTTGGAGTTATTTCTAGTCAGATGGAACAAAAATTATCCTTTCTATCATTAACTGTTTTCTCAAACCGGGACTGCCAGTGTTTGTACAGTAATACGCAAAGAAAAATTAGAATATGGATTTCAATTCTGAAAGGTCTATTTTTCTATGACGTGCTTTACAGAATCTTCAATTATTTCCTTACATTGCATGTCTACTGCATGAAACAGAAAATAAATGATGCATTATATAATTGGCGAGAGCTGGAACTATCCATAACATCCTGGTATAGAATGCACTCACACAGAGTGAAAATGGATCATTGAAGTAATTTTTTTATTCATTGATTGTAGTTCTGTGAATAGGACATTGTTGAGGGAAAGCATCGCTCTTGGGGAACTCCACTGTGATCCAACAGCTCAACAATGTTTTGTAATGTACATTTGACAGTTTTTCAAAGTGTTTCAAAGTCTAACTTCATAGTTAGCTTGGTAAGGAAAGACTATTGTTCCTCTTTCTATGTAAATGTGCTTTGAAAACTTTTCATTTCTAGCTTGCAATATTTTACTTTTCTTTTTCTTTCCCTATTTTAAAAATGTAATAAGGAATTATGCTGGTTGAGGGAATGAGGACAGGGAAACCGGCTAGTTTTCCTATACCAGGTGTTTTTTTTTTCTCCTGTTTAATGGATTTTAAATCCAATTAAACAATTGAGGCTTGCCATCAAATGTGTCACTTGCTGCAACTCTCCACATATCTTGCCATGATGGTAATTATTGGGGTTCATAAGTATTCAGCTGAGTAGGACTGTTTAATTGCTTCCCTCCTTTGTTAGCTTGCATAAACACACACACACACACAATTTAAGAAAAAGAGTCTGTCAACTTGAGAGTGGGAATAGAACATGGGAGGGGTAGGAGGGAGGGTACCTGTGGGGGTTGAGGAAAAGGAGAGAAAAAACAAGTGATGTAATTTGATTTCAATTAAAGACAAGTTAAAAACAGACAAAAATATATTAGTCTTTATTTTAAATAGGTTTAAATTGCAGTAGTGGTTTCTTAGATTTAACTTTAAGTCTGTTTTCCATGTAGGAATTCTCATGCTTTTACAAATAAGGTAACTATTCCCAAATGACTGGTGATTTTATGTTCTGTTCTCCAGTCACTTAATAGGAAATGCACACAATTGACCATGCTATTAGAGCAGTCGCTAAATCTGCCCTGCAATTATTATAAATATATTTCTCAATATATATGCTAATAGTGCAGTTAGGAATATTAAAGACAAGGAAAACCATATTTCCTAATGAGGGCTGCACCTAGTTTCTGTTCTTTTTAACATAACCACTTGCTTAGATTTTTTTTTTTTTTTTGGTTTTTCGAGACAGGGTTTCTCTGTGGTTTTGGAGCCTGTCCTGGAACTAGCTCTTGTAGACCAGGCTGTTCTCGAACTCACAGAGATCCGCCTGCCTCTGCCTCCCGAGTGCTGGGATTAAAGGCGTGCGCCACCACCGCCCAGCTAACCACTTGCATATGTATTTGTAATGTTCACATTTACATGGCCAAAGGAAGAACAGTGTGTTTCTTCCCTGTCTTTTCTCGCTACACAGTTGTGCAAAGCAAAACTCTAGAACAACTTGAGTTCTGTGTTTTTTGCTTCTCTAGGTTTAGCTCATCTGTCTCTTGTTGACTCTTGCTTCACAACACAGCTAACACTCCAGGTGAGGCCACTAACCCCCTTTCCTTATTTGTTTCACTCTACTTTGTTTTTACTTGACAAGGAACAATTACGTATTTTCATTGTGCTCTGTGTCATGATCAAATTGATGTGGTTTATGATATACATCAACTGAAACATAGTGTCTTCGTAGAAAAATATTTAGAAAAAATTCTCTCTCTCTGGGTTATTTTGACATATACAATACAATATTGTTAACTATTGTTAAGTCATTGTACAATCACAGAATCTATTCTTTTTATAAGTGGAATTTTGTGCACTTTAACCAACTTCTCATCCACTCTTTTCCTGCGCTTACAAATAGCTTCTTAACTGTGGTCTATCTCCATTCTTGATGCTGCACAATATAAATTAGATCACCCATTTCTTTCACAAAGTTTTTGGGTTATATCTATGCTATACATGGAAGTGAACATCTGTACCATGGCCTTTGAGTATCCTCTCAAAATCATATTCCATCTAATACATAAATCATTCATAAAATTTTAACATGTATTGGGCTGTACACCTGGCACAGTGGTTAAGAGCAATGTCTGTTCTTCCAAGGTCCTGAATTCAATTCCCAGCAATCACGTGGTGGCTCACAATCCTCTGTAATGAGATCTGGTGCCCTTTTAAAGAAGAGACATGGTCAGTCGTCCTCATCAACTTATATCACGAAACCCAATAGGTATGAGTTAAACGGAACTGCCATGTACAGGCTGTTTATACAGGCTTTAGTATTGCCAGGGCATAAATTTCATTGTTACAAAGATTTCAAATTTGTTACCTAAAGAGAAATTCAAGCTACATTTCCTCATCAAAATACAGGAAAATCGCCGGGCGGTGGTGGCGCACGCCTTTAATCCCAGCACTCGGGAGGCAGAGGCAGGCGGATCTCTGTGAGTTCGAGACCAGCCTGGTCTACAAGAGCTAGTTCCAGGACAGGCTCCAAAACCACAGAGAAACCCTGTCTTGAAAAAAACCAAAAAAAAAAAAAAAAATACAGGAAAATCACGAATAAATAAGAAAAAAAATATTTATCTCCTCTCTGTACATAATATCATCACTCAAAAAATTTCAAAATCATACTTTGGGCAAAGAGGTACAACAACAACAACAACAGATGATTTTAAAAAATATCAACAGTGTGGTCTGGGGGGATGGTTCAGACATTCAAACATCTGCCAGGCCAGAATGAGGACTGGAAGTTCATATCTCTAGAACTCATGTAAATGCTGAGGGGGCCAGGAAACCATCTCTAATTCCAGCCTTAGCAGACAGATACACTGGCTATTCCCAAATGAGTTGCCTAGCAACGCTAACCACATTGGTGAGCTCTGGGTTTGACTGAGAGACCCTGACTCAATGAGAAAAGAAGAGGCATCAATGATGATTCCTGACATCAACCTCCAGCTTCGACATGCATGTTCACACATATGCCCACACATGTGAACATACATGCATGCTGTACACATACATGGAATACAGAAAGAACAACCGTATTGATAATGGAGCTTCTACACACGTGTATTGTCATTATTAATTGGTAAGTAGAATTCCAATCAGAGGTTAAAAGGCCAAAAAGGTTAAAATATATGAATTAAGTTCTCTAAAAGATGGGAAAAATATGCTCAAAGATAAAAAAGCAAAATTGAAGATAAAATAAGAAACAAATGTGACTTAGCAAAATGAATGACTGAAAATATACATGCTTTCAAACAACTGAAAAATTAAAATGACCCAGGCTGGAGAGATGGCTCAGTGGTTAAGATCACTAGCTGTTCTTTCAGAGGTCCTGAGTTCAATTCCCAGCAACTATATATATATATATATATATATATATATATATATATATATATATACTGTCTCACATCCATCCATAAGGATATCTGGTGCCCTCTTCTGGCCTGCAGGCAGACATGGAGGCAGAATACTGTATACATAATAAGCACATAAAATCTTTAAAAAATTAAAAAGGAAACAATATTTTTTTTAAATAAAAATGATATTAAGTCAAATGCACTCTGTTGGTAAGACAGGAGAGCACTTCTGAAGGTTCCTAGCCTGTTTGCTGCAACTTTGTTGTAAATTTGAAATCGTAAACAGATGTCTACGAAAATTATATTTGATAAATTTAATCCTACTGCACACTAATTTTCATAGATGAAACAGAGGAACTGATTAAATAACTGTGTCAACAAAGGACAAATATTAAATGGATTAACCAGAGAAATTTATCCTTCTTTTGTTTGCTGGTTGGTTTCCCCTCGCACCCCCACCCCCGTGTGTGTTGTGCACACATTTTTATGTGAGTGTGATGGCTAATTTTGATTGGCATCTTGACTATAACTGGAATGAACTATAATCCAGAAATGGAGGGAACACTTGTGATATGAATCTTGAGACTGGAAGACACACCTTTAATCTGGGCCACACTTTCTACTGGAAACTTGTATAAGGACAGCCTGCTTGCCCTCTTGGATACATCCATTCCTTCTTCAAGATCCCAGCAGACCAGCTGAAACACCAGTCTAAGCCACTCCTAGATTCTTGGATTTTCCATTCATAACTAGCCGTTGTAGAACTGCACTCTGTAAGCCATTCCAATAAACTCACACACACACACACACACACACAGAGAGAGAGAGAGAGAGAGAGAGAGAGAGAGAGAGAGAGAGAGAGAGGGAGAGAGGTCTATCGATGGATGGATAGATAGATAGATAGATAGATAGATAGATAGATAGATAGATAGATAGATAGAGATTAATTCCATAAATTCGGTGAGTCTCTCGTGAGCCCTGACTAATACAGTGGGTATGGAGGCTAAAAGAAGATGTTAGGTGACCTGCTCTATCACTCTCTGCATTCTTCCTTTGAGACAGAGTCTTCTATTGAATTTGAAGCTTGGCTTACAGAAAGGAGATTCCAAGGATCCTTCTGTCTCCACCCCCTCACAGCCCTAGATCCACAGGTATGATCTTCCTGTCTCTGCCTCACTGCAGCTTGGATGTTATAGGCATACGCATGGCAACTCCAGGCATTTTAGGTGGGAGCTGAGTGAGTCCCAGTTCTTCGTGCTTGCACAGCAAATCCACTTCCTCCTTGAGTCATCTCTCCAACCTGTCTGTCAATTTTTCAAAGACAAGATCATCTTCATACCATGAACATTAGTCAGAAATGTAGTAAATGCTTTTTAAGGTTTTATTTCATGTATTACTGAGGTAGTGTATACTACAGCTTGCTATGATGTAAGAGCACAGCTCCCACAAGCCAGTTCTCCTTCCACTATGAGAGTCATGAGGACTGAATTTAAGCCATCAAACTTAGGTGCCCTTACCTACTGGCCCATCTCATTGACAAAGGTAGCACTTTTTACATAAATTCTTTTTGATGGTGTTTGTGTACTATTGATATCAATATTACACTGACTGCTTATAAAGATCTATATATACAAAGCTAGTGAAAATAAGTTTGAAAAAAATAAGATAGAGGCAAACACAATGTAAATTATTACAAATAATATATAGTGATTCTGTGGTATTCCTTCTAGGAATATGATTATTCTTTATAACAGAATTGAATAATAGAATTGAAGGAAGCAAAAATTTACCCCATGGATAAACCTTAAGAGAAAAGTCATGTGATTATTTACACGAACATTTAAAAATACTTCAACAAATTTCAATATACATACTTTCAATCACATTAAGAAAACATTTGTTGAAACTCATCATGAAAACACCCAAATATTCCATTGAGATTTAAGGTCAGATTTCTACAGAAGGGTGAAACCTTTAGGATTATTTCTTTGAAGGTGAGATACACATATAAAGCTATTTGGTTTGTATGACATTAAAATGCCAATTCTGAGCTGGACCTGGTGGCACACTCCACTAATACCAGCATGTGGAAGATCAAGGCAGAAGGATTGTGAGTTTGAGGAAAGCATGAAAACATGGTGATTTGGGGCAAGTCTAAACAAATACTTTTACCAAATGAAAGAAGGCAAATGGTCATTTCTGCTCACACTAATATTTTAAATTAATACAGTCTTATTTCAAGCGAGTAGTTTTCTCATTCATGGTACTTAATTTGAAAGAACATGTAAACATCATTTTAAGTTACATGGAAATGTAGAAGCCACAAATAGCTGGGAGGGAAAGATCCATGGGAGGACAGCAGCTCAGCTAGAAACTGAAGCATAGCATCATAAAGCCTTTGTAATTAAAACATGTGGTGCTGGCAAGTGAACAGAGAGGCAGGTGAAGGGAACAGATGGTTCAGATAGACTCAAGTACAAATTAAACCAAATGCATAAGAAAGGCAATATCTTTGTACTGTATATTAATTGTAGTGGGACAGTTGAATGGGCACTTAAAGTACAAAATTAAATACATATCTCTGTCATATCCAGAATATGCATCAAGTGGCTTGGAAATCTATTAAAAATGGAACCACAGATTATAGAAGAAAGTATATTAATTACTTGTATTTTTGACTTTCTAAATATTACTTTAAAAACCACTTAAAGGAAGACTGACATATTCAGCTACATTAAATAAGGTTTTGAATAGATAGCAACAAAATTGAGTAAAGATTAGGAACATATTGAAATATCTGGATCAATTAAGTTAGTCATTTATTAGTTTTTTCATATTTGATTGATACATGGTTTCTTATAGCTTAGGGAGGCTTTAAAATGTCTAGGCAGCCAAGTATGGTTGAAAATTCTTACTCTGCCTCCCAAGTAACTGGCAAAACCAAGTAAGTATGTATGCAGGACATGAAAGCATAGGAAAGACTAGAGGTAGGAAGGAAATTATGAAGAGACAGGATGGGGGAGTGGAGAGAGAGGGAAAGAGAGTAAAGAGATAGTTATGTACAAAATACATGACATACTGAAAAGAAATTGTATCCTTGAAACTTGTTACAAAAAAGCATGTGACAATAAAAATTAAAGAAAAAATTAAACAAATAATATAGAACATTGTATGTAAGACAACTGAAGTTAATTTCTTAAATTTACTATAATGATATGTAAGAAATAAAAGTGATGAAGACACATAAGAACAAAGGATATAAATGAAATCAGTCTAATTCAATGCATGAGGTGATACTGGATCAAGAAGAGGAAGAGAACAGGCAAGAGAGGAGAAAACAAAGTGGGTAAAAGTTCAATGAAACCCAACTTTGACTACCATCCCTGCCTCACATTTGAAAAGCAAGATGTATTACCTCACTTAGGATAGTATTTTCTATTTCCATCCATTTGCATGCAAAATTCGAGAAGTCATTGTTTTTTATCGCAGAGTAGTACTCTAATGTATATATATATTCCACACTTTCTTCATCCATTCTTCCATTGAAGGACATCTAGGTTGCTTCCAGGTTCTGGCTATTACAAATAATGCTGCTATGAACATAGTTGAACAAATGCTTTTGTCATATGATAGGGCATCTCTTGGGTATATTCCCAAGAGTGGTATTGCTGGGTCCAGGGGTAGGTTGATCCCAAATTTCCTGAGAAACCGCCACACTGATTTCCAAAGTGATTGCACAAGTTTGCAGTCCCACCAGCAATGGATGAGGGTACCCCTTTCTCCACAACCTCTCCAGCAAAGGCTATCCTTGGTGTTTTTGATTTTAGCCATTCTGACAGGTGTAAGATGATATCTCAAAGTTGTTTTGATTTGCATTTCTCTGATCACTAAGGAGGTTGAGCATGACCTTAAGTGTCTTTTGGCCATTTGAACTTCTTCTGTTGAGAATTCTCTGTTCAAATCAGTGCCCCATTTTTTAATTGGGTTATTTAGCATTTTAACGACTAGTTTCTTGAGTTCTTTATATATTTTGGAGACCAGACCCAAAAAGAAGATCATGGGATGTACTCACTCATAATTGGTTTCTAGCCGTGGATAGGGGTCACTGAGTCTATAATTTGTGATCCTAAAGAAGCTAAATAAGAGGGTGAGGCCAAGGAAAAACATTTAGTTATCCTCCTAGCTATGGGAAGTAGACAAGATTGCCGGGCAAAAAATTGGAATCTTGGGGGTGGGGTGGGATGGGGGTAAGGGGAGATGGGGAGAGAAAAGTGTGAAGGAGAGGATGGGGGGAACTTGGGGAAACGGGATAATTGGAGATAAAAGAAGGTTGGATAGGTGAGCAGGGAAGCACATATCTTAGTTAAGAGAGCCACCTAAGGGTTGGCAAGAGACTTGAACCTGGAGTGGCTACCAGTTGCCAGGGCAATGTCCCCAGTTAGTTCCTTGGGCAGCTGAGGATAGGGAACCTGAAATGACCCTATCCTATAGCCATACTGATGAATATCTTGCATATGACCATAGAACCTTCATCTAGCGATGGATGGAGATAGAGACAGAGACCCACACTGGAGCACCGGACAGAGCCCCCAAGGTCCTAACAAGGAGCAGAAGGAGGGAGAACATGAGCAAGGAAGTCAGGACCACGAGGGGTGCACCCACCCACTGAGACAGTGGGTCTGATCTATTGAGAGCTCACCAAGGCCAGCTGGACTGTGACTGAAAAAGCATGGGATAAAACCGGACTCTCTGAACATGGCGGACAATGAGAGCTGATGAGAGGCCAAGGACAATGGCGCGGGTTTTGATCCTACTTCATGTTCCGGCTTTGTGGGAGCCTAGACAGTTTGGATGTTCACCTTCCTAGACCTGGATGGAGTGGGGAGGATCTTGGACTTTCCACAGGGCAGGGAACCCTGACTGCTCTTGGGGCTGGAGAGGGAGGAGAAGAGGAGTGGGGGGAGGGGGAGAGGGGCGGGAGGAGGGGGATGGAAATGGGAGGCGGGGAGGAGGCAGAAAATTTTTTTTCAATTAAAATAAATAAATAAATAAAAATAAATAAATAAAGAAATAAATAAAAGGAAAAGCAAGATGTAGAGGGACTCATCTGTAATTTTCCATGGATACGGCAAAGTGGAAGTAGGGACAAGAGTATCAGCCCCATGTTCTCAACAATAACTAGAGAGGCACTGCATCAAAGCAGGATGGAAGGAGAGAACCAGCTCCTGAAAATGGTCTTCCATGTGCATATAGTGCCATCTCCTTTCTCTCTCTCCACACACACTATTAAAGGAAGAAAAAACAGAAAAAGTAGTAAGAAGAGGAGAGACCAAAAAGTTTTTGTTTCTATCAAATGTTAAATAGGAAAGATAATAATTTTGTGATTGTTCCTGATAGTGCTATTGGTTATTTGCAAAAAAGTGAAAACAATGAATGAAAAAATAAAATGTCATGGGGATTACAATTTTCAAATATGGCTAGATGAAGAAAGAACAAAACAGAATCAGCAAAGGCTGTGGAAATATTGATAAAGAGTCAAAAATGAGCATTCTACCTCTCACCTTTTATTTTTATAGAAAATATAGTTATTTTCATATAATATACTCTGATGATAGTTTTCCACTTGTAATCTTCTTTCAGATCCTCTCCACATCCATACTCCTCAAATTCCACACTTTACAACAAAAAAATAAGTAAATAAAAAGATACAGTTAAAAAGATTAACAAACTAAGAAATAAAAATCCCAAAAATGTAATTTAAAAAAAGCGTGAGAAATGCATACAAAGGAAGACAAACACACATGCATAAAATACATTAAAAACACAAAATTGGAAACCACAATAGAAAAGTAAGATTTAAAAAATTGTCGTGACAAAGCAATATGAATAAAAATACCTTTGAGTTCATTTTGTGTTGGGGATGGTAGTTTGTGTCTACCTCTCCATCTCATTGCTGGAACCACACACATCTATATTGAACCTGTGAAGACCTTGTATATACTGCCACAGTCTGGGTTCATTTGCTCATTAGTCCAGTTCTGTCTGAAGACAGTTTTCTTGTTATCATCCATGGTTCCTTGGGCCCTGTAAGGAGGTTTTGATGAAGATACTCTATTTAAGACCGGCTGTTATAAGGTCTCTCACTCTCTGCACATTGTTCAGTCATGGGTCTCTGTGTTAGTTACCCTCTAATGCAGGAAGAAGGTTCTCTGATGATGCTTAAGGGAAACATTGATCTTTTGGTATACAGAATGTGGTTTGGAGTCATTTTATTGCTACATTCCTTTAGTAGAACAATCTTATTTGGTTTGTAGCAATGTTTGTGTTTACCTTTCTAATCTGAAAGTATACAGAATACTTCCAAGTACCATGAACACTAATCAGAAGGCATTAAGACTAGTTAGGATCTAACCCAACTTCTCCAGGTTCAGTGATATATATATATATATATATATATATATATATATATATATATATGTAATATCTTTGGCAATGGGACCTTACTATGAGCTAATTGAGAACAAACAATAGTCATGACAATACTCTGTGTTGTTTGGGGATTTTCATGGGGCAAACAACTCAATTAAATATGACCCATTCCTGGTATTGGAGGTTTCAATTGGTGTAAAAACGTCTCATTGTAATTTTCTCTCCCTGATTATTTGATTATTTGGTAATTCCATATAGATTCTTTTATATATGGATGTATTTTAAGAAGCTTCCAGTATAGTTGGTTTGCCTATGATCCCTCAAATAACTTTTAGTGTTGCTGTCTTTCCCCATATTTCCTTCTTACTCTCCTCTTTCCACCCTTCTCTGTTTAATACTCCTGGTCCTGTATCCCACCTATTTCTCTCTCTCTCTCTCTCTCTCTCTCTCTCTCTCTCTCTCTCTCTCTCTCTCTCTGTCTCTGTCTCTCTCTCTCTCTCTCTCTCTCTCTCTCTCTCTCTCTCTCTCTCTCTTTCAAGACATGGTTTCTTTGTGGCTTTGGGGCCTGTCCTGGAACTAGTTCTTGTAGATCAGACTGGCCTCAAACTCACAGAGATCTGCCTGCCTCTGTGTCCCAAGTGTTGGGTTTAAAGGCATGTGCCACCACCACCCAGCTTCCCATGTATTTCTCTTTAACTGTGTTTCCTACTTATTTTTCTTTGGAGATCCTTCTCTGCCCCAAGGCCCTTACACTATTCCTAAATTCTGTGATTAAGCAAGACTATATATAAAATGCTTTAGCTAACATCCACATATAAGAAACTACATATCATATTTGCCTTTTGGGGTCTTGGTTACCTCTTCAGGATGTTATTTTCTAGGTCATCTATTTACCTGTGCAATATATGATTTCATTTTTAAACAATTGGATATTACATTATGTATATATAGCACATTTTCCTGGTCCATTTATCCACTGATGAACATCTAGCTTTTTTCCAATCCCTGGTTATTATGAAGAGAACAGCAATGAACATAGTTGAGCAAGTATTTTTGTAGTAGGATGAAGAATCATTTGGGCATAAGCTCAAAAGTTGTATAGCTGGATCTTGAGGGATCTATTCCTGGCTTCCTGAAGGAATCACAACACTGATTTATATAGTGGCTGTACAAGTTTGTACATTCACCAGCAATGGAAGAGTATTCCCCTTACTCCATAACCTTGATAACATGAACTATAACTTGTTCTTAACCATTCTGACACATATAAGATAAAAGCTCAAAGTAGTTTTGATTTACATTTTTGTGATGACTAAGGGTGTCAGACATTTCTTTTTTATGCAGTTATATCATAGAAATTACAAATACATGCTATTTATATAAATATTCTCTAGTAGTTCACTGATCACAATTTTATGCTTTTAAGTTTTATTATCAAAACATATACTACTTAAAGCAACTCAAGACTCAGTGTGACTCTGGAAATACACTAAACAACGTGAGGACAAAATATAATGGTGATAAGTAGATTGATGACAAATAGTATGACTTTCAGACAATGTGAGGGTAGTAATGGTATCAGTTACTATTATACATGTGGAATATGCACATTGTCACTAAAGACACAAAGAAACTCTATTACTTATTTGTGTTAATTCAATCAAAACACTTGACATTATTTGGGGGTTTCATAAGAATATTAAGAAGATTCTCCTTGATAATTTTATCTTCTTTCTTGCACTGGGCATTTCTTAATATTTTCTTGAAAGAATTACTAATAGCATAACTGTGAATTGAAATGGCCTACAAGTCTCTGCTTTAGCATAACAATTCACCAGTCGATATAAAATATTTTCTATCTACAAAATATAATGCCTTCAGTGACCTAAAATACAGAAAAATTATTGACTGTAGATGGTTTTCCTACCAACACCTGCTATTGCCAATGACTGCTGGATCATAGTGCAATTATGTGTTCTCAATATTTATTTTAACTTAAATCATTATATTCAATGCTTCTAAGACTTTTAAACCCATGGAGCGTTGCTATTATAGAATACTGTAACCAAAGAAACTTAGAGAAGAAAGGGTTTGTTTTAGCTTATGGTTCTATCCATAATGACAAGGAGAGGAACATGGCAGCAGGGGACCCAAAGAGGAAGTAATCACATCTTCAACACCATATGGAAAGAAGATTGAAGAGATGGCTCAGCCGTTTAAAGGCTAGGCTCACAACCAAAAAATAGAAGATTGACTTAGAAGTAGGAGGCGGCAACAAATAGTGAAAGCCTACTAGCAATGACATACTTAATCTAACAAGTCTTCACGCCCTAGAAATTCCATAGCCTGCCCAGACAGCACCACCAACTGGGAACCTGAACTTATGGGGAGCATTTCCATCCAAACTACCACCTTGACCAATCATTTACTGTTTCTTTCATATCGTCTACTAACTCAGTCCTTCATTTCCCTCTTTGTAAAAGATCTGAACTCAATGGATGGTCCAATACTGAGAGCAGAGAATTTATAATGTTTATTTCAAAACCTTATATATAATTAATAATTAATCTTTGCAATAAGTATAAAATCATTTGCTATAATTCTGCATTATGAATGAGGAAAACAAGGCACAGATCATTAAGCAATTATTCAATATCATACACTTTGGGACTAAGTACTATGTTAAGACAACAGTCCACCCAGGCATAACCTGAAGGCAAACAACCTGCCAAGTGGTTCCATTTAGCACCTGATCTGTTACCAGCCTGCCAACAGAAAGGCCTGCCATTCTATGTTGTCATCCTGCTCTGGTTCAATGGGCTTATACCCTGTAAAGATTTGTCATTTGTATTGGCTTACTAAGATGGTAATTAGCTAGTAGCCAGGCAGGAAGTATAGGTGGGGTGACCAGAACAGGAAAATTCTGGGAAGAGAAAAGGCTCAGTCTGTTGTCCTCACCCAGATGCAGAGGAAGCAGGATGAGAATGCCTCACTGGTAAAAGGTACCAAGCCACGTGGCTAACACAGACAAGAATTAGGGGTTATTTTAAGATGTAAGAGTTAATAAGAAACCTGAGCTAATAGGCCAACTGGTTTATTTATTTATTTTTATTTTATTTATTTATTTTGGTTTTTTGACATAGTGTTTCTCTTTGTAGCTTTGGAGCATGTCCTGGAACTAGCTTTTGTAGGCCAGGCTAGCCTTGAACTCACAGAGATCTGCCTGCCTCTGCCTTGCAAGGGCTGAAATTAAAGGTGTGTGCAGCCACTGCCTGGTTGCCAACCAGTTTATAATTAATGTAGACTTCCATATGTTTCTTTGAGAAACCTCTGCCAACAGCATCCTTACCAAAGCCCTCATGCCATGTATCCCCAAGCACTTTCAAGTAGAAAATGCTAACCCTGAAGAAGTGAAAGTCTTTAGTGAAAGCATATGCATTTGTTAACGTGCTACTTGAAGGAAAGGCTCAACTAGGCAACTTTGTTTTGTGCTCCTCACATGTTCCTATAGTAAAATAAAAGATATATACTATTCAAAAGGCAGAAAGAATTGTGTCAATATTTTGAAGCATATCATGTTTTAAATAGACTAGGTTAGAACAAAATCTTACTAAAATACCAAAAAGGTTTTATAGTGAGGAAAGTAAAGTAATTTCCAGGACCTCATATCCAGATGGGCCTTCCCTTGCTCTCCATTATACACAACACAATCACATTTCACTTTCAAACTTAGTATATAAACCTTAAAAGCATTACCTTGCTCCTAATAGACCCCTGGATCCACCTTGGCTCTGCTAATGATGTAATAGCCATAATGAGTAAGAGTTCAGCTTTTAAAAAATGTACCCCATGGATTCATATGTAATACACTGTCTACTTACAGGAAGCATTTGTAGAAACAACCTAAATGCTGATTTGTAGTGGTTTGCTTGGTAGCTCAAGGGTAAAACCGAAAGTTTATGAAATGTCTTAATGAAGTCATAGCAAAAGGTAGATGGGTATTCTGTATGTTGATGTTAGTTCTAAAATATGTATCATAAAAAAGCCTTTTGCACCATACATAGCCGTACATATATAGGTAGTCCTTGCACTTAAATATGTTACAAAATATATAGGAAATTAGACCTTAAAAACTTAAATTATACAGAAATACACTACAGTACAAGTTGCCCTGAAATAGTATTTGTATGATATATGATTATGATCTTTATAAGTTATTTAGAAAAAAGGGTTATAGGGCTGTAATTTTAAGAGACTATGATATTAAACCTTTAATATCTGGTTATGAAAATGAGAATGTGTAATTATTTCATTATTTCATAACCAAAGGTCACAATAGTAAGCAAATGAACATTCAACCAAAAGGAAATAATAAGACTTCTTTATTGAAGAGATTAACTTGTGTCTCCAGAAAGCAGAATTATTTTTGCCTTTCTATTAGTAAATTATTTATTTATTTATTATTTTATGTATGTGTTTCTCATATGTGCATACATTTAAGTATATGCGTGTATGTATATATGTACACATGCATTTATGTTTGTATATGTAGTGTTTGTCTGCATGCATGTATGTATATATGTATGCATGCTTGTATATACATAAACCACATAAATATCCACATATCCATGAAGGCCAGAAGAAGGCATTAGCACTGGTACTGGAGTAACAATAAGTTGTGAGTTACCAGGCAAGTATTGAAAAACCCAGTCTCCATCTTCTTTAAGAGAAGCAAGCTCTTTAATGAGTCATCTCTCCAGGCCCATATTTGTTTTTCTTTATACTAATATTGACATATATATTCATTACATTTTTTGCATGAACTCCATGGTAAAGGCTTGCACCGTAGAGTGATAAACAAACCATTAAAAAAAGTTGCTTGCTCAGATTGCCAAAAGAACTAGTGGGTAATTATTTTTGTCTTCTCTCTTTTTTTCCCACGACTCTGATTTTGGTGATGGAAACCAGGGTGCTGCAAATGCTAAACATCTTTCTGCAGAGCAAGCTAATAGGCCGTCTCATCAGAATCTCAGTTAACGATCCAAGTGATGTCTGAGTTAGTGTATGTTCAAATGGTCACAATCCCTACATCAACTTTGCTGTAAATGGTACTCCAAGATGTACTTTAGAGATTATATAAAGACTCATGAAGTAAAAACTGTATGTTAAATTTGAAAGAACATCCTCAATTAGTACTGTGTAGGTTGATATATTGGTTGAATATATCTTATTCTGAATAAAAGTCTCCACCACACAGATTCAATAAATGACTGGTTTGTTTATTGTCCTAAATAACTCTGCTATATATGTTATGTTAAAAGATGACAAAACTTCTTATTAATGTTCAGTTCACCAAGACTGTCAACTGGAGTTTGTTAAAAGGTGACCTACCTTCTGAATCATTGGTTAGCTTCGTTAGCGATGAGTATGGTAATTAAACATTTTTAGCATATACTCAAAAAGTTATGGTCTCTGCTACTGACCCTTTACACAACGTTTATGCCACATGACAGAAATAACTGATGGCTTCCAAATTATAGCATGCAATGGGTTTCCGACATATTTGGTTTGGTGTCCTTGGAGTGATTTTCAGCATCATTAAGCAGAAAGTACATCATTTCTCGAGGAACAAGGAATGGAACACATACAGAGATTGATTTGGCATCTGTTAAATAAACTTTCTGTTTTAGATTTGTAGAATTTACATAACACTGGAACAAAACAATACCCTGCAAACATATTTGTACTGTCAGTTCAATTTCCCTACAGTGACATTCTGCATTCAGTCCTGCCAAGATTTATCTGGCTGCTAAATTTTATGACATGATTTTTTTTTATAGTGCTGGAGATCATTGCCAGGGCCTCAAGCATGCTATCTCTGGGATCTACCATTGAGCTACACCCTCAGTCTAAGTAGGTTTGGGTTACAAAATTGCCTTCTGTTTGATTATTTTACTTTATATTTAGGATTTCCTCCTTATATACTGGAGGGATATATAAAAACTTGAAAAATGTTTTTAAATTGCTTTTGTAGGAAGTTTTAAACTATATCTCCCTTATTCCAAAATTAAATTCAAATTTAACCATGCAAAGTTATTAAAATTTATGTATACATGTAAATATATATAATTACATATAAAGGTTTGAATAGAATTTCTTTTGCAAGTCCTATTTCAAAAATGTATTTGATATTTGCTCTATATTTCATAATGTGCTCTCACATAATTTTAACCTAACATCATGCTATGAAAAAATATTCATTGCAGGTACACAAAGACCTTTGGTAATTCTGAAATAAATAAAAGAAGCAAGAGTGAAATAGTATAAACCTTAAAAATGGAATACTTAAAGCTTTTAAATTTTAATTTTGTTCTTTGTACATTAGCAGTGTATATGTCCAGTCGGTGGTAGTACATGCCTTTAATCCCAGCACTCAGGGCCAGAGGCAAGTGGATCTCTGTGAGTTTGAGCCCAGCCTGTCTACAGAGTGAATTTAGGGACAGGCTCCAAAGCCACAGAGAGAAACCCTGTCTAAAAAAAAAAAAAAAAACAAGAAAAACAAAACAATGTAATTAAACACTATCCCCAAAAGTTCTGCAATATTTAGTTGTTCATTTTTTCCTCTATTTTAGAAATGTACATTATAAAAACTTTGAATGAAGTATTTCCAATGATAATATATAAAAAACATTCATTATTCAAATATCTTCAATCTAAAATCTAAACCATGATTTTCATTTACTCCTAGAATAAAAGGATAATTTTTAAAGCTGGTGATTTTTCTGTTTCACACAAAGGGAAATAAATGGTAAACATTCCAATACATTCTCTTTAGAATAATTTTCATAACCAAAGAAGACATTTTCAGAATCACTATATTTATCTTCCAATTTGGCATCAACCTTAAGTCTAACGCAAATTTTAAAAAATAATCTTATTTTGACTAGAAAGAATGCTAGACCTTAAAATAGTGATTCCAGCCCATGAAACCGAGTGTAAAACCACTATGGAGTATTGCTAGATGCATTGGAATCATGCCATCCTATGTATATGGTGTACCATGAAGACCATGACTTGGTCAGAGTAGCAAGGTTTAGCTTCTCCCCTCCACCTTAGCTCCACACACTTGTGCAGAGAGGCAGCTTGCAGAGGCTCATGAAGCACATGTGCCCCGGTACTCCTGATACTATATTTTTCTGTCTCAATTTAACTGGATCTGAACCACTGAGGAACTAGGAAATTATTACTCATTTATTAAGCAACAATTTTGGGTGAAACTGAGAGATTCATAAGAAATTTGATGTCATCCACCCTTTTCTATAATCACTGTATTTTATTTGTACTTATGGAATTTTTCCTGGGAAAAAAATCCTAAATTTACAGGAATCTACAATGGTGACCCTCGCTGAATTGCTCATCTCATGTAACCAGGTAAGGCCTCCTCTAGTGGAGGGATTGGGACACCAACCCAGCCACAAAACCCTCAATATAACTTTGTCCTGCCTGTAAGAGGTGCTGGGATAAAGACAGCAAACAAATTGTGGGAGTAACCTCCCAATGATTCCAGCTTGAGAATCAGGCAGGAGAGTAATCCTATCCTGATACTGACTAGAAGGCCAGACACCAGAGGCTGGAGAGCCCGGATACATAGGATGAAACCAAATAACCAAACACCACCAGCAAAAAACACAAACAAACGAACAAAGTCAATAAAATTTCTAATGATAGTCTGCTATACTCCTACACAGAAGCTTAACATAATTGTCATCGGAGAAGCTTCATGCAACAACTGATGGAAATAGATGCAGAGACCCACGGCCAAACATTAAGCAGAGTTCAGAGAATCCTGTGGAAAAGGCAGAGGAATTAGTTCAAGGGGTCAAGGACACCACAAGAAAATCCATAGAATCAACTAACTTGGGCTCACAGGGCTCATAGAGACTGAAGGAACATGAGCATCATGGGACTGACCTAGGTCTTCTGCATACATGTGATAGTTGTGTGGCTTGATCTTCATGTGAGACTCCTAACAGAGAGAGTGAGGACTGTCCCTGACTCTTTTGCCTGCTTTTGGGACTATTTTCCTCCTACTGAATTGTCTTGTCGAGCCTTAATACAAGAGGAGATACCTAGTCTTATTGTAACTTGATATGCCATGTTTGGTTGATATCCCTGGGAGGTCTGCTCTTTTCTGAAAGAAAAGGAAGAAGAGTGGATGGGGTCAGGGGTCAGGGAATATTTGGAGGGAGGGGACTGCTGTCAGCATCAGGATGTAACATATGAGAGAATAAGATATTTAAAAAATAATTAAAAAGTCAAGATACAATCCGATACTAGTATTTTTTCTTCTTTTTAGTGTTACTGCTATAATTAACATACTGTCAATTAACATGTATGTCTTAATGAAATTATCTTTTATATATATTAGAGAGACTTACTCTAGTATTTCACTGAGCACACCAATAAAATGATTTGAATATTTGTCCCTTATTTCAGATTACTATTTTAAGGTTAAATGTGCCCTGTCAAATGTGTTAACACCTGGAGCAGCAGTAACTGCAGGAAAGAAAATTACAAGTTGTACCCTCTACAGGTGGACAATGGGATAAAACACTGTTAAACACTGATTTCCTCTCTGGGCAGATCAAGTTCGCTCTTGAAAAATTAGTTTTAAAGATTGTCAAAACAGATCTGAGAGGAATAAGCCATCCCTTCCAGAGTTGAAAAAGAAGTGTACGTTAATTCGTAATCAGTGACATCTTCCCTGGGACCAGTGGTTCCATCAGAGAAGAACGTGGGTTCCTTAGGAGTCTAGGCTTGCATCTGCTCTCAGACTGACTGGAAGACACACTACATTGTCTCATTGACTCTGTCCTGTTTAGGAACAGGGCAAAGCCAATGGAGCTACCTGCAACAGCAACTCAGAAAAAAAGCTTATTGCTGGCACATTTTCTCATGAGTGTATAAATAGAGACTGCTCGTTCAATTTCCAGCCACCCAGGTCAGATAATCACACAAAACGATGTTAATTACAACACTGTTTGGTTCATGGCTCAGGTGTACTTCTATTTCTTACATCTTAAATTAATCCATTTCTATTGTTTTGTGTTTTACCACAAGGCTCATGGTTTAACAATAAGGTTATGACCTATTTCTACTTTGGTAGTTCCATGTCATCTCTTCAACTCCGCATACTGTCTCTCTATATCTTTGTTAGAATTTCCCACCTGGCTTTATTTTGCCCTTCCGTAGGCCAAAGCAACATCTTTATCTACAGATGGCAATAAAACATATTCACAGCATACAGAGGGGAGTGCTACTCCATCATCATGATCTCACCCAAGGGAGCCAGCTTCATTTTATAGAATGGAAATTCTGAAATACATATTATGGATTGTTAACTTGTTCTTTTCAGTTACCCCCTTTGAATCAAAGACTATAAAACCATAACCATAACTACTCCACATTTTTCCATATAAATCCAGAGAAATACTATGAGACCCTTTGCATTGGGAATAGACAATCTTTACATTTAGTTCTGCATAACATTAATTTAAATTAACTCTGTTGTTTGACAGTGTGTTATAGATATAAGTTAATGTTAGGAATGAAGGTCACTTGGTGGAGTGTTTGACTTATATATACAAGATTCCATATTCAACCCAGGACTCCATAAGCTAGTTGTGGTGGAATATGTCTGTAATCTTAGCATTCTGGAAACAAAAAAATACAGGAGGATCAGAAGTTCAAAGTCATCATCTGATAGTGACTTTGAGGTTAGGTTGAGCGGCGTGAGACCCTGACTTGTTATTAGGGGGGAGAAGAAGAGGAGGAGGAAGAGGATGAGGAGAAGAAATCAAATATCTGATGTAGGCTCTTTCTTCCCTTGCTGTTTCTGTTTGACTAGTCCTTGTAGGTGGCCTTTCTTTGTGAGGATGAGAGACAATATGGCAAGTGGAATCCAACTGTGTCATATCCTATTCAAATTGGTACTGTGGCAGCAAGAAAATTCGATGATTTGATGCTCATTCTGTTCTCCACAAGATATTCTTTGTGAATTTAGAGGTGATCTAAAATAAATAGCTTGTTTATATTTTCAGAAGCCAGGGAGTCTCACAAATCATTTTACTTTAAAGTTTGGACCTATTTCCTGACTAAATTGAGAGTTTCTTAAGAGAGTTTTATACTTTATTTTGTAAAGTCCTTTTTCAGATTGTCCTTGTCTTATTGGAAAAGATTGATAAAATCAAGTACCACTAAAATTCTGAATATAGACACTTAGTCCACAAATCATCATTGCATGTAGAGTCCAGAAGTGCATATATACATGATCACAGCTGTCAACAAAGCAAAAAAAAATGTAGTATAACCAAAGTACTACAATTTCCTCTTAAAAATCAAGGCAGCTTTTATTCCTAAAGTGCTTTCTTTTACTATACTCAAAGGTGTTCTTCAATCTTACAATATTAATTACTCAGGTTCCAAATGTAGAAAATGTTTGTTAGGACACTTCATCTAATTTCAAATATTTAAAAATAAGCTTATTACCACTACACTCAAACTCTGAAAATCTAAAGCTTTATTAGTTCACATTTGGTTCTTAATTGATCTTTATAGGGCAATAAAGAGATAATAAAGAGAGTCAGCAATAGTGTGTGGATTTGAATTTATGTAGTTTTAGTCAACTGAACAAGCTTATTTGAGTTTTATTTTGTCTTTTGATTTGTGTTATGAAAGAATACTATAGACTTGGGAGAACAGTAAATACCATGTGAATTCCTTGCAAAAAGTTTAATGAAATAGATTAAAGTTTAGAAATACTAATGTTTAAAAGATGGAAATGAAGTCTTATTAGAAGATAATTATAAGTGATTTATGAAGTCAATGAATGTACATATTTATCCAAGTTGTCTGTCTATAAGATATCACTGGAGTAATAACTTTATAGTTTGAAGTAAACATAATGGATTACCAATGTGTATGTTTCCAAGCCAGTGAACTTTATGACAAAAGATTCTGCCTGTCTATCACATTCATTTACTTTTGAAGGCTCAACACAAGAAATCTAGTCCATTTGTTTGCATATCTATGAGGCTATGAAGTGAATAGTTGCCCCATCAAATGGTTATATTATAATCTACAAACATTGAACTTCTAGTAATTTAAATGTACATATGGCTCCTTATTTATATACTTGTATGAAACTTTTAAGCTTTCAAGTAGTGCTTCTCTCATTCAAATAAATCAATCCTTTTAATAAACATTTAGCATATGTTCCAAGTACTGTTTTAGTTGTTGGGCTTATAATATCAAAAAACCTACTATTTTATAAGTGTTCTTGAAAATGTATTATATATTTTATTAATATAATATAATTAAGCTAGTATTGAACTGGAAACCTTCTCTCCCATGAAAAGCTCTCATAGTTTCTGTAAGTAGTTACTTTATAAGCTTCAGGGTAGGAAGTTAACTTTTCACTAGTCCTATCCAGTTGTGAATCTTGTGACCGTACTATAATAATGATTATTCCAGCAAGACATATAACCCCAACAGTGCAATAAGGGTAGCAATATTTTGGGGGGTGATCAAGAGCTGTCTGGTTAGATCACTCAGTAAGAGCAAACTTATGCCTGGTACTGTAAACCTAGCAAGGAATCTATGACTGTGAAGATTATGATAAGGATTTTGTGAAAATGATACCTTGGTCACCTGCCTTCTACATTTGCATCCTCACACCCATAGACAAGTGTTGCTCTCTTCCCTCATCAATGAAATTTATTTTGTAACACATAGAAGCTATTTCAGAGATCCACAACTGGCCACATGGCTAAAAATGAGTGCTCATCTACACTTGGGATATCTACAATACAATTTCTAAAGCCAAGACTCTATGCAAATCTTGGGAAAGGAAGCAGGTTTTTAAAATCTAGAGAACCAGAAAAACTTCCAGGAAAAAAAAAAGTTTCCTGACCAGGACAGAGGCATTGCACCTCTCAAAACTCTCAACAACATAGTTAACTGCACAAAACCCACTGGTGAACTTTCCAGAATTGTTAACAGAGGTTTCTGTCCCATCTGGTTCCACAGTTGTTCAAACCCAAGGAAACACAGAGAGGTCTACATTAATTATAAACTGGGTTGGTCTATTATCTCAGACTTTCTTATTAATGAACTCTTACAGCCTACATTAACCCATTTCTTGTCTGTGTTAGCCACATGGCTTGGTACCTTTTATCAATGAGCCATTCTCATCTTGCTTCCTCTGTGTCTGGGCAATGACTACAAACTGAGTCTTTCCTCTTCCCAGAATTCTCCTGTTCTCATCACCTTGCCTATACTTCCTGCCTGGCTACTGGTCAATCAGCATTTTGATAAAATAGTAGAAGTGACAAATATTACAGGGTACAAGACCATTGTGTCACAGCAGTTCTTTTATTTTTGAAACAAAATCTCTAATCTAAACTCTTTTTAAAGTTTCTCCCTGACCATTATTCATAACAACTTGTAGCCAAAATTCTAAACAAAGCAAAACATCTATAATCCATTTTTTTTGGAATGTGGGCTTAGTTTTGTAGGCTACTTCCAGCTTATTGGGGGTGCTGATAATCTTATGGGGACTTAAGAAAATTTAGAATTACAATCAAGTACTGACTGGAATATTCTGTGAGGCTTGATCATCTTAGGCAACAGTCTTGAGTCTGTTCTGGATGTAGAACTCAGACATCTGGGCATTTGTTCCTATATAGATTTCTCAGGGAGTCTTCCTTGATCAAACCTGGTTTGTTTTAACTCAGAATGAATTCACAGCCTCTCATTACTGTGAAAACAAAAGCAAACCTCTTATCCAAAGTAACATATCTTTTAACTTAAATTTTGAGGTCAAAGCATTTTCAAAATATATATGTTGTATTAACCCAGCAGTATTTGTAATCAAATATTTTTTTAACAGCTCTTGTTCCTTACTCAGTCATGAAACCACCCAAAGACAACACAGATTCTCTGTGTATTTTCCATCTTTACATGGATTTATTTTAAACTCTCTTTCTTTTATTTTTATTTTATATTTTTGTCTTTTGAGACAGGGTTTCTTTGTATATCTTTGGCTGTCCTGGAACTCACTCTGTAGAATAGGCTGTCCTTGAACTCACAGACATTCTCGTGCCTCAGCCTCCCAACTGCTGGGATTAAAGGTATGTGCCACCACGCCCAACATTTTTCTTTCTTTCTTCCTTTTTTGTTTTTAAGGACTTTATCCATTTTCATTTCTCTCCCAAGCCTATATATATTTTTAAACATACTCCAAACCATTTAGAGTTGTGTTTGTTTTTTTTTGTCTGAGTCTATCTTTACTGTGTACCTCTCTTTTTCTGACCACATGAGTCTTTATTTGCTAAGTGATATGGCTAGGTTTAAAGTCACAGATTTTGCAGCTGGATCCACTCCATTCCTTAGCTTTCTGAGAGTCTAGCTTTACGGTGGAGGTACTGGCAGAAGCCATGTTTATTGCCACAACTCTATGGAGTTTCAAGGTCACTGACACCACCAAGAAGTTTGCTGCCAGCTATTTAACACCATTTAAATGTTTGGTGATTGTACCTCTTAAAAGAGCTGCAAGGCTTGACACTCATTTATTCCCAGCTGTTCAGACTCAAAATAATTACTCAGAAACTATATTATTTGTAATAATGTTTAGCCAATAGCTTAAGCGTATTTCTGGCTTACTATTATATCTTAAATTAACCCATTTCTATTAATATGTGTGTTGCACAAGGTTGTGTCCTACCAGCAAAGTTTCAATTGGCTCCAGCTCAGGCATCTGTTCCTGGCAACAGCTACATGGCTTTTCCTCAGACTTGGTCTGCATGTGCTCACTGAATTTCAGCACATCCAAGTGTGGGGTGGTGATAGTGACACCATTGTGGTGGCCAGGCACTTTTGGCATCTTTGGGTCAATAATCAGTGCTGGATAGGAGAGATGGCTGCTTACTTGACCCATACTATTTTTAGGGGCTCCAGGACAGAGGCAGCAGCAGTAGAAGTCCACATGCTGTTATTTCCCACCTCAGTCCCAATCCTTGTAGCCTTAGCCTAGTTTCCATTTTTAATACAAGGTATTCGCTCACTGTGGTCTTCTAATGTGTGCCTTCACACAAGAGCAGGCTTCCCTTGCCTGCACTTGGATATACTAAAACTTGAGTCACAAAACAGATTGTTACATCCTGCCTGGCTTCTGGCAAATCTGCATTTTATTAACAGAATACAAGTGACAAATCTTTACAGGGTACAAGACCATTTTCCCACAGCACAGTAAGGTTAGGGTAATCTGTGACTACTGAGGGAGAGAGAATCAATATTCTTTTTAAAAAATTTATTAGGTTAAAAAAATCCAAGTACCCACTTCCTCTCCTCCTCCCATCCCCTCCACACATCTTCCCCACCCATCCCCATCTAATGCCCAGAGAGGGTAAGGCACATTGCTTTGTGGAAGGTCCAAGGCCCTCCCTACTATATCTAGGCTGAGCAAGGTATCCATCCAAAGAGAATAGAATACGGAAATGCCAGTAAATGCAGTAGGGATAAACCCTGGTGCCACTGCCTGTGGCCTCTCAGTCTGCCCCAGCCATGCATCTGTCAACCACATTCAGAGGAACTAGTTTGGTCCTATGCTTGTTCCTACCCAGTCCAGCTGAAGTTCATGAGCTCCTAATAGCTCAGGTAAACTGTTTCAGTGGGTGAACCCATCATAGTCTTGACCTCTTTGCTCATATTCTCATTCCTTCTACTCTTCAGCTCGACATTGGGAGCTCATTCCAGTGCTTTACTGACAGTCTCTGCCTCTGTTTTTATCTGTTGCTGGATGAAGGTTCTATGGTGGTGTTTAAGGTAATCATCAGTTTGATTACAGGGCAAGTCAAGATCTATTGCTTAGGGTCCTAGGTGGGATTATCCTTGTGGATTCTTGGGAATTTCTCTAGAACCTGGTTTTTGCTAACTCTATAATAGCTCCCTCAATCAAGATATCTCTTTCCTTGTTCTCATCACTGTCCTTCCTCCATCTCAACTATCCCATCCCTTCAAGTTCTCTTTAACCCTTGCCTTCTTACCTCCTCTTTTCCTTTACCCAATTTTGTCAGGCAATCTGGTCTGTTTCCAATTTCCAGGTGGGTCTATATATGTTGTTCTTTGAATTTACCTTATTACTTAGCTTCTTTAGGATCCTGAACTATAGGCTCAATGTTCTTTGTTTATAGCTAGTATCTTCTTATGAGTGCGTACATACCATATTCAGTTTTTGGGTCTGGATTGCCTCACTCAGTGTTTTCTAATTCCATCCTTTTGCATGCAAAGTTCAAGATGTCATTATTTTTTACTGCTGAGCAGTACTCTAATGTGTAGATATGCCACACTTTCTTTATCATTCTTCCATTGAGGGGCATCTAGGTTGTTTCCAGGTTCTGGATATCACAAATAATGCTGCTATGAACATAGTTGAACAAATGCTTATGATTGAGCATCTTTTGGGTATATGCCCAAGCATGGTATTGCTGGATCCTGAGGTAGGTTGATCCCCAATTTTCTGAAAAACTGCTATACTGCTTTCCAAAGTGATTGTACAAGTTTGCATTCCCACCAGCAATGGATGAATGTTCCCCTTACTCTACATCCTTTCCAGCATAAGCTATCATTGGTGTTTTTGATCTTAGCCATTCTGACAGGTGTAAGGTGGTATCTCAGAGATGTTTTGATTTGCATTTCCCTGATAGCTAAGGATGTTGAATATTTCCTTAAGCATCTTTTGGCCATTTGAGATTCTTCTGTTGAGAATTCTCTATTTAGTTCTGCATCCCATTTTTAATTGGGTTATTTAAAATTTTAATGTCTAATTTCTTGAGTTCTTTATATATTTTGGAGATCAGTCCTTTGTCTGATGTGGAATTGGTGAAGATCTTTTCCTATTCAGTAGAATGCCTTTTTGTATTATTGACTCTTTTTTTTTTTATTTTTTCAGAAGCTTCTCAGTTTCAGGAGATCCCATTTACTTATTGTTGTTTTCAGTGTCTGTGCTACTGGGGTTATACTTAGGAAGTGGTCTCCTGTGCCCATGCATTGAAGACTACTTCCCACTTTCTCTTCTATCAGGTTCAGTGTGGTCAAATTTATATTGAGGTCTTTAAAACATTTGGACTTGAGTGTTGTGCATGGTGATACATATGAATCTATTCTCCTTCTTCTACATGTTGACATCCAGTTGTGCCAGCACCATTTGTTGAAGATGTTTTATTTTTTCATTGTATAATTTTAGCTTCTTTGTAAAAAAAATACCAGCTATTCATACGTGTGTGGATTAATATCCAAGTCTTCAGTTTGATTCCATTGGTCAACCACTCTGTCTATATGCCAGTATCAAGCTGTTTTCATTACTGTAGCTCTGTAATAGAGCTTGATGTCAGGGATGGTGATGCCTTTGGAAGTTCCTTTATTGTACAGGATTGTTTTGGCTATCCTAGCTTTTTTGTTTTTCCCTATGATGTTGATGATTGTTCTTTCAAGGTCTGTGAAGAATTGTTTTGGGATTTTGATGGAGATTGCATTGAATCTATAGATTGCATTTGGTAAGATTGCCATTTTTACTATATTGACCCTACCTATCCAAGAGCATGGGAGATTTTTCAATTTTCTGGTATCATCTTCAATTTCTTTCTTCAAATAATTAAAGTTCTTGTCAAATAGGTCTTTCACATCTTTGGTTAGTGTTAT
This sequence comes from Chionomys nivalis, assembly GCF_950005125.1. Taxonomy (NCBI): domain Eukaryota; kingdom Metazoa; phylum Chordata; class Mammalia; order Rodentia; family Cricetidae; genus Chionomys; species Chionomys nivalis. The sequence continues at coordinate 25,105,129 of NC_080105.1, forward strand.
CCCAAGATATTTTATGTTATTTGTGGCCATTGTAAAAGGTGATGTTTCCCTGATTTCCCTCTTAGCTTCTTTATCATTTGTTTATAGCAGTGCTGCTTATGTTTTTAGTTGATCTTGTATTCTGCCACATTACTGAAGGTATTTATCAGCTGTAGGAGTTCTCTGGTAAAGTTTTGGGGTCACTTATATACATTATCATATCATCTGCAAATAACAAAAGTACGACTTCTTTCTTTCCAATTTGAATCCCCTTGATCTCCTCTTGTTACCTTATTGCTAATGCTAAAACTTCAAGAACTATGTTGATACTAAGAAAAAAAAATACTGGAAAACAGAATCCAAGAACACATAAAAAAATATCATCCACCATGATCAAGTCAACTTCATCCCAGAGATGCAGGGCTGGTTCAACATACGCAAATATATATTTGTAATCCATCATATAAATAAACAGAAGGAAAAAAACACATATGTTCATTTTATTAGATGCTGAAAAGCATTCGACAAAATCTAACAGTTCTTCATGATAAAGGCCTTATAAAGATCAGGGCTACAAGGAACATGATATGGAGAGAGTGAAAAGTCTTGGTTTGATCCTGATTTTAGTGGAATTGTTTTTAGTTTCTCTCCATTTAATTTGATTTTGGCTGTCGGTTTGCTATATATTGCTTTTATTACATTTAGACATGTTCCTGAGTGCTGAAATTAAAGGAGTTTGTCACTACTGCCAAAATAAAAGTTACATTAAAATTATTAAATAATAATTTTGCTAAAAAATGAAATGGGCAATATCACGGTGAGTCATACTCAAGTCCCACTTCTCTTTCTATTGAGATAAGAATAGTATTTAACTATATAATACTAACCAGTATAACCTTCTTCTTTAAAAGATTCTAACAATAATATTTGGTGCAAAAGAATTTTATTAAAGGAAAAAATTTAAATACAAGAGAGGAAAACACCAATAAAAATGTGGAAAGTGAAGATCTCATACAATCATTGTTGTGTAAACACAGCACAACCAGCACAAAATAGTTTGGATATTCTTCAAGAAGTAAATCACCCTCTTGTACAATCCAGTAATGCCACTTCTAGGTATATTTTCAAAGAAAACAAAATCAGTAAACCAAAAAGACATCCATACTCACCATTTTTGAGTTTCCTAAAACTATTGTAATGGTCTGTTCTGTCCCTTTAAGAAACAAACCCCGCCCACTTCCTCCCCCATTCACCTCCCAGGCAGGCAGATCTTCTTTAGGCTTCTAGTCTGAGCTCCTTACTTTTCCATCTCTGTTTCTGCTACACTGTGTTCTTCCTACTTTTTCCCTTTCTGCTCCTCCTCTTCCTCCTCCTCCTCCTCTCTCTCTCTCTCTCTCTCTCTCTCTCTGCCTCTCTCTGTGTTCCCCCCTTCTTCCCTTCTCCTTTTTCCCCTTCCCTTCTATAACCCACTAAATGAATATTCAACCTCACTCTGTATGGCGTGCCTATCTGACTTGGTCTATTATCTGCCACGTTGCTCCCTGCCTGGGACTTGCTGCTCCTTGTGGCCTATGGGCCACTGGGGGCTCCCTGCTTGGGACTAGCTGCCTTCATGGCCAGCCATAGTTTTGGGATCAGTTGCTTACTGCAACCACTTGGGGAACAAGGCCATTTTATTTTTACAACAACAACTATTTCAAACACTAAATCACAATTTGAAAGTCTTCATTGACTTCTCTTCAGCATCAACAGAATAAACTGGCCATTTTCACATTACATTCTTGACCTTCCACAGTGTAAATGCAACAGGTAAACTTTTCAAACCTTAGCAAGTCCAACTTTACTACATATACTGTCCTACATATTTAAACTCTTTTGAATTCTCCCAACAAATGTTTTTCTTCCCACATTCTTAACCTTGCTCTTCACAATCCCTAAAACTATACCATCCTTATCTCATTTCTCAATAAAATCATTCTGTCCCTTGTTGGAGACCGGCTTTGACAACAATAACACTTAACAGGGTAGGGGCATGGAGATTAAAAAGTATGTAAAGAGAATGAAGACACTAGTGAAATTAATAAAAACAGAGGCATAGGATAGTATGGGAAGGGAGTTCCAGTGAATACTGAAATCACCAGTGTTTAATTTCTATTTTCTTAAATATCCTGGCCCCAAAAGATGGGAGTAATATAAAAACTGCATCAACATGATACAAAGAATGAACAGACCAGTTGAAGGAGATACAGTCTTAGTTAAACATTTTGGTGCCAAAACAAGACAAGTAAGGCCTTACACACTAGATCAAAGCTTTCCGTAGGCAAAAACATCCAGGTGAGGAATTCATTGTTATCTCCCCAAGAGAGCAAAGCCTGGTTGGAACCTTAGACTTTTGTTTGAGGTAGAAACAGGTCTATTTCTTAATACCTAAAATACCAGGTCTGGATATTAGCTATATCTGTTATTTGACTGTTGACAATAATTTTGAAGGAACAGAAGTAAGTACCAACTTTCTGATCTTTAGTTCAGGTAGAATGGACCCATACCTGTCGGTCCTCTCAGTCCTTATCATCAGAATATTTGAGTAACTACCCAGAAAAAATATTTGAGAAAGCTGTTTTATTCATTACCAGTTATTTGCTATCCCATAGAGCGTAGGTTTTAGATTCTGGTACATAGAAACAAACTAAAGTTTTAATGTGTCACTCACCATGTCTTTAGTATTTTCCTCCCATTAGTAGCATATATCTAGATTACAGTGAATAATATTATATTTTATTATTAATTAGTTAAATAATTAGGTTAAATGCATATCTCCCTAAACTTCTGTGTTATACATTGAAAGCAGAGAGTGTCTTTCTGATGTGGCTATTTGACCTGGAGTATCTATCTTCAGAAATAGAAAATTCTTAATTTTGCAATGGGACTTAGCCAATGGTCTTGAACTCACTGGCACCATAACTTGTTTTCCACAAGTACTGGAACCATCACTGTTTTCCTCTAGGGAAGAGTAACATCCATGGAAAGATCTATTAATTTTTCTGAGATAATTTCACCTCAGGCTCAAGAATTTGTAAATGAGTGGGATACGTTCATTTTCCTTCAGGATATCGGCTTGGAACACAAAGCAACCCTTGGCTGCAACTTAAAAAAACAAAAACAAAACAAAAAACCCCCACTAACTTTGTTCACACTTAAGTCAATGAAATAGATTTATTTAGTTTACTTTGCTCCAAAAAAACCCACAATGAAGTCTTCAACTTTGATGGCTCTTTTCATTTCTCATGGAGTACAAAGAAAAATCAATTTTGCTGAGATAGTGAATTAAGATCTGAATAATTAGAGCGGACTTGGGTAGCACAAAGACACAAGGTGCCTCCTTTTTAATTATGGGATAGAAGAATACATTAGCACTTCAAGGGCCCATGATTAGAGCAGTCACCTTGGGACACTGTAGTTACATTTGGACATTATATAAACATATATGGCCTTCTCTTAAACAAAAATTTGAAGTCAACTATTTTAAGGGTAAATTCTGGGTGGGAGCGTTATGCCTCAAGACTAGTTACATTGTATTTAGTACAACTGTGTCTATTCGTGAAAGTCAACAATCACTTTGAAACACATAAATTCATACACACACAAAAAAAAAAAAAAAGATCCATTTGATATCCTTCTTTGCTTTTTGATAGTTTACTACAAATTAATTAGGGGAAAGGGAAGACTAAACTCTTGACTTCAACTGACATGTGATTTTTGATTCATTATTTTGTTTATAAATGAAGGGAATGAAAGACTTTTTCCATCCCTAATTTGCTACTAATATTTACTTCAAGTCCACAACCAGATCCATGGTGGTGAAAGATGACACTCAATTCAGAAAAAAAGACAAAAATTTTTGGTTGTTCCATTTCCTTGGTCTTCTTTAGACCTTGTAAAGAAAATTATTCCAAACAGGAAGAACATTTTTTTTTCTTACTAGAACTCAACCTTCCCTACCCAGATATGAAATTCATGTTTATGAGAATGCACAGCCAAGAGAACATCGTGAACAATCTTCGGTACAGAGAAGGTATGTGTTTTCTATCTCCTTGGACTCTAACATATGGCACACTGATATCCAATGTTTTTACTTATAGGTTGTTTATGTCTGTTTCCATGTTTGGAAGATGAAATTTTTTTTTTTTTTTTGGTTTTTTTCGAGACAGGCTTTCTCTGTGGTTTTGGAGCCTGTCCTGGAACTAGCTCTTGTAGACCAGGCTGTTCTTGAACTCACAGAAATCCGCCTGCCTCTGCCTCCCAAGTGCTAGGATTAAAGGCGTGCGCCACCACCCCCGGCTGGAAGATGAAATTTAAAACAGAAATTCATCTATATTTTGCTATACCAAGCTTACGCTCATACCTCTCTCATCATTAAAGATACTAGTCTAATTCGTAGCAAACATGTGGAAGGTTGGTGAAGAGTTAAGCAGGAAAATGAAAAACAAAAACACTGTACGTGTAACCAAAGTCAGGGAACCTAGGGATAAAGTACGGAGTAAACTTTTAGGTTCGATTCTTGCTCTTGTACTTGACAGACGTTGAGTAAAGAAAAACTAAGTCCTCTAAATACACGTAACTGCTTTTTCTTTTATGAAGACATAAACAAGCAAAATAATATATGTTCTGATTTTGATGTTAATAGCTTTTAACAGAGTTTTAATGTGGTAATAAACTTAAACCCATCCTGTATTTGTGTGCATTTTGATCAGCATAAATTTTTTACAACTTCTTTGTTAGATGAAACCAAAAATATAAACATGTTAAAAGGCAGAGCAAACTCTTCTTAAAATGTTTTAGTTATTTTTTTTCTTTGGGATCATAACAATTGCATCATCTCTCTTTCCCATTACTCCCTCAAATCATTCCCATAAACACATTTTTGTTTTCTTTCAAATGCATGATTATTATCAGTAATTGTTGTTGAATTAGTGCAAATATGTGAGATATAAATATAACTTCCTCAGTCTGTATAATGTTATTTGTACATATGTTTACATGTCTGACCATTTGGTATTACATAATCAATCGGTTTGTTGTTTCCTGGGTAAGACTATTTACCTAGCTCTCAGTGTTCTTTAGTTGCCTGGACTTCTCTGTGTAGGGTTGAGACCTCCTGGACTTTCTCCCATTCACTTTGGCATGTCGATTGTCTCCTTGTTCAACTCATGTTAGACAGTCATGTTGTTCATATTTTATGATCTTAACTACTGGCAATCATAAGAGACAAAAATTGCGCAGCAAATTGCCTGATCTTCTGGCCTTTACAAGCTTTCTCTCCCCTCTTCCACAATGCTCCCAAGTATTAGGTGTCAAAGACTTTTTGTAGAACTGTCCTTTGGGACTGGGCTCCACAACTCTGTATTTTGATTGCCTTGGTGTTCTATAATAGTGTGCATCTTTTACAAAGAGAAGTTTCCTTGCAAAACTTTTATCCTTGTATATTTTATCATATTTTTCTTAATTATATATTGTGAGTTTCTAAGATAAAATGTTTACTTTTTATTGGCTTAAAGAAGGGAACTTTAAACTATAACTTAGCTTTCTATGTATACATGGATAAGTATTTAGAAGGATATTAGAATATAAATAAACTTGGGATGGCATCCACACCATAACAAAAGAGAAAAGTCCCTGCCTTTTATGCACACATTAAAAAAAACTTAAAAATTTATTTTTTAACAAAATAGCTGCAAGTTATTTCATGAGTTAAGACATAACAGCAGTACCACAAGAGAACATGCCCAAAGAAGAGAAGAGCTATATCAAAAGAGTAAAGAACTTGCACATTTTCTCTGCTTATCCATCCCCTCGGCAAGCACAGCTCCAGAACAGCTCAGAACCATGAGTCCCTAGCTGGGAAAAGAAGAACAAGATAAACAGTCTGGTTTTCAAGGTTCTCTGGGTGCAGCCTAAAGAACTGCTTCAGTTCCATTGCACTGCACTGCTACATACAAGTCATCTGGGCATGGAGAGCAAGAAAGTCAGGAGAAAAACCCAATTCACGCTTTCAGGCTACACTAACCCTAGAGTAAATAAAACAAAAGATTATGATTTTTCTTACCTATATACAATTTTGAATTTTTAGGATATTCTAATATAAAGTCCTATTTTTAGCCCTGATTTCATTTTCAAAATTGAAATGTCTTAGTTAACTTTCTTGACAAAATTTCTAACAAACCTAACTTAAAGGAGAAAAGTGTCCTATTTGGCTCACAATCTGAGAAGGAATAAATGTGAACCCTGTGATCTACAATAGCAACTTGCATGGCAAAGTATGCTACGAGTACAGCAGTGTCAGAAATGTGATGAGGGTAGCCACCTACTTTTAATTGGCTTTAATGACACAGGAATGTGTGCTTGGGACTATAAACATGGGTAAGACTTATGACTGGGGGTTTTGTAGGCTCATGGTTACTCACCAAATGACTTAATATCTAAATTTGTATCTACACTACCATAAAATAGTGCACCTCTTCAACCTCATCAGATGAGCTTCTTTGTGTAGTGAACAGTGGTTATTGCAGAACTCATGACTTTTCAGAGTGTAGAATGACTGTACGTTGCTCTGTCATAAATAATACAACTACACACACAACAACAACAAATACAAATACACATGGCATGGCTCAGGGATCATAGAATAAGAATTATTGTAAGAGCTAGAGGTCAGGCAGGACCAGAGCAAAAGTATCTTCTCAATATGATAGGCCCATCACACTCATGAACCAGCAGTATCTGTGTTTGCCTGTATGACCCACACAATATCAAAGCAGTCAATACTCCAACATGAAGTAAGGAGGGACTCATAAACTCTCATACCTACCTAAAGAACTATTGATACTTGATGATTTCTGGAGATAGGAGTCAGTTTTGTTTAAGGGCATGGCCCATGGTAGGTCAATCACATTCCAGTTGAATTCCCCTGCAATCATGAGTATAGTATTTGGGCAGAACAAACTAGACTAGATGGGTTTCAAATACGTTAAAGAGAACACAAGGTTGGGAGATGGTGGGAAGCAGGCAAGATTTAAAGGCAAAAATTATGAGTGAATATGATCAAAATACATTGATTGCATATATGAAATTCTTAAATAATTAATAAAGCTATTATGTAAAAAAAAGAAGGTATATATCCTTTATGTAAAAGAAGTCATGGTAGTGAGAGTGTAAGGCAATTGTGTAGGCATAAAACCACTTATTTGTGCCCAACTGCTCAGATCATGAAATAATCACACAGCAACTATATCATTTGCAACACTGTTTGACCAATAGCTTAAGCATAGTGCTAGCTCGTGGTAGTATCCTAAACGAACCCATCTCCACTAATCTGTGCATCACCACAAGGTAGTGGTCTACTGGCAGTTTCAGCAGGCTCCAGCAGGGGTGTCTGTCTTGGGTGGCAGAGACATGTCTTCTAACTGACTTTGCCTTTTTCTCTCTCAGCATTCAGTTTAGTTTTCCTACCTAGTTCTATTTTACTAAGCCACTGGCCAAAACAGACTTACTCATTACCCAATAAAAACAACAGATAGATAGACGGACTTCCCACACCATTTCCCCTTTTAATGGACACAAATAGAAAACACTATCCTGAGTGAGGTAAGCCAGACCCAAAAAGAGGAACATGGAATGTACTCACTCATATTTGGTTTCTAACCATAAATAAAGGATATTGAGCCTATAATTCGTGATCCTAGAGAAGCTAAATAAGAAGGTGAACCCAAAGAAAAACATATAGGCATCCTCCTGAATATTAAACTTCATCAGGTGAAGAAAGGAGACAGAGACAGAGACCCACATTGGAGCAACGGACTGAAATCTCAAGGTCCAAATCAGGAGCAGAAGGAGAAAGAGCACGAGCAAGGAACTCAGGACCGAGAGGGGTGCACCCACACACTGAGACAATGGGGATGTTCTATCGGGAACTCACCAAAGCCAGCTGGCCTGGGTCTGAAAAAGCATGGGATCAAACCTGGTTCACTGAACATAGTGGACAATGAGGACTGCTGAGAAGTCAAGAACAATGGCACTGGGTTTTGATCCTACTGCACGTACTGGCTTTGTGGGAGCCTAGGCAGGTTGGATGCTCACCTTACTAGACCTGGATGGAGGTGGGTGGTTCTTGGACTTCCCACAGGACAGGGAACCCTGATTGCTCTTAGGGCTGACGAGGGAGGGGGACTTGAATGGTGGAGGGCAAGGGAAATGGGAGGCGGTGGCGGGGAGGAGGCAGAAATCTTTAATAAATAAATTAATTAAATAAAAAACAAAAAAAAGGAAAAAGGAATGTTTTAACTTTATCATGTAAAACTACATATAACAAGACAGGTATTAAGCAAGAATTAATATATATATTAATATATATATATGCTTTATCTTTTATCATAACTATGGAAAACTATAACTATCTCTTTTTCAACTCAATCAAAGACTCCAGAAGGATATAATATTACCTAAGTAAACAGGAAGTGCATTTTAAGCAACTTCCAAAACTCTAGAATTGACAGAGACTTCTCACTGCCTGACCAGTCACCCAAAGGTCTTCTGTAACGTTGCAGGCACCCATCTTCAGCCTACTGGCCCATTGTATCTGACAGACCTTTCCATGAAGCAGGAAAATTTAAAGACAGTTCCACCTATAATGACAGTTTGTCAGTCACTTTCTTCTGTGTCATGCAGAATGTCTGGAAGTCTCTTTGATGAAGCATGAACCCAAAAGGGATGCCTCACCTTCTTTAGGCAACTTCAGCAGTCATTTTTTCTGTGGGTCCTGCATGTCCAGTTTGTACTGAATACCAATCCAGGAAATTTCAGTTTCTTTCCCAAATGGCTAGCTAACTACATAAGGAGCCTCTTGGATGTCCATCTTCCTCTTGAAGTAGATTGGTGCTGTCAAGAGCAGATGTGTTTTATTGTCATGAAAAGTCTAAGTTCTTAAAAAATTATAAATGCCATATTCCATAGATCTTTGAAAGGTTTGAAGATTATCTATCTAACTAAAATATATCTCTGTATATCTAGAAAACCTAAAGAACATGACCACAAGCTTGACTATTATAATGACTCTCTATTAACCTATATTTTTAAATTATACATTACATTTTTAAATGTGCTGCACAAACACAATACCTTAATCTAGGGCAGAAATATACACATAATAAAATTGAGCTTAAAATTGTATCAATAAACTAAGATCCATACCAATGCAAATCTCTATAGCATATCCCCCGTTAAATGTAAACAAACATTTATAAACAATCATTTAGGGAATTTGGACATAGTTCTCTCCAAAGTGCTTCCTGCTTTTTGTTGGGCCAAGTAATTTTTGGAAGTCTTCACAGCAACCTTTCAATGGGTCTTGGTACATCAAGCCACATTAGTCTGAAAGAATTCCACAGGTTTTCATCCTCTATGGAAACAAAGAAGAACCTTTTCCCTAAAATAACATATTCTTAGACCCAAATTTTTAAATCAAGATAACTTTAAAATATATATGTTGGTTTAGCTTAGCAGCCTATATAATGAAATGTCTCTCTGTACTTAGTTCATACACAGTCATAAAATTCAAATAAAACACAATAATATACATAACCCAGACTCTATGTATTTTCTATCTTTACATGGCTTATTTTTCTTACTCTATTAATGTTTTCTACAAGTTTGATATTCATTTTAATATTTTTACTCCTTTAATCTATGTCTGTCTGTACTTTTTTATACTACATTTACTGTCTCTTTACTCTTTTTATTCTCTCTTCCAAGTCTACATACATTTTTTTTAAACACCCCATGTCTCGTATAGAGGTTTTTTATGTCTGAATATGTCCTATTATGTATCTTAAATCCTTTTCTGTGCAGGAGTGCTTCATTAAATGCTAAGTGGCTTTATTAGGACTAAGGCTGATTTGCCACCCAGTGAAAGATGGCAGAGGTCCATTCATTGCCTCTGACAGCCATTCTCTCTGTCCCAGATCCAGAGTGGGGTTGTAACAGGTATGTGTTTCCATTAGCAAGTTGTAGCATCCTGTTCGAAACCCCATTTAAATGCTCCATTCCCAGACCTCCCTAAAGAGTCAGAGGTCATGCTGGCAGCATGGCCCAGAAAGCTGTGTTTTCAAAACCACATGCTTTTAGTTGTTGTTTGTTTGTTTGCTACCACTGAATCAGGAAGACCTCTTTTAAGGGACTCATGCCTCTGCTTACTTCTAGCAAGGAGAGTCCACCAAAAAAAATGCTGCTGCCAAAAAGCCAAGCTTAATTCTGTTCTTTTGTGTCTAAGATTCCTATCCAAGCTTTCTCAGGTTTTACATGTATTTAGTCAGCCCTACATTGGAGTACCAATTTGTAGGTAGAGGTTATGGGGCTTCTCACTGACTCTGCCTTATTTCTCCCAGCATCAATTTAGTTTCCCCACCTAGCTCTAAGCCACAGGCCAAAACAGTTATTCATTAACCAATAAAAGCAACACATTGACAGAAGGACCTCTTACACCACAGTTGGTCACATAGCTTCCAAAGTCAGGAAGCAAAAAGATGAAAGATGGTCCTCGGTTCACTTTTTTTAAAGTCTAAAAGTACCCACCCTATGGTATGGTACTATGTGCATTCATAATATGTCTTCTCTCTTCAGTTAAGCATTTTAGAGACACACCTCGTAAATATACTTAGAGTTTGTTACTATGGTGATTATCAGTTTTTGTTTTAAATTGACAATTAAGATTAACTCTGACAAACTTACTTTTGCCAGTTTGACAACCAAGTACCTAAAAATACAAAATTCAATCCTTAACATTGAAAATTCTAGCTCCATTTCACAATACAAAATACATTTAACCTGTCTATAAAAGTCATTGTAGTTTTTAGCAGTCCAAACATTCTTAAAAATCTAAAGAGTTCCATGAGATACACAAGCATTAAACACATCCCTTTCAGCATTCCAGATTTCTGTGTTCTAAGCATATTGTCCACTCAACTTTATTTACAGCACTCCGGTGTTTTTAGGCTAAAGTTTCAAAGCCTTCACGATCCTTCCTGGGCACCTGGAGCACGGGGGCATACTTACCACAGCAAAGGCATGTCTCTCGGTCCCAATTCTTGTAACTAGATACTTTTCTCGTTGTGTCAAAATCCCTTTCAAAAACAAGGTAAAGAATGGATTAGCTGGGCTCACAATTCAGGATGTGTGCATCCTGTTGGAGAAGCCAAATGAAAAGGGTGTCAAGCTGCTATCATAGGGGCCCACAGCCAGAGGGCTGAGAGAGACGAACATTGTCACTAAGTTCACTTCCTGTTTTTTCACAGTACTGGGCCCCAAGCGGTAGGATGGAGCCACCTACATCCTTCTTACATATAAATCTTTCACAAGTGTACACAAGGGTGTGTTTCTAGGGTGATTCGAAATCCAGTTAGCTTTACAACCAAGATTATCCAGGACAAGTTCCCTTTTAATTTTTTCTCTTATCAAACTTGCACATGCCTGGGTGACTTTATTTTGGTTTCTTGGTTTAAATGGGAGACAGTTATTGCTGCTCTAAAATGTTCCACCCTTTTGCTGTTATGACAAGTTTCTCAATTTCTCCTTTATCCCTCCTACTGATTCAATTTGTATTTTTTGTGTCTTCAGTCATGCCTTTAATTTCTACAGTAACTGTTCATTTCTTTTGCACATTCATTTTATGTTGGCTTAGATTTAATACTACCATCTGTCAAATTTGCCATAAACTGGAAAGATTATCTCACATATTTAATGTAGCTGTGGTCATTGTGCATAGATTTTCTGTTCTATGACACTTTCACCAAAGTAAATTTGCCCAAACAAACCTTAGAGGTTCCATCCAGAGACATGCTTGCCTTTGTGTATGGAAGAAGAGACTAACATATACACTCAGAAGTCTCTCAGACTTGATGCTTGTGTACATTCTTCCTTCACTTACTTTATTGAATCCTCTGTGTTTGTTAAAATCTTTATGCATATCCATTCTAGTATCTTGCATGTATTTACAATTATCAGATTAATGGAAAATGACACTATTTAACACTCTGTGTTAAACAAAATAAATACCCCAATGTGACATTCCATCTGTTCTCCATTTGCAGATTGGACTTCATTAAATGCTGCCAAGAAGTTTCTTTTCTCTTTTTTTATTATTTATTTTATTTTTAAGTTGTTACTTCTAATTAGCAATTAATCACCTTGGGCCTCTCAATATATCAACTTAATATATTTTTATTCAATGAATTTATGACATTCAGAGAGAGTCACATAATTTATTAATCTACTCCCTCACACATCAGTGCAGAGAAATTTTACAAAGCATGACACTCCCTTTCATCTTTACTCCACCTTGGTCAACTACCAGTAAATATGTTAATAATTAGGGTATCATCAAGCATTACTGGGGATTTATTGTCTATTGAATTCCTATAAGAGCTTCCTTATTGCCATGGACTGATTCATATAAAAATATTTTATTATGGGTCTTGAAATATGACTCAGTGGTTAAAGGTACTTGTTACCCTTACAGAGAGTACAGCATCCATATCATAAGATTTATAGTCACTTGAAATTCCAGGGCCAGGGAATTCAGTTTCCTTTTCTGGCCTCCATAGGAACATAATGATGTACACACACACACATGCAAATGTGCACACAATTTTGAAAAATCTTTGATCAGAACATACTTTCTCATGAGAGGCCTAGACATAATCAGATATTTGTAGAAATGTAGAATGAATGTATTTCTGTAAAAAGAAGTACATGAGCTATCATGGTTATATTGGTAGCTCTTTTTATCTTTTCTTTTTGTACTGATTTTTATTGAGCTCTACATTTTTCTCTGCTCCCCTCCCTGCCTCTTCCCTCTCCCTTTCAACCCTCCCCCAAGGTCCTCGTGCTCCCAATTTACTCAGGAGATCTTGTCTTTTTCTACTTCCCATGTAGATTATATCTATGTAAGTCTCTCTTAGTGTCCTCTTTGTTGTCTAAGTTCTCTGAGATTGTGGTTTGTAGGCTGGTTTTCTTTGCTTTATGTTTAAAAACTAACTATGAGTGAGTACATGTGATAATTGTCTTTCTATGTCTGGGTTAGCTCACTCAAAATGATGTTTTCTAGCTCCATCCATTTTCCTGCAAAATTCAAGATGACGCATTTTTTTTCTGCTGTCTAGTACTCTATTGTGTAAATATACCACATTTTTCTTATCATCAAAGGAAATTGGAACCAGAACTCAAACAAAACAGGAACCTGGAGGTTGGAGCTGATGCATAGGCCATAGAGGGGTGGTGTGTACTGACTTGTTCCTCATGGATTGCTCAGTCTTTCTTCTTATAGAATCCAAGACCACCAGCTCAGGAATGGCACTACTCTGGGCACCACATCAACCACTAATTTTTAAAAAATGCCCTGCAACTGGATCTTAAGGAAGCATTTTTTTCAATTGAAGTTTCTTTCTCTCAGATAACTATAAATTGCATCAAGTTGACATAAAACAAGCCAGCACATGGAAAATGTGCTTAAAACCAGCTTAATCTACCATGCTACATTTTTTCAATTATTACATGAAAGCAAAATTTCTTAAATTTTATTCAGTATCTCAGAATGGGAAGTTATTTTATCAATTGTATATTTATACAAGAGTTAAAAATTTCCTGTGGTATTTATTTCTTCTTTGTGTATCAATTTTAAAATGCTGATTACTTTAGACATTTTTAATATCAACTTTATTTTTTATTGAAAAAAGAAGAGGACGAACTCACCTACATAAGATGATGATAATTAGAAAGTTCTATATAATCATTCTTTTGAATGTCAAAATAGATTATGTGTAAATAATGCCTGGTCTGTTTGGATGGTGTTAGGCTTCTGTTATAAACCTGGGTTCCTGAGCATCCTTACAATGTAGAATTCTGTCCAAAAGTTGATTACAAATGATATGGAAGTAATCAGTAGAGCATCATTGGTAATAAATGGGAATGCATAAACAAGAATATGATTTGTGTTCATAAGTAGAAATGAAAAGAACCAAATGCCATTGGTATGTGGTAAAACAAATTGTAGTTCAAAAATGTTGCATAATTATATCCTAAAAATTGAAATGTTCATTTTTTAAAAATTTCAAGAAGCTAAGAAAATTTACAAGACCCAGAGGTTCAGAGAGTTGTTGATGGACAAGTTCTTCCTATGACTATAAAAGTATTAAACAATTTCTGGGAAGAGATTCCGGAGTAGTTGATCTGAATGGAAGTTGTTCAGAGAGATTCAGGGATTCGTTTGCAGGTGGATGTTTTGGTGAGAAAGTTGCTTTAATCAACCATACTCCTACCGGTGACTCCCCAACTTGATCCTAAAATTAACCTCAAGAAACTCATTGTATCCCCAAACTAGACTTGCAGGTAATTCTTTGGTCTGTCGTTGTCATTCTGTCTTGGGTAAATGGATATATTCTTTCCTCAGGAAATTTCTGTTAGTAAGATCGAATATGTGCAGATATGAAACACAGTAGAAGATAAGCAGTTATCATACAGCCAATTAAGCTAATGTTGGAAATAGTTATTCTTATACCCTTTGCAAACATAGATTTGAAAGTTGATATTCAACCTTCGTTTAAGTTTCTGTTTCCTTAACTCTTCTTATTAGTATATCATAGTAAGTCTTTTTCTATTGTCATCATATTTACTGACACTTTGTCCAACTTTTTTTCAAAAATATTGTTTCTCAGTCATCTAGAGTAGTGCTGTATAAAATAGTGCCTGATAAAAGGTCCAGTCATTTGAAGTAATTGATATAAGAAAATCATATTAAGATAGCCTATCTGAAAGAAATGTGAACCTAAGACTGTCAATAGCAAAGAGAGTGGTACAAAGGGAATTTCATTTTATTTTTAAGCTTCTGTGATTAATTGAATGACCTGTTTAATGGCATATAATGATATCTGTGTCTTGAGACAGATTTTTGTTTAGCTTCCATATTAACTAAGAAAAAACCCCAGTTCATTTGGCTGTCTTTTATTTGTGTGGCATTTCGTCTCTCCTCCTTTCATGTTTCAGTTATACATGTCCGAAAAGATGAAGGAAGTTTATTAGAGGAAGCATAACTGGGTCTTGTATGTTTATCCCCTCACTTTGTGTTTTTTCGAGATATTTTTGAATTTGTTTATACTTAATGTAATCATTAATAGTATTATAAAGTAGCACTTACTTTGACTCTTATTAAATGATTTTTTTAGCTGTTTGTACCACTTTTCTTCCCTTTAAATATTCTTTTCTGTTTAACAATTTCCTGTAGTGATTTTTTTCATTCCTTTCTCTTTATGATTTATGAGTGTGTTAGAGGTTGGCTCAAACATAAGGCTTAATCAAAATATAACAGTTTATTTTACAATAATAAAAACATAATGCATGGAGACAATTGCATGCAAAAACTACACTTTTACTCGACACAGTGACTGGAAGAATAAAACTAATTGAAGTAATGTGTTGATTATATGACTCACTTCTGCGATGCTGGCCACTAAGGAGGGTGATGCTCTCATCTTGGCAAAGCAGGAAGCAGGAAATTGAAACAGGAACCAGAAACAGATATGACCTTCAAAGCCTAGTCCCCAATGGTTCCCATGTGCTGGCTAGATTACAGACCCAAAAGTTCCGTAGCCTCCCAAGACAGTACCACTAACTGAGAAACAGTGCTAAATGCTTCATATTCAATCCACATAATTTGAACATATGATCGTCAAATGCTAGAATACGACCAATGAAGAGAATGAAAGCCTGAACAGGACCACTCCTGGACTCAGGATGTTCAAGGCCATTGCAATTTTTATCAAGAGTGAGCAACTGACTTACAAATCCCAATGAAAGCTGAGTATAAATCAAGCATCCTATACGTTGACAAAATGATAGGGACATGTCTAGAACATCAAAATTGGAATGTAACTGTCACAGAAATAAGTTCAGGTATATTCCAGAAGAATGGGGAAGAAACAAAGATAAAAGGATATGATGTTAAAGAAGGAAGAACACATTGATGAAATGTTTGTATTGTAGAATCTTATATTCTTTGTTTTGAAATAGGAGTTCTAAGCAGGAAAAATAAATGATAAAATTCTAAAAAGTTAAATAAATAAAAGTTATCTAAAGAAACTACAAAAGACTACATATCTTATATCATTAGTGAACATAACCATAAAAATAAAAAGTCACTATTTGAAACTATAGGAAACATGAAAAATAGCATTTATGAAAATCATACTATAAATACAAATCTATTTGACATGTGATCTTCAAGACGGGCATTTGAGTGAGTTTCAGAAAAAGGATTCTTTTAATTAGATTTGAGTAACCCAAGTACTGATGATATGAGACTTAACCTCGGTGCACTGTGTGACTATGAAGAAAACAATTTTTATGTGGCCATAATCTAAGATGGTATTTAACTGGGTTTTCACTTTAAGATAAATACCTATACAAAGCATGAACACAGTGTAGATACCAATATAAAATAGAGATTTACATAAAATGGAAGTAGAAAAATTAACAACTCTCAAATACATACATTTTCAGAGTGAGAAACTGCAGTGGTATGAGTCATGACTCTTTTTGGTACTGGGAGACCAGATATTTTCAAAAGTCCACAACCATCAGCTAACCACAAAAACTCATTCTCCAGATACTTTAATAATTATATAAAATTCTTCAAATGATTTCTAACTGCTTGTGTTTGCAATGATTTAACAGTAATAACAAGTGGGAACAAACATTCTGAGTAAACATAATTAATCATACTTCAAGTACTTGACTGAGACATGGAATTGAAGTTGCAAAATTTCAAAAAACACTGAAATAAAGAATAATTATTCTGAAGTTCCTTGAGGAATTCAGCATTCACATTGCTTAAGCTATATATTATGTCTACTGTGTTCACAGTTGTGATGATAGTCAGGGCACTCTTGTGATGAACTAAAGGGCTTACATGTTCAGATGCTTTATAGGGAGCCTGCAATCCACTCAAATCTGAGTCAGTGGTGCTCTGAAAACAATCATAACGTGGTTCTGCACTTTGGGTCATGGGCAAGGATTACATGGGTTCTTTGCTTTGTTTTGTTTTGCCTTGTATTGAAATTAGATTATTCGTTTTCACATAATATATCCTGATTACAGTGTTCAATCCCTCTACTCCTCCCAATTCCTGAATCCTCTCCTATCTATTTTCATTTCTTTCTGTCTCTCATTTAAAAAAAAAACATGTTTCCAAATGTTAATAATATAAAATATCATAATATAAAAAAATTAATGCCCCAGAATTGGACAAAATAAGCAGACCAAGAGAAGGCACAAGAATCAAAGGCCCATTTGTTTGGACACAAAGGATCCCTTAAAAACACTAAACTGGAAAATATGGACCCAAAGGAGTTATGCAGGCTGATGGGCATCCTGTTCATGCTTCCTCAGTCTCTGTGAGTTCATATTAATATTGGTCATGCTGATTAATATAAACAGTGAGTGATGGCAGGCAGTACCAAAGAAAGAACAGCACTGAGACTCTCTTCTTCCCTCAGCTCATCCATTATGCCTGCCTACTCCAAACAACAGCTAGCTTCCCCGTCACATTCTCTATGTCAACTGATGATCCATAGAAAGTCTCCCAAACTGCCAATTTTCCAAGTCCCCATAGTAGTTCATGAGACATATATGGCAAGAATATTGTCTCCTTTCATCTGGGTTCACTAATTGCCTTCTTTAAATATGTTTGTGAGTTAAAACTTATGTTATCAGACATAATTTATAGTCTAATACAACTGGAGAAAATATACATACTACAAGGAAAAGCATTTACTATTATTATCTCCTATATGATATTTAATTATAAATATAAATTCTACATTTAATGTTATGGATAATTAGTCTAGGTGTTTTACAAAAATTAGAAACCTGCATTTATTACGTCACCCATTGAATTAAAATGACAGACCGCTTATCAATACAGAGATCTGAATATTTAAGGTTGTGGTAAACACAAATGTATTTTCCTATTAAAAAGTTGATATCAATATAGTTCATATTAAATCAGAATCACTTTCTAGAGAACAATATGTATTCAAGTAAAATATTCACACTTCAAAATACTCTTTCCAATTATATTAACCCAAATACAAGACAGTAAAACATTGACTAGAAAATAGTCTTATCTTCCTTGACTTTTGAATTCTAATATAGATCTCAAAATTGAAATAGAATTGAAAACCATGAGTGTATTTACTGAATATTTTAAAATACTTTCCTTATTAAGGAAAAGAAAATTATGGGTTAAAAACATTTCAAATAGCTTTAGTTATTTCTTCCTATTCCAAACCAATTCTGGAAAATTTTACCGGATTTCCCGCCTAATCTGTTCCTACATTTTATATTCTTGGTTTATAGGCAAGAAAACTTGATTAAAACCTAAGGAACATTTAGATTTTACTTCCAATCAAGGCTCAAGCCAACTTTTTTAATCAGATACAAGACAACTTTTTCATCTTTCTCTATCCCTAACTAGGCTGAAAATGATTGTTTTGTTTTTAACCTTTCTTACTGTATCACCAAGACTGCTGCACATCACTTGAATGGTATTATTATGGAGAAAATTAGATTTAAATGGAACAGAATAATCTCATGTCCAACCTTTGGAGCATTTGAGACTTGGTAACATTCTGTTCATGGAATCTTCTGGAAAACTCCCTGCTTTAGTTGTTTCTACAGGCTGTCCTCATGCAAAAACAAGCCTCAGCTCCTGTCTCTGGGCAACCAAGGACCTGACCATCTGGACACATGGTTGATAAAAACTTGCAGCAAGCCAGAAATTCCTGGCAAACACATCTCAGAAAGATTCTCAAAGCATGTTATATTCAAACATTGTCTTATAAACAACCTAGCCTTTATACACATACAAAACGCTTAAGATTCCAATAGGAGGCTGCTTCACATTCAACATTCAAGGGTGATGATTATGGCTAGTAATTTATTGGCTTATTTGGAACATTTTAAAGTGTGAAGTGAAGACCTGTCAATTATTACACTGAGAGTAGCAATAACTAGTATGGGCTCTGACAGTCACATGTAGCAATCCCCTTAATGTCATGGAAAGAAGAATTAAGAGAATACTTTTAGCCAAAGAAATTCATCAAAATTGTGGCCAAAATATAATTCAATCATAGCTGCCATTTTGTGATGTTATCTCTAAAAATAGCACATTCCAATGTTCACGCTGGCTATGATCTAAGAAGTTCATCTATCATAAATTTTGGGCAGTTGTACAATTGTGAAAATGGCCTCAAGAGAAAACTACTTTCCAATAGATTATGTGGACAGTTCCTGTGTGGCAGAAGAAAATCTGTGACAGATGAGTAATCACAAATTAGCATCCTGTAGCGTGGACTCTGCATATTTAAAAAGGAATTAAAACAGAATTAAAAGTTATTAAAATTCAACATTCTAAGGAAATAATTTTTCCCGAATATTTTTTAAACAAAAATGAATTATTTGTTTAGAGTCATGATTACATAACAGTTGGATGAATACAAGAGTGATTTTCCAGCCTCTCACCAGAAAGGCACTGGATAAGGAAGAAGCTCAAATTGTTCAGAGGCAGGGAAGGAATGGAATGAGATATTTTCTTTCTAAGTGGAAGCAACCCGACTCAGGAAGGAGGAAAATCCATAGAGACTGGAAGAGAGGAAGGATGACAGAATCTAAGGCCACTTGAACTCAGTTGCCCTCTGAGAGGCAATGACTGTAACATGACAACGCTGTGGAAAGACAGGCACCAACATGAACTGAGATCCAAGGAATACTTTCCAAGGTACAACCTTCTGAAGCTATAGCTAGTGAGTGGTTCTGTATCTAAGGAAAGAAGCCAGACTGTACTTAGGTTTATAGTGCCTTCTGCAGTTCTGAACATGTACAGATTGTTTTCTTGCCATTATTCTCTAAACTATAGAGCATAGCAATGATTTATGTAACATTTGCTTTGCGTTATATATTCTAAGTAGTCTAAAGATGATTTAATGTATTTGGAAAAATGATTGCAAGTTACATGCAAAAACAACATCATTTTATATAAGGGACCTACTTGAACATTCTGTGACTTTATCAGCAATGGGAAAGGTAGTGTTGTAAGGTGCTATTGGGTAATTTTCAAGATAGTCAAGAGAGCGTCAAGGATTTGGACAGTGCAGCTTTGTTATGTGAATAGAAAGTCTAATCTGAGATACTTGTTCAGCCAAGTATTTTCTATGTGTATACTCCAATCTTCACTGTAGCAAAGAGTTTCTTACACTTTACTGAGGTTGCACAGGGCATCTCATGTTATCATTCCTGAGCATAGAACACCTATATTGTTCCAGTATACATAAATCTGAAAGTACAGAAACATAAGAATTCACATAGCTCTAATCTACATGAGAAGTAGAAAAAGACAAGATCTCTTGAGTAAATTGGGAGCGTGGGGACTTTGGGGGAGGATTAAATGGGGAAGGGGAGAGGCAGGGAGAAGAACAGAGAAAAATGTAAAGCTCAATAAAAATCAATAAAAAAGGGAAAAAAGGGGAAAAAAACTTGGCAAGCATAAGAGAAACAAAAACAATCCAACACTAGGATTAAAACTCAAAAAAGACATGCAAGATCCCTCCAAAGCAAAGTACAGTATTTTCACGAATGACATTTAAAAAGCCCCAAAATGTGAGCAATCTATCATATTCATTTAGTAGAAAATGCAAAGACTCAAAGTACCGATTTTTCACAAGTCACTCTAGATATTGAATAAAATTCAAATAAAAATAAACTTTAAATCTCAAAAAAATGAATTCATAGGGCAACACTTGACAGTGGGAGTCAGAAGTTACTAAATAATCCATTTTTCACATCTGAGGTGCTGTATACAGATCCAGAGGAAGCTGGGACTGAATCCATCTCATTCACCGAAGTAAACTACTAAATTCAAAACCTGGAATCAGCTTCCCTTCCTCATTCATCTCAGTTTTCCTGATTTATGTATTATTACAAGCATATGCACACACATATAAATAAACACATCATTGCTGTTTTAAAATTTATTTTGAGAATTTTACATTATGAGAATGTCATATATACCCACCCTAATATCTACATCCAACTAAAATTTCCCTCAGTGATGAAGAGAAAATCGAGGCTTTCTCACGTGAAAAAGTACCAGCAGATCTGCAATTAAGGAATTATGAGATATTTGTTGAAACACAGAGTAAATGATACAAGGAATCTTGAACATCAGGGAAAAAGAAAAAATCAAACAAAAAGCAACAATACCTTAAATACAATATCTTTTTGTCTTTAAATTACATTTAAAACTTTATTGGCACACAGTAATTATATGTATGTTTATGGGAAACAAACAGTGCACTATTTCCATTTACATATTAAAATTACATATACAATAAAATTGTCAGTTAGTATATTTATTACCTAAGATATTTCTTTGTATTTGGAATGCTCAAAATTCTCTCTCAAATATATGTGTATTTTTCTTTGGTAATTTCACACACGAAGACAATTTGTTTAGATCATATCCATCTGCTGCTTCCCTCTAACTCTGCTGGAGTCCTTCTTCCCCATATGCTTTTCAAATTCATGTTATCTGTCTGTCTATTTATTTATGTATCCATTAATATATCATCTATATATTCATCTGCCTATCTATTATCTATATTTCATCTACCTATTATATATATATATATGTCTATCTCTATCTTCCTACCCACATCTATCTATCTATCTATCTATCTATCTATCTATCTATCCATCATCTCTTAACAACTTACCTGGTTCACTTAGCGTGGCCTGTTTGTCCCTGGCTATAGGGCCTACCAGGCAGTAGTATGTATTTGAAATATATAACTGATTGTGGTCAACCATCATTACCCTACTGTACTATAGAACATTAACATTTTCCTCTGGCACAGATGCATCCATCTGCATTCCATAACCTCTTTTGATATGGTCATTCCCAATTTCTTCCCAGGATCTAATAATGACTATAATATTATCTGTTTGCCTCCTGAGGTTTTAACTAATAATTGAAGTTGAGGAAAAATGATATTATTGCCTAATGTAGGCCTCAATGATATCCATAAATTTTCAAGATACTTTTCTAAAATTGTGGAGAGGTAAAAGATGTAAACCTGAATGTTTATTATGAGAAATGAACTTTTTTTTCGGTAGGGAAGATGAAGAGGATCTGGGGAAAGTTCAAGGATGGGAAACTGATAATCAGAATATATTGTATGAAAAAATTCACTTTCAATTTAAAAAGAATAATAAAAAAACCTTTATCCGAAGTGTTTATAGAGGTCCTATTTGTAATATTTAAGAACATAGTCATATTTTTTCTATAGTACGTAAGTCATTAATCACACTGTGATCATAAATAATAGAACATACTACGGATCTTTTTAAAAAGAAAAAGTATTTCTCTCTATGTTCAGTGCCTTGGTTGGATCGCAAGGACCTAATGCTTAGTGAAGTTAAAAATCCAGTCTCAATCACAAATACAAGAGGACTTAATAATCTCCATGTTAAAATTAAAGAGAAAAGGAAAATTAATAGATGCCAGCAGCAAAAATTGATGGTAGGAAGAGGGAAGAACAACATATGACTACATAGTTTTAGGGTTTTAAAGGAAAGGTTTTGCGAGAAAATAGTTGTGACTTTTATTGAACTGGTGGATATGTAAATTCACAGATAAAATTTATGTGAATGGTCATAACCAAGTAATTGTCATATTCAAAAAGCATCTTCACCCAGCGCACCAGCGTCCAAAACACTGTCAAGTTATTTGTCCCTGGAAAAAATTACTAAGTTATTAGCTAACATTTCAAAATTTTATTTTTAAGATGCATATCTTTAGTGCACATTTTTAATCACAGCCCTTAGGAGACATAGACTGGCAGATCTCTATGATTTCAAGATTATCCTGGTCAAAAGAGCAAGGTTTATGTCAGCCAGGCTACAAAGAAAAATCCCGTCTTGAAAAAACAAACCAAACAATGCACAGCCTTCATCAAGTGAAGAAGAGTACAACGAATCCCAGGGAAATCATCAAGCAACTTGTTTTGAGAATAGTTCTTTAAAACCTAAAAACAGTTTTCCACAGCCTGAGTAACACATTATTAATCTGAAGTTACATCCATTTCAATATCACACCATATTAAAGGCAAATATGAGAGATATAGATGAGTAGGAATTTGTCATTATATTTAAGTTTGCAGACCCCTAAAGGCCTGACCCAACGTGATGGTAAAGTCTAGCTGTCAACTTGACTCGGTCAGAATTCAACTGATAGACACGTCTCTCGGTAGGTCTGTAAAGAACTCCTTGGGAAGATTCTCCCCGCAGACATATTCTGATAAGAGGTCCAGAGAAAAGTTTTCATTTTTTTTTATACTGCTTGCCCGTGTTTCTTATGTACTAATAGATCTATGTTGTTACTGTTGCTGCCACAATCGTCACCATCCTTGAGAACACCAGATTTTAAATGTGTCAAACTTCTAGCATCGGCAGATAACCAGTGGCTTTGCTGGAGTCCTCCAGGCTTCTGATCCACACTGGGACTGTTGTGGTATCAAGCCTGTGAACTAAACAGAAATTATTTCTCCTCCTCCTTTGCAGGGTGAAGAGTCATTGTTGGACAGGCAGTCTATCTCCATTTAAGAAAATTGAATACATGACTCTTAATATGTATTACTCAGTCAGTCCTGTCCCTCTAGAAAACACTAAGTACACCACCCAGGAAATTAAGAGTTATGACTCTACGCTGAGGTGTGAACCATCTTCTCAGCCCAAATACATCTATTTTTCGTTTGAATGATTATGTTTGCATATTTTGATAGGAGTATTTCCTTAAGTAAAGTTAATGTTAACATAGGATTCTCATGTGTAGTGGATGGGTTCTCACTGTAGTGGATGGGGAAATACTCTTTCAGAAACTGAAATTTAACCAAATATAGAAGTATGCAACATCAGATGGAACATGGGAGCCTGTAATACGTGCAAGCAATTTTCCTGGCAGGGCTCATCCCATATGGTAAGTGTGTTGCCTTGCTAATGGGGCTGCCCAATTCATCCCTAGAAATCACCTGACATTTCTGGGATAGGAGTAAGAACAGCTGCGGTGTTTGCAAACTTGCCTCAGAAGAGCTGAGATGAGGAGCCTGCTGGGTAACAGCGATGGTCTTCACGTTCTGTCAGAGCACTTTAAAAAGACTCTATGCTCCTTGTAAAAGTCCTTCTGTAAATAAGGTCTGTGCTTTAGCAGACAGCTGTTAACACGACCCCAATCATTTCAGATTCTAATCACGTCATCAACCTATTACATAAAGATACCTCAGTATAATTTTTCTCTCTAGTGTGATATTTTTGAAAGGCAAATAATGAACAAATTTTCAACATTATAATTAAATAAGATTTTCAAAATAGAAGATTTCAAACCTGATACATACACACACATATATATCCAATTCATCTTACTCTTTAGAAAATTTTAAACAGTGAAATATTCCTCTAAAATGATAAGTCAACATTTTACAACAGAATCAACTACAGAACACTGACTATTTTTTCTTCATATTTACTGGTTAAAGAATACATAGTTGAGATGTGTAAATTAGTAGCTGTTTGTGAAGATGTTAAATTGATACACTTAATTCATATTTCTAAGTAGAAGCATTGCAAATTTTTGCCACCTGAAGGAACCATAGTCCTTTTGGAAATATAAAGAATATTTTAAATAGTGGCATTTAATGTAAATGTCAGACATTTATCTGACATTTTTGCATTGTTTGGCTCTGAATAGCTTTCCTTTTCATATTATACAAACAGATAATCAGTTACACGAAAAGTAATAATTTATATCAGCAAGAGCACAATAAAAAAAGAATGCCAAGAATTCAGAGGGACAAATGTCACCTTTTCATGTGACATCCTTTTCCCTTCCTTTCAACACTGCCTTCACAACTGCTGCTGTTCCTTAAACACACACCTTTGCTCCTCCTTTTGTATTTTCTGAGATGTTAGTTTATGCATTGACTCTGGAGTTTTCAGTCCCAAACTGTAATTCATTTCTGACTTGCTTGACCAATCAAAAAATTCACATTTTCTGCTTCCTTTGCCTCGGCACTTTATAATCTGAATTCCGCTAGGCTTTCCACAAATGTGTTCTCAAGGAAGACTTTCCCACTTCCTATCCCAGAAATAACATCTATTCTACTAGAAAATTTTAATTAGAAAACATCAAGACTTTTTAAAAATTACATTTGTCTCTGAAAACAAATGATTATTCATGAAGAATGGTGTCTATAACATCTTATCATCAAATGACTGGAATTTGACAACTATGGAATAAATGCAAGCTATAAAATTATACTTATTAATCAAAGAGTAAATCAATAGGTGAGACCAAAACCAACTCAAAAGAAACAGTGGAGGCCACATTACATGAGTTTTCTGTTCATGTGTTTACTTGTCTTATTATTTTTCATGTGTTGTTGTTGTTTTGTGTGTGTGTGTGTGTGTGTGTGTGTGTGTGTGTGTGAACACTTCTGTTCAGTGATATAATGATATGTTTGCAGAGATCAGAGGACAATTTTTAGGGATAGGTTCCATGTTTTTTTTAAGTTAGAATATAAGGTATTAGATATCATCATGATGTTTCAAACAAAATGTGTTAGGGCAGCTTCTCCTTGTCAGTCATATCTCCCCAAACTAGACATGATACCCCCTTTAACCCCTCCCTGCCATGCTCTCTTCCTTTTTTCAAGTCTCATGTGTCCTATGGCTTCCAAAAGTTCTTCCCAATCACAAATTTTTCCCTCTCTCAGTCTTTTTTAGTTCTCTAAACTATACTCATGTTCATTGCCATTTAAGAGAATTTACAAAGAAATGTAAAACAACAAACTTTTATTCAACAAAAGGCTTAACAAAATGAAGATAATTCTCAAAAGAAATAGACACAAATGGCCCATAAGTACATTTAAGTCTTCAATATCCCTAATCATTATAGAAATAAAAATTAAAGCTATTATGGATTTTTTTTGTTTTTCGAGACAGGGTTTCTCTGTAGCTATGGATTGTTTTATGAAGAGAAACAAGCCATATTCAGAAGGATCTCCTCTCGGTTTCATATTTGTGTGTCTTTCTGTGGTAAGGCTAGCTCATGAAAGTACAGAGCAGATGATGAGAGGAAAAAAGGAGACCTTATGCAGGGTAGAAGACAGTAATGCAATATGTGAAATGATCACTCTAGGGAAGGAGATGGTGAGCAGGAAGAGAACAGAGTGGAAGTGGAAAATGAGGAAGGACAATTACAGAAGCAAAACAAGGTGTTATGAAAATGCCAAAGAAACTCAACACGTTTAAGCTAATTTTTTAATGCTTTTTTTGTTTTTAATTTCAAGTAGATAAGTGTTTGCCTACATATTTGTATGGGTGCTACATGTGTGCCTGGTGTCTCAGGAGGCCAGAAAAAGGAATTGGATTTCCTCAGACTGAAGCTATGGATGATTATGAGTTGCTGTTTTGGTTCTGTGAACCAACACTGGATCCTCTGGGAATAGGAACAAGTGCTCTAAACCTCTGAGGCATCTCTCCAACTTATGTGTGCTGATTTGTATTTGCTACATTGATGAATATATTTATCAGTTGTAGGAGTATTCTGGTGGAGTCTTTGGACTCTTTTACACGCAGAATCGTCTTATCTGCAAACACAGCTATCCTTTCTTTCTTGCCTATTTGAATTTTTTCTCTCCTTCGCTTGTTTTATCACTCCAGCTAAAAGTTAAAGTGCTGTGTTGAACTGGAGTAAGGAAAGTGTTCCTTATACTCCATATTTTAGTGAAAATGCTTTGACTGTTATGAGCAATTTTTTAACTTGCTCTAAAATACATAGAGTTTCTTGAAAATCCTAATCAATCAAAAGTACTTATTGGAACTATAATGTTTGTTAGAAAATATCATAATAGTTCCTATTATATTGGTAACTAAAGATCTAGGTAAGGCCAATATCCACTAAAATGGAATTAGTTGAAATGTAGGGATTGGGATGTGACTCACCTGGCTGACTATATGTCAGCATTCAGCAAACCAGGATGCAATCATATTAACTATCATTGGTGGACCACAGATTTAATCCTAGCACCCAAGAGGTGCAGGACGATCAGAAGTTCAAAATCATCCTAGGTTACAACAGCCTAGAATGTGTAAGACCCCATATCAGGAAGAAAAGTAAAAGAAAAAGAAAGGAAGAAAAGTTAAAACATAAAGTTAAATATAATTCATAATAAACTTTAAATAATGTCTTGCATTTGAATTAAACACTATGATATTTGTTATTAGCATGGAATAAATAGCACTACAATTTTGGAGACCTTGCAAAGGTCTCTAATAAAAGCTGAGGCCTCTTGATACAGGTATGACAGATAATACATTCTATAATATCATTTTCATCAAAATATTCACTAATGATCCTAAACTAATATATTCTGTTGTTATTCTTTTTATTTTTAATTGAAAATACATTTTGTTTCATATACCAATTATGGTTTCCCCTCTCACTATTCCTCATAGATTATCCTAATTTTCCCACCCGCCTAAATCTACATCCTTTCTTTCTTCATTAGAAAAGAAACAAGAATGTTATAACAATAATAAAGGTAATATAAAATAAAAACAAACACACCAGAGCAGGGAAAGACAAACAGAAAAAAGGGCCATAAAATATGTAGATGTTGAGACAATAATATTATTTGAAGAGCTATAGTCATATGACTTTATCATCAATAAAGTTATAATCAGCTATGTAGTTTTAACAGCAAAATTGTATGTTTATTTCAGTTGCTGGTGAGTGAACTACTCAATAAAACTTGAAAACTAGCATTAACATCTCATAGACATAAAAAATTAATTTTTTTCTTTCTAGAAATCATTATGTATAAAGTTTATATGTACATATGTTCATATATGTACACATATACTTTAGAAAAAGTTTTAATATAGGGAGTTGTTTATCTTAAAATATTTTTATGAATGTATGATTTCATGTTAATTTGTTCAGGCATTTTTTGTCCTTCTGTCCTTAGTTTTCATATTAAAATATCTGATTTTATGTTTTTGGGGGGTTGTGTATGGGTTTTCCTTTTTTATTCTGTTTTTTTCCCCCATTTGGTTTGCTTAATCTCTGAAAAGAGTCAGAAAAGATGTGGAGTTGAGTGGGTGGGAAAGTGAGGAGGATCTGGGAAGAATCAGGGGAGGGTAAACCATAATTAAAATATATTGTATAAAAGAAAAAAGGGAGATGGGAAGGATCTGAAAGGACTTGGGAAAAGGAAAATTGCTACCAGTATATAATGTATGGGAATGTTTTTTTACAATAAAACATATAGTAGATATTTTGTGTTTGTGCATTGCCACATGTGTGAAAGTGTTCATGTAGGTATAAAACACATCAAATCATTAGAACTGAAGTTACGAATAGTTATGAACTCGCGACAGTGGGTGTTGGGAACCTGGGTCCTCTGACTACTTTTAACTGCTACCCATTGCTCCAGCACCAAGAGTTATTTAACTTTTCATTTTTCATTTCCTCAACATTTTGCTCCTTTGGTCTGAGTTTAGATACTATTTTCATTAGAAACTAAATGAGTACATTTGGAAAACACTATTATATTTCTGAGTCTCAGATTTTTTATTTCATCATAAATAAAATATTTTAACTAGAACATAGTCTATTATACAATGGATAAAATCATTGATTGCATCTCCACCACATAGTCTCCATCATTATGATCTACATAATGCTTATCAGAATGTAGTTTTCTACTAATGATATGTACTGTGAGGTATTAATTGATATTCAAATGAACAAGTCTCCAGAAAATGTCTGGTAAACATTGCATGACATCGATTTATAAAGTTTGAAGTGGTCTGACAAAGCAATGGATGCATGATGACTTTGTGCAGATGTTCTTTCTTACAAACAAATGGAACTTTTACAAGTGAAAACACTATCAGCTAAGTGAAATGGTATTGTTAAATGCATGTAATGACTTTGGAGCAGAAAAGAATTATTATCAGAGAGCAAAAGAGAGAAATAGGAAAAGGTAGGAGAAGCCATAATTTAAAGAAAAATGTGTGGGGCTGGAGAGATGACTTAACAGTTAACAGCGCTTATTGCTCTTGTGAGCACCCAGGTCTGATTTCCAGCACCCTGATATAGCTAAACAGATACCTATCACACATGTTCCAGGGAATATGATACCCCCTTCTGCATTCCAAAGCACCCGACAAATACAAATGTGGCACATATGCATACATGCAGACAAAACACTTACACACATAAAACATAAAGGCAAATAAATCTTTGAAGAAAATGCAAGCAAAGTCAGGACCCTGTAGAGAGTGTGTGAATATGAACATGTTATTCATTTCAATAAAAAAAAAAAAAAGATTAGACAGAGTGTATGTTGAAATAACACCTGGAAAATCCCTAAATATGATAGATATATACATACAGGTTTAAGAGGCTTATTAAAAGATAAAAGGGATAAGCACAGAGAAATTCATGCTTAGATTGTTATATCCAATTTGCTAAAAACAAAGTGGGGGAAACCTCTTGACAGCAGCTCTTGAAAATGGCACATTATATATAGCAGGTCAAGAGTTCAGACGGCCATGTATCTATCCTCAGAAATGGCTGCAGGACGAAATCCCTGAGCCAGGGTTGCTGAAGGGCTGACAGAAAACAACTGCTGACCCGGAATAATATATCTAGTGAAAATATCTCTCAGGAAACGCTGAGAATTTGTTACCAGCAGATGGATTCTTTAAAAAATAAACACGTCAATGAAAGTATGTCAGATAGCAGAAAAATTATAACACAAACTTGGAAAAGAAGTAAGATCAAGTGAAATGTGGAGAATTCTGTAGACATGTAACACCCTAAATAACCACTATTTTCAAAAATAATAATTATGGGTCAAAACAAAAAGAATATTTCTTTAATGTATATGACATGCATATGACAGCTATGATGCAAAAGAGGAAGATAAATGAGTAAGTGTTAATATTTCTACACTTCATTTGACATATTTATAGACATAAATACCATGAACAGCAGGGTATGTTATATCCCTATAGCAACCATGACAAATCTATGTAAGCAAATATACCCCAAATCCCAGTAGATGAAAAAGAGGATCATTCATTATAAAATAATCGAAAAGGAAAGGAGGACTGGTTAATAACTACAGATTAGATAAACAGATAGCAAATAGTACAATTTGAGAAAAATATCATGGCATGTCACTGATCAAAAATATTAAGAAAAATACAGTAATTGTGACTATAACAAGTTTAAAATCATGACTGAATATAGTGTCTATAAGAAATCTACCATGAATAAAATTTCAGGAACAGGTTAAAATTTAAAGCACAGAAAATAAAATGCTGTATAGTGTATACCAAAGAAACTTGAAACACCTACAGTTATGTCCAACTTTATTTAAAAGCAGAGAAAATCAGAAGGACCAAAAGTCATAAAAGGACAAGGCACTAAAAATGCACACTTCTAAGTGTGCCTTCCATAACAATGGAGCGCCAAAATATGCAAGGTAAAACCAGCTGGAACTAGAAAGGGAAAAGACAGGCTACAATTACAACAGGGGAAGTCGGCCTTCTCTTAGGTTTGACACATGACATAGGCAAACATTCACAAGAATACAGGATATATTTTAAAGACGGATTTGAACAACATATACAGGTTTGCTCTGTAAAAGAATGTGAGAGACACTTCAATCTGAAAAAAGTCACTTCAAATCACACACCTAAAAATTGGCATACAAAATAGGCAAATGGCTTACAGACCTCAGCAATAGAAAAGGCAAACAGAAGTCATCCGAGGGCCCCGAAGGAAATATTGCTTGGTTGGTGGAAGAGAATAAAATGATTTAGTTCTATTGCAAACAGAGGTTGGTTAATACAAAATGTTAACAACACTTGTAAAATTTCATAATATCATACAAAGTGTTAACAATGACTATGAGATCATTTGTTCTTTTGATCAGTATGAAGAAATATGTTATAGGTTTCTGCTTTCTTTCTATCCTTCTGATCATATGTTGTAAAATTATATTTGTGTTTGTGTGTGTGTGTGCATGCACACATCATAGATTTTATTGAAAATCATTTATTTGTGTCACCACATTACAGGAGATTCGGAAAACCTAAATCTATATTTTTAAACCCCTTTTGTATTTTTTTAAGTGCATCTTGCCTAATTCCACTGCTTGAAGTTAGTGTAGTAGAAGAAACCTGGTTTATTAAGACCTAATTAGAGTGGAATAAATGGAGAGTTTGGTTCACTTTTGTTTTTTTTTTTTTTTGCACTGTGGCTTACCAAGTACCCTCTCAACCCCTGTCCACAGACAAGAGTCATTGATTTGTAGTACCTGAAACCATTAATTTAAGAGTCTGAGAGTTTGCTTTCTCACCTTTCTGGGGGTACATGATAGCCTGACATTAGTGGCATCTTATGGCTTTACAAGGGTTAACTTTTCTTTCATTTCAAAATATGGCAAAGTTGCTTCCTAGCAATAAAAAAGTTTATTTTTGGCAGAAATCACTGGCAAGCACCATTAGACATTTCTTCAACCTATTATATTATTGTCTGGCTAGATATTTGCCATAGATAAATTTAAAAAATCAACAAAGCATGAGAAACCTGTCTGTAAATGTGTTCAGTGATTCCTTCACTATATTACTGTCTCCAGTTTCTATGCCAAATGTCAAAATGATATATCCCATTATGAGTTTTATGGGTTGTTAAATATCAGCAACAGAGAATTCAACAAGTCCAGTCTTCTCTGTTTGGAATTCCAGCTACCTATAATACTAACTCCTTGATTTCTGTTTGTTTGCTTGCTTACTTGTTTGTTTGTTCGAAATTACTCTTCGGCTGAGAACTAATCTTTATTCAACAACAATGATGCAAAAATCTACAGAGATACATTGTCAATCAGTGTTAAGAAAGATGTAAGCTAAGAGTAAATAGGGAGGAGGAAACCCTCAATGAGCAAGTGAGTTCGTGAGTGAATGTGTGCTGTTGACATGGGCGAAACCTCAGACCTATGGGGAAATGGCTAAGCCTCTCCTTGCCCCAGGTGAAGTTCAGAACGGAAGTTAAAGCCTTTTCTTCTGGTCCATGAGTGGATGTTGACGATGCACACAGATATCCACCATGGTTTCCACTCCCCTCAGACTGCTCCTTTACAGGGACTACTGATTAGTTAAATCTGTACCTGATGCAACTATATCCATAAAGCCTGCCTACTTGGTAATCTGTATGAAGTAGCCTCATACTCTTTTACAGCTGAATGCAATAACCCTATATAATAAACACACTGAACTGGAAATTTGCAGTTTCTCCATCAGGCAGTCCAAGTTCACCTTATGATCCTAGCTTTTCTGTATGTCTGTCTTTATTTCCTCTCCACCTCAAGTCAGGTCAAAGTCCCTGGATGCCAAGCAAAGACCCACAAGAGAGTGGGGAAAGAAAATGCTCAGTCATAAAGTATATATTGAGAGGGTAAGCTTATCCAGACTGCTGAACTGTAAAGACGGAATTTAATATAGGAAGAATATTGGAGACTTAGTCAATCACAAATTTCTTATATACACAGAACCAGGAAGAAGAATGATTCTGCCTCAGAATCCTTACATGAAAGTATAGAAGGGAAACTTAAAACTACTAAAACACAACCCTTTCTGTTTATTTCAACAAAATTTCGTGAGTGTCTTAAATTTTGATATTGTCTTCTTTTAAATACTTTAACTAACTAAATAATCCTCCATCAAAAAAATATAAATTTGAATAAATTGTTTCCAGGGCCTCACAGAAAAAAGAGTAAGAGAAAGAATAAGTTTGATTTTAAAATGTTATGTTATTCAAAAGATGGAAGAAGTTCTTCTGTGATTGACTTGATATAAAGATAAAGCTCCAAGTTTAATGATTTCTTTTTATGTGCATGAAATGCATGTGAACAGCCAGGCGGTGGTGACGCACGCCTTTAATCCCAGCACTCGGGAGGCAGAGGCAGGCGAATCTCTGTGAGTTCGAGACCAGCCTGGTCTACAAGAGCTAGTTCCAGGACAGGCTCCAAAAACAAACAAAAAAGAAATGCATGTGAACATTAAACAGTAATGCCATTGAAATAGTTTCCAAAGTATAGCATATGTGGGATGTTTTTGTCATAAGATTACTATGCTGATTTAAAGACTTAGGAAACTGTGCAGGAACTATAAGTATTCACAAGTGCATAGTCCTAGATAAGGGGCAATAAGCAATCAAGGGATGCCAGGAGAAGGAGACTCAGATACCTTCAGTATTGCAGCCCTAGTAGTCAACCTCAACCTGTGTACATACAGCTACATTACTTGGGTTCAGTTTCATTGGACAAAATGAAGACAGGAAGAGAAAGAGGAGATAGAACAGGAAGAGCAGAAAGAGAAGAAGGAAGAGGAGGAGTATTTGGTGGGTGACCCTAGAATACTTAGAGACAGAAAATGTCAGACAGATGTGCTCAAAATGAATCCATCTGCAAAATTCTTCAAAAACAAACAAAATTCAAATAATAAAACAAGCAAAGAAGTTTATGGTGTTGACTCACTACACCTATACCTGTTCTGTCAATTAAATTCCAAGGAAAGTCTAAGGAAAGCAAAGCCCTACATAGACTATGAAAGACAAGTATGGAGACCTCCTAAAACCTGAGCAAAATGAGTACTTTGTGGAAGAGCATCACAATTTGGAGAGGCAAATTTACACGAGTTTTCCATCCCTCACTCACTTTTACCTGAAGGGTGGGACAGAGTCATGAAATAGCAAGATATGATAGCTGACATCTAACAGCAACCCTAAGAAATCTCATTTCTTCTGGCAGAAGAAAAAGGAGTGAATATCTCCAAGCAGACAAAATCTCAGCCTCAATAATTGTGTACTTAAACTACTGAAATCTCAGGATCACCAATGAATTTTCTTCATGTAATACAAATAAGCATAACAAAGATCTGGGGTATGAATGAACACCTCAGAAACCATGTATCATGGGGAGATACAATTTGCAGTCAGAGCAAAACACTTGTTTAAAATAGTCATCATCAAAAGCTATCAACATTCTCCTTTAGATAAGTTAAACAAATAAAGTCCCTTCAACATGACTTTCAAAATGTCTAGATAATAATCTAAGTCACTTTACATACAACACCCAAAATATGCCTACTAAAAAAAGCCTATTAGTTGGGGTCAGTCTAAAAATGACCTGGAAAATGAAGTTATTGAACACATATCCAAAGTAAAAGTGATAGCTCTCTTCTACCTAGGGAATGTAAGTGCATTCACGTTGAGGAGGCTGGCCTATAGAAATGATTAAAGCTGAAACATCTTTAAACAGAACCAGATAACTTTAGAGCTAAAAAAGTGAGTCATATTAAAATGTAAAATTAACCATATGGAATCAATAATGAAATAGGAGAAGATAACAAAAAATTGTCAGTGAATTTAATTATAAGCACAAAATTTCCAATGTAACAAACTTGGAGAAATGAAGTCTAGAATCCACTGAATAAAACTTTAAATATGAGTAGGACAACATTATAAAATTATACAGTGAATCTTAAAATGTAGAAGCTTAAAAATGTATTGAATCTTAAAATGTAGAAGAAAGCTGTTAGGGCAGAGAAAATATTTGAAGAAATAATAGTAAAATCTTGAAAAATAATTTAAAAAGCAATTAATCATTGAAGACAGTCAGCAAACACCTAGTAAGAAATATTTAAAAAAACATATATAAGCTTAACTATAACAAAAACACAGAAAAATAAAGATACGAGAAGTCATTTTTCAAAATGGAGACAAAGGACCTGTTAATGTAGATCATGAACTTCCCCATCAATCACCCTGAAGGCCAGAGTCAGTGGATATTTTTAAATTAAGAACGTAAAAAATGTGGCAGATAAAAACTTTATAACAACAACAACAACAAAAAACTCTTCAGGAATGAAAATGAAATGAAACACTCTCAGAATAACTAAGAGTTGGTGCCAGATAGTCTGCTTTACCAAAAATGCTAAAGCAAAAATCTTCAGGTAGAAGAAAAATAATATGAGAATGTATCAAAGACAATAGGCAATTGGAAAGCCACAAGAGAACATAGATTCATCACTCACAGGAAAACTCTCATCATATTTGGTGGAATTCATAACAGAAACCTGAAAAGTCAGGAGGGAATTAAATGATATATTGAGAATCATGTCAACCAAGAATACTTTATCATCTTTCAATAATAAAAAAAAGACATCCTAGATAAACAAAAACTGAAGAAGTTCATCACTAGATTTGCCTTACAAGATGTGCTGAAGGGATTCCTTTAAATTGAAATGAAAAGATACTAAATCACAACATGACAGCATATGAAAACGCAAATCTCGGTGGTAAAGCAAAACATATACAGCACAGGATATAACCATCAAAGCTTAAAGACACTACTAGAAAGATCACAACCACAGGAATATTTAATGGAAATTTGACATAGAAAAAATTAATATTGTTCAAAAATCATAAAAAGGCAGGAGGAAATGTAGTATTCTTATAAGTGATTTATATTGATGAAGACTTAAAAGTATACCATTGCCTGTGGTCCCTCAGTCTGCCCCAACTGTCAACCACATTCAGAGGGACTATGTTGATCCCATGCTCATTCACTCCCAGTCCAGTTGGAGTTGATGAGCTCCCATTAGCTCAGGCACATTGTCTCAGTGGGTGGATGGTCTTGACCTCCTTGCTCATATTCTCCCTTCTTCCACTCTTCATCTGGACCTTGGGAGCTCAGTCCAGTGCTCTGATGTGGTTCTCTGCCTCTGTTTCCATCTGTTGTTGGACAAAGGTTCTATGGTGATATTTAAAATAATAATCAGTCTGACTACAGAGCAAGGCTACTTCTGGCACCTCTCCTCTATTGTTTAGGGTCTTAGCTGGAATCATCCTTGTAGATTCCTGGGAATTTTTCTAGAGCTAGGTTTCTTGCTAACCCCATAATGGTTCCCTCAATCAAGATATCTCTTTCATTGCTCTCATATCTGTCCTTTCTCCATCTCGACTATCCCATTCACTCAAGTTCTCCTCAACCGGCCCCTTTTCCCCTTCTTTCTACTCCCCGCCCCCATGCTCCCAATTTTGTCAGTCGATCTTATCTGTTTCCAATTTCCAGGTGGGAAGTAAATATCTTGATTAAGGGAGCCATTTTAGGGTTGGCAAGAGACTTGACTCTAGAGGGGTTCCGAAGTCCAAGGACATGTCCCCAGCTTGGTCCTTGGGCAGCAGAGGAGAGGGTGCCTGAACTGGCCTTGTCCCATATGAATATCTTGCATAGAATTTTCATCTGGTGATGGATGGAGATAGAGACAGAGACCCAGACTGAAGCAATGGACTGAGCTCCCAAAGTCCAAATGAGGAGCAGAAGGAGGGAGAATATGAGCAAGGAAGTCAGGACCGCGAGGGGTGCGTCCACCCACTGAGATGGTGGGACTGATCTAATGGGAGCTCACCAAGGCCAGCTGGACTGGGACTGATGGAACATGTGATCAAACTGGACTCTCTGAATGTGGCTGTCAATGAGGACTGACTGAGAAGCCAAGGACAGTGGCACCGGGTTTTGATTCTACTGCATGGACTGACACTGTGGGAGCCTGGTTTGTTTGGATGCTCACCTTCCTAGACCTGGATGGAGGGGGGAGGACCTTGGACTTCCCATGGGGCAGGGAACCCTGACTGCTCTTAGGAGGAGGGGGAGGGGGAGTGGGGGAGGGGGAGAGAAATGGATAAAGGTCTTGGGAACAGAGAATAATTGAATAATCTTACATCAAAGAAAAATTAGCATAACTGGGAAAAGAAGTGGAACAAAGGGGGACAGGGCATTGTGACAGGAACTAAGATGGGAAGATGAGGGAAAGCTAAGTACTGGGGCTAGAGATATGATTCCACAGTTAAGAACACTGGCTGTCCTTCCAGAAGACCCAAGTTCAGCTCACAACTGTCTGTAACATCAGTTCCAGAGAGCCCAACACCCTCACACAGACATGCATGCAGGCAGAACACCAATGGACATGATGTAAAAGTAAATAATTCATTAAGAAAAAGAACTAAGTATTATGAAAATAGCATTACAAGCCCATTGCTTTTTATGGGAATTTCCAAAAAATAAAAATGTGAAACGGTAACATTTACATTTTTTACATAGTGGGAGATATCAGTACCTACTTATAGTTATACACTATAAACCACTAGCAAAAGAGAACATAAAAATCAATAAAGTAACTGGACCTAACTGAACAAAGAAAACACTCTATGTATAAACAGTGGAATATAAACTTTTCTATATATACAAGGAATAGACATCAAAGTATGACACTTATTAGAGATAAAACAAGTCTCAACAGATTTAATGAGGTTTAAATCATGCAAAGTTCTTCTCAGAACACATTGGAAAGAAATTAGAAAGCAATAGATAATGAACATGGAAATCCACAACTATGCATAAATTAATCAACACAGCCCTCACATACAAATAATTTTCCAAAGAATACATTACAAAAGAACTCTAAAACTATCCAAAATGAAAACAAATACATACCAAAATAAATATACTACAATTAAAATAGTATTAATAGGAGCATTTACCATGGTGAGTTAAAACATCTATAATCAATACTATGACCCTCCCTATGTGTGTGTTGGTTTTGTGTTAGTGTGTGTGTGTGTGAAAGAGAGAGAGAGAGAGAGAGAGAGAGAGAGAGAGAGAGAGAGAGAGAGAGATCACATGCTACAGTGAGTTTGGTAGGTCAGAGGATATCTCGAGGAAGTCAATACTCTCCTTTTACCATGTGAGTCCTAGCAATGGAATCTGATTGCTAGGTTGGGCTGTGGTCACTGCTGATCACTCACACTGGCCCCAATGACCTAATTTTACAACTTATAGGACCTATAACAAGAAGAATTAGATAAATCCAATTTACTGGAAGGAAGCTATAACCAAGGTTATAGCAATAAAATAAAATGCAGACTAGAAAAATCAATAGAAAAATATCAGTGTAATGCAGAGTTATTTTTTTAAAGATTGACCAAATTCATGAAACCATGTCTAGACTGAGAAGACACAAATAAAATAAAAGTTGTAAAATAAACTAATTCCTAGAAACATGTAATCTACAAAATTGAGTCATAAAATATCATATATAAAATGAAAATAGAAACAAAACTTAGAGAACATCCTAAGATCAGGTGGTTTTGCTGCTGAACTCTATCAATAACTAAAAAAGAACACAAATTCATTCAATAAACTGAAAAGCAGGAAAACTTGTAAATTTATTTTTTGAGGCAAGCATTAGTCTATAACAACAGTAGGCAAAGATATAAGAAGAAACATGCAGAATATTTATGCAAAACTCTACACAAAAATGGTAAATTTTAGAGGACATTAAAAGGATCTTCTGGTAGGTTGACCATGCAGCAGTGTAGACCTCAATTCTTTTTTAATTCTTTTTATTGGTTTTATTGAGCTATACATTATTCTCTGCTCCCATCTTCTTCTATGCTATCCCATGGTCCCCACATTCCCAATTTAATCAAGAGATCTTGTCTTCCTCTACTTCTCATGTAGATTAGATTTATATATGTTTTTCTTAGGGTCCTCACTATTGTTCATATTCTCTGGGATTATGAATTGTAGGCTTGTTTTCTTTGCTTTATGGTAGACCTCAATTCTAATACTATCTTCTGGACAAGCCAAACTGAACTCCCTGGGAAAATAGAAGACAGAAGAGGAGGGGACTGAATGAGAAGAAGGCAGAGAGAAGGAGGAAATGAGAAAAAGGAAGAAGGGAAGAAAGTGGAGTAGGAGGAAAGGAGGAAGAGAAGAAAGAAGAAAGAAAAAAATAAAAAGGAGAGAAGGAGGAGAAAGAGAAGGAGAAGAAGAGGAGTAGGAGGAGAAAGAAGACAAAGTTCAATAAGAAGAAAAGGGATTGCTGAGTGGGTGTGAGAGGATGATAAAAGAAGTTGAGGAAGGTGAATGTAAATATGTTGAAAAACATTCTCAAAGACTTAATAATAATTTTATTTAAACAGTAATAATATAGAGCTGTGTAGACAGAAGTTTCTGTCCTGCCAAGTCCCATGGATATTTGTCCCAAAGAAATACACGAGACTTATATTAATTATAAATTGTTTGACCTATTAGCTCAGGCTTATTATTAACCACTGCTTACAACTTAAACTAACCCATTATAATTATGTATATTTAGCCACATGGCTTGGTACTTTTCTCAGTGTAGCATTCTCATCTTGTTTCCTCTGCTTCTGTCTTATGACTGCTTCTCTGACTTCTCTTTTCCCAGAATTCTCCTAGTCTGGTTGCCTCACCTACACTTC
This sequence comes from Chionomys nivalis, assembly GCF_950005125.1. Taxonomy (NCBI): domain Eukaryota; kingdom Metazoa; phylum Chordata; class Mammalia; order Rodentia; family Cricetidae; genus Chionomys; species Chionomys nivalis. Next base: position 25,144,682 of record NC_080105.1, read on the forward strand.
TTAACTGGCAGTGTTTTATTAAACCAATAGGAGTAACTAGTCATTACAGGGTACAAGAGCATTATCCTACAGCAGGACTGGAGAGATGACGAAGTTTAAGAACATCTGCTGTTCTTTCAGATGACAAAGGTCCAATTCATGTGGTATGAAGGCTAACAAAACCATATAATTCTAGTTTCAGGGAATATGACACCTTTTTCTGGCCTCTGTAGGTGTCGGGCTTCTGTGAGCACCAGAAACACGTTGGTGTGCAAACACATGCAGGAAAAACATTAATGCACATAGAATAATAAAAATTAAAAATAAATTACAAATGCAAAATAGTACCACTACCTTTAAAAGATGATTGTATACTGTGAAGCAAATCTGTGCCTAGAATGCAAAGATATTTAAATGAGATTTGATGAAAGTCTTACAGCAATTAACAAATCTGTTGCAAATGTTTCACAGTCCTTTCAACTGATTAACAGATTTAAGGTACTTTATAAAATTCAAACACCATTTGAGATATTTTCAAAAGAACTTCATAAACTAGGCAGAAAGGGGAAATATTTTGGTCCAATGAAGTCCACTAATAAAACTCTCAAATTGGGTGTGGTTGAGCATACCTGAAATTCTAGCACACAGAGCCTAGAGACAGATGACTCAGGAGTTCAAGGCCATCTTCATCTCAAATAAAGCCTGAACTATATTAGACCAATTCTCAAAGCAGGGGGACAGGAAGCCTCACATCCAAGACCAGAGACAACTTCAAAACATTGAAACCTTGGCCGGGCCGTGGTGGCACAGGCCTTTAATCCTAGCACCCGGGAGGCAGAGGTAGGTGGATCTCTGGGAGTTCGAGGCCAGCCTGGTCTACAAGAGCTATTTCCAGCACAGGCACCAAAACTACAGAGAAACCCTGTCTCGAAAAATCAAAAAAAAAAAAAAAAAAAAAAAAAACATTGAAACCTTTCCTGTAAGAAAAGAAGGCAACAATGGTAACTATTCACTACTGTCATTCAACCAAGTACAGAATGTGCTTGCCAGAATAAGTTGATGAAAGAGGTGTGTATATGGGGGTAGGTATCTGAATTTAAGAAAAAAAAAATAGAAGTAAAATTATCTTTGTTTGCAAAAGACAACCTAATATGTGCAAAACATTAAAATTTCCACACAAACATGATAGTTGATTAAAGTCATAAGCAAACACAGTAAAGATGCACATATAGTAAATACACAAAACCCAGTTTTGTTTTTGTACACAATAATAAGAAATTTGAAAAAAGATAAATCAACAAACACATTTCTATATCATTGCAAAAATACTTAAGAGTAAATTTAATTAATAAAATACAAGATTTGTGTACTGAAAACCACACAATCTTATCACTGAAAACTATGCAATCTTATCAAGACTAATGAACAAGGATGCAACATGAAGGACGTGAAGTCCAGTGCTCATAAACTGGGAGAGTTTATAAGGCAAAAATGTTAATCTACAAAAAGAAACTACAGAAGTTTTACAATCCTTATCAAAATCTCAATGGTATTTTTGCCAAAATCCCAAAAGCCTTTATAAAGAACCTTGAAATGGGCCGGGCGATGGTGGTGCACGCCTTTAATCCCAGCACTTGGGAGGCAGAGGCAGGCGTATCTCTGTGAGTTCGAGACCAGCCTGGTCTACAGAGCTAGTTCCAGGACAGGCTCCAAAGCCACAGAGAAACCCTGTCTCGAAAAACCAAAAAAAAAAAAAAAAAAAAAAAAAAAACCTTGAAATGTATATGGACTCTCAAGAGTTTCCAGTCAAAACAATTTGAAAACCAAATGCAAGGCAACCCACTGACTGGGAGAAGATCTTCACCAACCCTGCAACAGACAAAGGTCTGATCACCAAAATATATAAAGAACTCAAGAAACTAAACTTTAAAATCCTAATGAACCCAATAAAAAAAATGGGGCACTGATCTGAACAGAGAATTCTCAACAGAAGAAATTCAAATGGCCAAAAGACACCTAAGGTCATGCTCAACCTCCTTAGCGATAAGGGAAATGCAAATTAAAACAACTTTGAGATACCATCTTACACCTGTCAGAATGGCTAAAATCAAGAACACCAATGATAGCCTTTGCTGGAGAGGTTGTGGAGAAAGAGGCACACTCATTCATTGCCGGTGGGAATGCAAACTTGTGCAACCACTTTGGAAATCAGTGTGGCGATTTCTCAGGAAATTTGGGATCAACCTACCCCAAGATCCAGTAATACCACTATTGGGAATATACCCAAGAGATGCCACATCAAATGACAAAAGTATCTGTTCAACTATGTTCATAGCAGCATTGTTTGTAATAGCCAGAACCTGGAAACAACCTAGATGCCCTTCAATGGAGGAATGGATGAAGAAAGTGTGGAATATATACATATTAGAGTACTACTCAGCAGTAAAAAACAATGACTTCTCGAATTTTGCGTGCAAATGGATGGAAATAGAAAACACTATCCTGAGTGAGGTATCCCAGACTCAAAAAGAGGAACATGGGATGTACTCACTCATAATCGGTTTCTAGCCATAAAATAAAAGACATTAAGCATATAATGTGTGATCCTATAGAAGCTAAATAAGAAAGTGAACCCAAAGAAAATCATATAGTCATCCGCATGGAGAGGGGGAAGTAGACAAGATTCCAGGGCAAAAACTGGGAACTTGCGGGTGAGGTGGCATGGGGCAAAGGGGAAATGGGATGAGAAATATGAGAAGGGGAGGATGGGAGGAGCTCGGAGGATTGGGATGGTTGGGATATAGGAAGGATGGATACGGGAGCAGCGAAGTATATATCCTATCTAAGGGAGCCATCTTAGGGTTGGCAAGAGACTTGACTCTTGAGGGGTTCGCAGGTGTCCAGGAATATGTCCCCAGCTGGTACCTTGGGCAACTAAGGAGAGGGAACCTGAAATGACCCTATCCTATACTGATGAATATCTTGCATATCACCTTAGAACCTTCATCTGGCGATGGATCGAGGTAGAGACGGAGTCTCAATTTGGAGCAGCGGTCTGAGCTCTTGAGGTCCAAATGAGGAGCAGAAGGAGGGAGAACATGAGCAAAAAATCAGGACCACGAGGGATGCACCCACCCACTGTGACAGTGGAGCTGATTTATTGGGAGCCCACCAAGGCCAGCTGGTCTGGGACTGAATAAGCATGGGTTGATTCCGGACTCTCTGAGCATGGCGGTCAATGAAGACTGATGAGAAGCCAAGGACAATGGCACTAGGTTTCGATCCTGATACATGGACTGGCTTTGTGGGAGCTTGGCCTGTTTGGACGCTCACCTTTCTGGACGTAGATAGAATGACCTTGGTCTTCCCGCAGGGCAGGGAGTTTGGACTGCTCTTCAGTGTCGAGAGGGAGGGGGAGTGGAGTGGGGGGAGGAGAAGAGGAGTGGGGATAGGGGGAGGGAAGTGGGGGGAGGGCAATGTTTGGGAGGAGGGGAGGGAAATGGGAAATGGGGAGCAGGTGGAAATTTTAATTAAAAAAGAATAAAAATAAATAAATAAGTAAAAAAAAAAAAAAGAAATCATATTTAACAATCATGGAACACCAAACACACAGGCAACACAAACAAAGATGAAGGAAACTGTGTAAAATGTTAATGTATGTATACATGAGAAACCAATCAACAGTGTGATAATACAACAGAATGTGGGGAATTTCTCCTTTATTTATTTGATGAATGATTAATATCCAGAACATATAAGAACTTCTACAATAACAATGAAGAGTATGTGACACCAATAGTCATAGCAGGAATGCCAATGAAAACCTCAGTGAGATAACAATTCATACCCACTTTGATGTCCACTATAAAAAATAAAAACTGTTGTCAAAGATGAGAGAAACTAAATTACATATGCAATATTGATGGGGTGTAAGATGTTGTAGCCATTACATTAGTGCGATACTACATTGTAACTAGTTCAGAGGTTGCTCTAAACAAAGTAAGAATATGATGAGCATATGATCCAAGGATTCTAAATCTGAGTAGATGGCCAAAAAATTTCAAATTAAGATCTTGAGAATATATTTGCTTCCTCATGATTATCGGATTATTATTTATAATACATTAGAAATGGGAGCACCACAAACATCCATGAACAGTAAAATGAGTAAAGAAATGTGGTGTAAACATCCAATGAAATATCAACATTCTGTGAGAATGAAATCTTGTCACACGTTGTAACATGAGTGACCTTTATGCTAAATGAAATAAACCAGTCAGATGCAGAAAATGGTGCAACTGCCTTTATGTGGAGTAAATAAAGTATTCAAAATTATAAAAGCAGAAGAGAGAAAGATGGTTTATAAGACTGTGTACAAGGACAGGAAATTAGTGCTCAGTTGATTTGGAGGTTCAGTTACAAGACAAAAAAAAATCTAGTTTGAGGTATCTGAAACACAATTGTGTTAATGGTAACACTACTAAAACATATACATGGAATGATTAAGGTAATAAACCTGATGTTACATGCATTTTATCACACACAAAAAAAGGAGAAAAGAATGAGAATGAATGACCTAAGTTCCTTTCTAAGGAAGCTAGGAAAAATTGCAAATTGACCTCAGAGGATATCTAAGAAAGTAAATATTAAAATAGAATAAAAGAATGAAATAGAAAGCAGATGTGTATAGAGGCTGTTCAAAGTTGGTCATTCATAAAAAACTGATAATTTTTTTTAAATTTCTAGTAAAATGGGAACAGGAAAGAAGAGAAATAAAACAAGAATCAATGATGTTAAAGGTAAGAAAAGGAAGCTACTATAGATTCAATAATTTTAGAAAATACAAGAACTGTCATACAAAAATCTACACACAGATGTTCATAGCAGATATATTTAGATTTGCCCAAAATTGGAAGCAAACAGTACACTTGCTCCTCAACAACAAAAGGAATGAATAAACTGTGGTATCCAGGCAGTGGAACACTGGAAAACAAAAATATGTCAGCCCTGGGGAAGACCTGCATCTTGGATGCATGTTACTAAGACAATGAAGCCAAATCTAAATGGTTACAGAGTGTATTCTTCCAACTATGTGACATTCTGGAAATGCCAACACCAGAATACAGCAAAAGAACACTGGTTTTTTTTTTGTGGGTTGAGAACAGAAAGGCATGAATAGAGCACACAAAAATTTTAGGGACATGAAGCTGCACTGTACAATATTCCAGGATGGATGCAGGTCATTATCTATTTGTCAAAACCCCAAAATAGACAGCATCAAGAGCACTTAATTTAAACTCTGGAATCTGGACAATAATGGCATGCTACCAAAAGATGCTGATAACAAGAGAAACTGGGGATTTATGTGGGAAGGAGCTACATGAGAACTTGCTTTCTGCTCAGTGCTGCTGCAAGCTCAAATGACCAAAAACAGAACGTATTTAGAAAGTACAAAGAGAAGAAGCGAGGAAAATTTAGTTGAAATAGTCAACTTTCTTGAAAATTGAACAAAAATTGGCAATAAAATTGTTTTATTGGTTCAAGACTTATTAAAGTAATTGAAACCATAATTAAATTCCAAGCGAGGTCCAAATGGCTTCAACAACAACAACAACAACAACAAAAAAGCAATTAGTACAGCCTTTTCAAACAGAAAAAACAACAATGTTCCTCAGAAACAGTCCTGCAAAACAGAAGTCAGCTGATTCTCCTGACTAGTTTTAGGATCAATATTACCTTTACTAACCTGACAATTACAATAAAGAAAATTATTAGCCAGTCTCACTTATGAACATTTTTTCAATTATAATAATAACATATGCAAATGATAACCCACTGTAAAAACATGTATTCAAGTCAAGAACAAATACTTGGTTTTAGCACCTAAAAATTAAACAATACAATTTACTCTCTTAGTAGAATAAATGAAGTATAAACGACTATTTAAACAGGTACAGACAAAAGCATTTTGACTGGGTAGTGGTAGAACATGTCTTTAATGCCATCACTCAGGAGACAGAGACAACAGGATCTCTTTGAATTTGAGGCCAGCATGATTTACAGAGCAAGTTCTAGGCAATATTTTGTACTTTTTCCTGATAAAAATCCCTAGAAACAAAGAGATTTCTCATAGTCATCCTAGTAAACTTTTTTTCTTTTTAATATTTTGAGTTTCTCTGTGTAGCACTGGCTATCCTGGAACTTGTTCTGCAGATCAGACTGGCCTCAAACTCAGAGATCCACCTGACTCTGTCTACTTAATGCTGGGATAAAAGGTGTGTATTATCACTATTCTGAAGTTATTTAATATAATTTTAATGGGAAAAATGAAATCTTTCCTCTTGAGAGAGAGGTTTGTGAAAAATATGCAATAATATTCTTTTTATTTATTGTTACGATAATGCGATAAAGCAAAATTAAAACCTGAGATACATAGATACCATAGTAGGACATACAAAACTCATAATCCAGAGGTCACCTGACTGTATGAATAGTAAATATCAATGAATCTACCAGTTGATTCTGAAAGCTAAGAGGGCCCTTAAAGTTTGCTTATTAGGAAATATATGTAAATATCAATTCTGTGTATATATAGCAACATAATACAAAAACTAAGTACATAAATATATAACCACCATTTTAAAAAGCATATCAAAATAAATCAAACAAAACATCAGGAGAACTCTGCACAAAAAATTACAAAAAATTCCTTTATGAAGTTTTAATATATCTAAACAAAGCACAAAACCAAGTTAATGATCAAAATCATTCAATACTTGAGCTTTTTCTATTGTTCTTTAATGATGGAGGTGGGTCATCTTTCTATCTGTTGTTTCATTGGTTAAGTAATTATTGTAACTGTAATCTTGCTTGATAACTATTTTGTTATATGTAATCTTACTATGTTAAAGTGAAAGCCATTTTTTGTTTAAACAGAAAAAGGGGAAATGATGGAGGTGGGTCATCTTTCTATCTGTTGTTTCATTGGTTAAGTAATAAAGAAACTGCCTTAGCCCTTCAATAGGACAGAAAATTAGGTAGGCGGAGTAGACAGAACAGAATGCTGGGAGAAAGAAGCCGAGTCAAGGAGTCGCCATGATTCTCCCACTCCAGACAGACGCAGGTTAAGATCCTCCCTGGTAAGCCAGCTCGTGGGGCTACACAGAATATTAGAAATGGGTTAGATCAATATGTAAGAGCTAGCCAATAAGAGGCCGGAACTAATGGGCCAGGCAGTATTTAAAAGAATACAGTTTCTGTGTAATTATTTTGGGGCATAAGCCATCCGGGTGGCTGGGTGCCGGGGACGCAGCCCTGCCGCTCTTATTACAACAGAATTACTTCACTCAACTGCCGACTGAGATGACCCTGACACACAGGTTACATCATGAAAGATCTGAATACAGCGCCCCCATTCAGCAGGAAGCAGTTTGGAGAGAAAAAACTGCGCCCATATTCCCAAATATTGTTTATAAATGTTCCTTTACATTTAAAGGGGGATATGATATAGATATGAATAATTTGCATTGGTATAGATTTTAAGGTCAATTTTGTTATATGTATATGTATTTCTGATCTTGATTAAGGTATTGTGATTGTATAGTTCATTTAAAAATGTAATGTATATAGGTTGTTAATAGATAATCATCAATAATTGTCAAGCTTTTAGTCATGTTAGTTAGATTTTCTAGATGTGCATAGATATATTTCAACTAGATAGGCATTCTTCATATCTTTCAAAAACTGCAAAATATGGCATTTAATGTTTTAATAACTTAGGGCTTTTTATGAAAATGAGACACATCTGCTCCTAACAGCACCAATCTACTTCAAGAGGAAGATGGGCATCGAAGAGGCTCCTTATGAAATTTGATAGCCATTTGGGCAAAAAACTGCTCTTGCCTGGACTGTTGCATAAACTGGACACAGAAAACCCTCAGAGAGAGGACTACTGAACTTGCCTAAAGGTGAGATGGTCTTTCTGGGTTCCTGACTCATAAAAGAGTCTGCGAGACATTCTACAGGACACAACAAAAAGTGACTAAACTGTCTTTGGAATTTCCTGCATGATGAAAAATGTCTGCTGAATACTATGGGCCTTAAGGCTAAAGATAAATGCCCCAACAGTACAAAAGAACTTTGGGGGACTGTCCAGGCAGCGAGATGTCTCTGTCATTTCTAGAGTTTGAAGTTTCTTACTTCTTGTTTACTTAGGTAATATTATATCCTTCTAGAGTCTTTGATGGAGTTAAAAAATGGTTAGTTATAGTTTTCCTTAGTTATAATAAGAGATATAATAGATATAAATATTGTAACTGTAATTCTTGCTTGATAACCATTTTGTTATATGTAATCTTACTATGTTAAAGTAAAAGCCATTTTTTGTTTAAACAGAAAAAGGGGAAATGATGGAGGTGGGTCATCTTTCTATCTGTTGTTTCATTGGTTAAGTAATTATTGTAACTGTAATCTTGCTTGATAACTATTTTGTTATATGTAATCTTACTATGTTAAAGTGAAAGCCATTTTTTGTTTAAACAGAAAAAGGGGAAATGATGGAGGTGGGTCATCTTTCTATCTGTTGTTTCATTGGTTAAGTAATAAAGAAACTGCCTTGACCCCTTTAATAGGACAGAAAATTAGGTAGGCGGAGTAGACAGAACAGAATGCTGGGAGAAAGAAGCTGAGTCAGTGAGTCGCCATGATTCTCCCACTCCAGACAGACGCAGGTTAAGATCTTCCCTGGTAAGCCAACTCGTGGCCAACTCGTTGTGCTACACAGAATATTAGAAATGGGTTAGATCAATATGTAAGAGCTAGCCAATAAGAGGTTGGAACTAATGGGCCAGGCAGTGATTAAAAGAATACAGTTTCCGTGTAATTATTTCGGGGCATAAGCTAGCCATGCGGGCGGCCGGGTGCCGGGGACACAGCCCCGCTGCTCCTCCTATTACAACAGAGAGCCCTGCCGCTCATATTACAACACTTTAAGATCCCCATACATAAGTTTTTGCTTTGTCGTTATGTAGATGCATGCTTAATCACTCTGAAAATCAATCACTGCCAAATCATCTACTAATGTCAGTTCCTATAGGAAGATCTATATACCTGCACGACAATGAGAATTGTCAAAACAAAATAGGTACGTCATGGTTGGATGTTTGAACTCGGTGTGCGGAATCATGCTACTTTAACATATATACAATATATATGTTATATACACATATTTTAAAAATAAAATTACCCTATGTAAGGTAATAGTGGTCTTCCCTAGGCATTCATTTTAATATTTATTCTATGAGAAGCCTATTTTAAATTTAATAAGGAAGATCAAGAGCAATGAATGAATGAGTCACTGTTTTGTTACTGTTTTATTTTGAATCAGTGTCTCACTCTCTATAGCCCAAGCTAACCTAGAACTCTCTATGTACAACAGACTTATTGTAAACTCACATTTTTCTTACCTCTGGCTTGTTAGTGTAGTGAATACTGGCACAAGCCACTAGACCATAAGTAGCTCTTGAAGAAGAATGCAGTTGATGTCATAAGAATATACAGTGTAAGACTATGTGGTATAAGATAGGTTTTAAAGAAATTTATTACTAGGCAGATGAGATAGCTTGGCGGGTCGAAACACTTACACCTAGGACTATCAATGTGAATTTGAACACTGGATTCTGCATGGTAGAAAGAGAGAACTGACTCATACAAGTGTTTCTCTAGGCTCCACATATATGCCATGGCATTCATGTGCCCACATACATTCAAAAACACACAATTCACACACAATAATAACAATAATGATGAAATGACAATAATGATATTTTATGGTAGTGCACACCAGTAGGATTTGCTGGAATAATAGCAAAAATAAATGTAATTTTAAAAATGAATTAAAATAAGTATATTACTGTATCACACTAGCATGTAGCATTTCCTTGTACCTGTGCCTCTATAAATTACATTTATATGCATTGCATGGCAGTGGGGAAAGGACTTTTATCAGTCTCTCTGTTTTGTTGCACATATGTAGACGTGGAAACTAGAACTCCTATATAGACAGATTATCATAAGATAGGCAGTCAATATTTATTCATGTTTTATTATGGAAATTAAGATAAAATAAGAGCAATTCAGGAATTTCATATTTGATATTGGGATAACTATGGCATAGTCTGCTTATTTTATTTTGTTTGCCTAATCAAAGTGACATTTTACAAAAATTATACCACCAAAAATATTATCACAAAGGCATTTAAAGGGACAGAGTCTATTTTTTACTAAACACAGATTATTCTCTCATACAATACTTCCTAACTATAGTCTTCCTCCTTCCAGTCCTCACAGCTCTCTCCACCACCTCCCCTTTCCCCAGATTCATTCCCCTTCCTTTTCTTCTTCTTCAGAAATGAGCCGGCCTCCAAGAGATGACAGCCAAACAGGCCAAAACAAGAGACAATAAGACAAGGAACTCAATTGGAGGGAAAGAGTCTCAAGAACAGGCAAAGAGCCAGAGATACACTTTCTCCCAGTTAGGAGTCTCCCCCCTCCCCCAAACACCAAGCTAACCACCAACACATAGAGAGAGGGCCCGGTGCAGACCCATGCAGGATCCATGCTTGCCGGCCAGTCTCTATGAGCTCATGTGAGTCCTGTTTAGTTGACTCAGTGGGAAATGTTCTGGAGTCTCCCATCCTCTCTGACTACTACAGTCTTTCACAGGATTCCCCTAATGTCAGGGGAGGGACCGAATGGAGACCCCTAGTTTAGACTCTCTTTGCTTAAAGACTTGCTGTGGGTGTCGAAACACCCATCTGCTGCCGGAGGAATCTCGTCTGAATACGGCTGGACAAGGACACACATCTACAAGTATAGCAGAATATCATTAGGAATCATTTCATTGATTTTTTTTTTTCTCCAGCTCTGTTTAGTTCTACACTAAATCTCAGGACTATCCTGGCATCTGTTTTTGGCAGTGTAGGGCATGGGCTCCCTCTTGTGGCATGGGCCTCAAGTTAAACCAAATATTGGTTGGCCACTCCCACAAGTACTGTAGCAATTGCCCCAGCACGTCTTGCAAGCAGGGTTTTTTGACTAGGTTGGTGTCCAAGCTTCTCTTTCCATAGTCTGTAGAGTACATTCTTAAGCTAAAGAGACTAGAAAATAGGGGTAGATGCTCGATGTAGGCACCAACTTAAGTTCAGTGAGTAGTGTAGGTGTTGTCTATGACAATGGGGCCTGCTGTCAGGTTTTAAGAGAATGATCTTCTGCCCTAGCTTTAGCTTGGGTTGTTTAGAGATCTCCATGAGATGCTCTCAACCAAAAGCTCATTAAATATAACACAGTCCCACCAATGGAAGTTTTGCCTGGCTACAAAAGATGGCCAGTTCATACTCCATATCCTCCTTACTAGGGGCCCTCACTAGGGACATGTTTCAGGAAGTTTCTACTGCACTAGGGTTTCACACCAGTCCACAAATCTCGCCAGTTCCATCTCTCTCTCCCTACATTCTCTCTCTCCCTCCTTTACTCTCCACCCACTTGATCCCTCCTACTCCTGTCTTTGTGGTAAGATGTAGCCTCCCTGTAGGTATATGCCCTAGTGATATATTTGGGGCTTTTAGTAGATCAATTCCAATTTTTTGAGGATCTCACATATTGATCCCATAGTGGCTACACAAGCTTGCATGCCCACCAACAATGAAGAACAGCTACCCTTGATCCACATCCTGGTCAGCATGACCTGTCACTTGTTTTGACCTCAGTCATTCTAAAAGTAAATACATGGAATCTCAAAGTAGTTTTGATTTGCTTTTTCCTGATGACTAAGGATGTTGAACATTTTTAAAGTATTTCTCACCCATTTGAGATTCTTCAATTGAGAATTCTATAAAGAGCAGTACCTCTTATTATTGGATTATTTAATTTTTTTCATATCTAATTTCCAGAGTTCTTTAAATATTTTGAACATTAGACCTCTACTAGATACAGAGTTGGTAAAAAAATCTTTTCCCATTCTGTAGACTGCCTCTTTGTCTGACTGACATCATCATTTGTGTCACAGAAGCTTCTCAGTTTCATAAGGTCTAATTTATTAAGTGTTATTGACAAATTCTATTTTCACCTACTCAGTTGTAGGACTATACAAATACCTATTCCTTCTAGGTTTAGTAATCTAGTAATGGATTCATATTTGGTCAGTCACTTATCTCTCTGATGACTATGTGAGCTATTAGAAAACAATAGGTTATTGGTAGGCACCCAGGTTGGTTTTCAATCTAATATGTCAATTTAAATGTAAATTAAAAAGTTTCCTGGAAAAAGTCTCAAATCTTTTTTTAAGTATGTAATATAAAGGATTTTTTAATCTTCACCATCTTTTGGTCAGCTAACCAAATTATAAATTAATAGAAGGGAGCCTACTCTTACTTCCTTGTCTAATATCAAATATATTGACTTTCCATTGCTTGAATAAGTTTTACTTAGTATCCTCTCAGCCACAATTAATAAAGCATCATTTAAATTTTCCTTGATATATTAATCACATGACATATGTTTTCTGTCTGGAGAGATACCAATTTACAAAGAATAATTGTAAATAGAAGACAGTTAATTAAGTCTAGAATCCCTTTTAGATTTACATGAAGGTGTCAACTCTGCTACAATCTGGCATGTTTGGTGTTCTAATTGTATTTTGCTGAGAAAAAGAAGTTCCTGTGAAATTATAAATCAACCCATGTAGAAGTTAACTCTACTTGGGAGATAACCAGGTGACCTAAAAGATAAACAATTATATTTTATTTATTATAAGGGGAAAACTTATGAAACTGGAATAAGAGGTTCAAGCTCAGCTGTGCAGCGAGGGAACCAGAGAGAGAGAGAGAGAGAGAGAGAGAGCATCTGGGCTGAGCACCCAAGTTTTCTCCAGGTCCCTGCAAGCCACAGCCTAGCTTGGTCCCACCTCTTAAAGATAACTGATTAACAAAACTTACCCATCAAACCTATTCTGTATTTTAAATTACTTTAATGATATTCTTAAATCTTTTTTAAGAAATAGATTGCTTTTAAGTACAACCTGACATAGAATTAATTGATATGAAAAGTCACAAAAGAACAAGAGTTTGTAATTTTCCTTTCAGGATAGAATAGTTAAAATTACATCATGACCTGGGTAGATTCAATGAAAGGAAACCATTTCTCACAAGTCTAGAAGTTTGGGGGCCAAGGATCCAAGATCAAGTAGTGAGCCCTTTTATTCCCAGCAAAAATTCTCTCTCTCTCTCCCTCCCCACCCACCTCGTTTGTAGATGAGTGCCTTCTTGCATGGCAAGGGAGGGGCAGGCATGGAAGATTAGTCTTTCTTCCTCTTATGGGGACACTAAACCCATAGTGATGCTCCAAGCACAAGACCTCATTTAATTACCTCCCAAAGCAGCACCTTGAGGAGTATAGGATTTCGATGTACACATTCTGAGAAGGCAGAATAAATAACAAATGTTTTAAAGAGAGGGAGAAGAGAACATTCTAAGCAAATAGAGCCCTGTGCAGAAAATCACAGGGACTGTGGGGAAGAAATTCAAATTCTCTTTGGAATGGACTAAGTGAAGCATGTAGTGGGACAGCCAAGCTAACGAAAAAGGAATTTGATTGGAACATGGATATGCTGCTGAGATTCATGTTGACATTTTTGACTTCCAAGCAAAGGGTAGTCAGCAGTACCTAGATGAGGCTGGGGCAATCCAGCCAACACTATAGTCAATTTAAATAGAGGACGATACTTGAAATGTAACATGAGGACTTTAAATATCATGAAGTAGATCTCATTATGAATCTCACTTTATATCTGAGCAATTATTCTAGAGCATATACTCATAGACAAATACACATTTTTACATTCAATTAAGCAACAAAGTTAGGTCCTGATTCTAGACATGGATGACTTTGAATAATTGTTTTGTTTTGCTTCAATCATCATTATATTCAAGGAACAATACTAGCTCCATTCAGGAAAAAAAAAACTTACGAGGATGATATATTTAGAAATAACTCTGCAATTAAGAAAAGGAGATTACATTCCACATAGTTTTCGTATTGCTTAAGGATTGCTACAAGTTTGGAATCCTTTGCTAAACATTTGCTCTGTGTCTCAGCTGACACAAACAGATGAGAAATTCACAGCACAAAGTGTTGAACTACAAATTCCAGACCCCACTGTTCCAAAGGAAAGTGATTTACCACATAGCCCATTGGCATTGTTCCCCAGTCCACAGAAGAGGTTAATGCTTGCAGCTGAATGGCTTCCATGCCACAAACGCTTGTTTGCTTTCAAGGCATCATTCTGATTCCCCAAAGAAGATGGAGTGCAAGTTGGACAACCTTGTAGCTCAAGTCTGATAGACTCAGAGTGAAACAGTGGTAGCTCTGTGGGGTCACGAACTGAACAACACCCAACGGACAAAATTCCTTTGTTAACCCAGAAACCACCCTATTGTCCTTAAATTCTTTAAGATCAGGAAATTATCTAGAACAAAGTTTGACCTCAAAGTTATTTGGAACAAATGTGAATCTAAAATTGAACACAACCCTGTTATTTTTTTTTCCTGACTTCTGCGTCTGTTACCCATTCAGAAGAAAGAAACGTTATTTTTACAAAGTCTTCATGATTCTGATGTGGATTTTTTTAAGGAGGAAATAATATCAGAAGTTATCTAAGGATAAAAGTTACAATATCTAAGGATAAAGTTAGTCCATGATGATATTTATTGTTATAAACACAAATATCAATTTCTAGGAAAAGGAATATAGCCCTCTGTAATAGACACATATAAATATGGCAAAATGTGGTCTTTGCATCTTTCAGATTTCTATGATAAATTCTAAGAAAATTTCTGTTGGCTTTCAGAGTCATTCTGCCTTTGGCACCACCTACCACCTTTTAAGCAGATTCAGTTCATTTAGATTCTTTGGTTCCAAAAATCTTTGCTTCATGCACTTTTAACCATGATGTGACTTAGACCTTAGTTCCTTTCTCTTGTCTTTGTGCTCACTTTTTGGTTCGAATAGCTTTGTGTCTACATAGGATGGCATCTCCCACAGTCCTCATTCTTGCCATGTAGCCCTCCTGGCTATTTGCAACTATTTATTTAATTTCTCCACTAGAATTTCCAGTGGAACACAGCCTCACTAACTCCCCTCAGACTTATCCATCACTTTGCCACATGTCTTGATATAATTCTGTTTTCCTATCTAATCAGATTCATCTTTAAGTCCCTTCTTAAACTTTCCCAGGTCATCAGCAAATATTATTTGTTTCTATCCTCAAAATAAGTCCAGAACTTAAACGTTTTTCACTATCTCCCCAGCACTATTCAGACCCAAAGCAGCACCATCTCTTGCTTTGAAACATCAGCAGCCTTCTATCCTACCTTGCTCTTTCTACCCATATCCTACTACACCAGCCTACTCTATCCTGAGCAGCCATCTCGGTCCACTTAAAACAACAACAAAAAAATTATCTTCCTGTTTGATCATGCTATTGATAGGATGCTGTGGCTCAGTCAGTCTAGTCAATTTAACACACATAGAAACAGCAGTGATCTATATGGCCTATGATATCTGTAGCCTGGTTTAAAATAATAATGTAGAGTAAAAACATGACATAATTTGCGATCCATAAAGTCATTATGCATTTTGCATGGTGAATAACATAAAAGAAAATAGTATAAAAAAATCTAGTTAGAACAGATATCAGTAGCCTATGAATATACATGTGGTCTGAATGGTAGCTGTAATGCTGGAAATAAATGGAATGGACACAGAGTGATGCTTTATTGTGTAGGGCAGTCTGGTGATGAATTCAACACAGCAATGGATATGGCTTCCCAGTTTCTACTACAAGCAAATGAATGACAGAGAGGTGCAAATTTTCAGGAAAAAAAAATTATAGTAGTAGATTAAATAAAGATCGCTTCGTAGATAGGTTAGTACCCAAGTACGAGGGGGAAATAGAACTACTTTTAAAATTTATTTAGGCTGGGCGGTGGTGGTGCACGCCTTTAATCCCAGCACTAGGGAGGCAGAGGCAGGCGGATCTCTGTGAGTTCGAGGCCAGCCTGGTCTAGAAGAGCTAGTTCCAGGACAGGAACCAAAAGCTATGGAGAAACCCTGTCTCGAAAATCCAAAAATAAAAAAAAAATAAAATTTATTTAGGTTCATTTATGTTATCATCATTTTATATTTCACATGCTTTGTTCCAACTTGGCCAAGAAGGCTTGCATGAATGTCTGAGTCCCACAATTTCCACAAATTAAGAATGGAGTGTATATGTTTATATATAGACAATCTATCAGATGGGATAGATTGTGAATAATCATTAATGATATTATGTATGTTTGTAGCCCTGGTGAATTTGGACATATTCTCTCGGTTCATATTCTGTGAGATTGGAAGATTTGCACGTGTTTCACTTTCCTCTTTTTAAAAACAATGGTAAGTGATTTCTTTGGGTCTGGGTAATCAAGACTAAGTGAAGAAACAATATTTGGCCTGTAGCGAGGTTTGTGAAGAAATAAACATATTCTGAGTTCAGAGAGGTAAAAGCAAAAGCCAAAAGTGCATGGTAGATGAAACACCAGCATGTCAAACTCAGCTACTTGACAATGGGCTAGACATCCAAATTTGTCAATGGACACAGCCAGAAACATGAAGAAGGCAGTGAGCCATGAAAAGTTTACCACAACAGAAGAACCACAGGCAGGCATGGTGAGTTCAGAGACCAAACTGTAGTGTTCTATTTCAGAGGTTAAGCCAGCTTTTGAGAACCAAGCAGAGGATGTTCGGTTCAGGAATCTAGTACTGCAAACCATTTCATCTGCCTTGTTTTTATTTTTTAATACCTTTTATGGATTACTAGCTGATAATTAACAAATGAGGTCAAATTAAGTCAACTCAGGCCAGAGCCTCAGAAACACAAGAACTGTCCACTACATCAGAGATGACTCCCTGTATGAGCCTCATGTGTTACGTGTGTTCCAATATCAAACTTGAAAACACAAAGGATGATCACTGAATTTGGGACTTTAGAAGAGTCAATGGTATAAATCTAACATAATTGCAAAATAAAATTATAAGCAAGCCTAACATTAAGAATTAGTGGCAAACTTTGAAATAAGTCTACAACATGACAGTATCACTGAAGAAAGTTGTGCTCTAAATAAGTAGGGTATTTAAAACACTGCTTTATCGCTGTGCTAAATAAGGTGCAATCCTTTTTTATTTTCATATCTCAAAAGTAGTCAAGTTCTTTTCTCAATGAATACCACAGATCATTGCACAATACCAGATATCAGAAGCATGTTCCAAAGCCAAGTGGTAATGGGGCCTGGAATTTAAGATCTTGCCAGTTTTACACATCTTGAAGCAATATGGTTCATAACAACACAGAGATTAACCATTTACAGTTTTCAAGTGGTAGTCCATGATGCAAAAGAATATTTTTTTCACATATGCTGCCATTCAGTCTCGAATGAGCATTTTATATATGCTCAGAATTTTAATAACAAACATGTTTTAGATATTCTTTTAAGGTAGCAACATATTTTATGATGTATTACTAACAACCTTTTTAAATTAAACAGTTTTATGATTCTGTTTAATAATTTTATGTGATTTGCTTGTAAGGATGAATAATATCATGCTATTAATTAAGACAAAGAAAATTAGTTTGATGATTAAATTAATCATCTTTCTTCTAGGAAGGAAGAAAGCACACAATGCAATACTCTGAATGGCATGAGGAAAGCCACATACTTTGCTTTAGCTTTTGTGACACCAAACAAGAATGTGAGAATATAGTCAGTATCATTTCCAATGTTCATAAAAAAATAAAGTAGAATGGTACTTGAAAAAAAAAAGAAAGACAAGCAGGAAGGCAGAAAGAAAGAAAGAAAGAAAGAAAGAAAGAAAGAAAGAAAGAAAGAAAGAAGGAAGGAAAGAAGGAAAGAAAGAAAGAAAGAAAGAAAGAAAGAAAGAAAGAAAGAAAGAAAGAAAGAAGAAAGAATAATCTGGTTTAGGCAATCTATTCCTGTCACTAAGTCAGAAGCAACACCCATTTCCCCTAAGTCCTCAAACACAGGCTACTACATGATGAAAAAAAAAAAAAAAAAAAAAAAAAAACATTTTTCTTATCAATATCCCACAGGCATTGCTTTTGCAAGCCTAAAAAACAAATCCCGACCATTTTTGCCTGATTCAATGTCTTTTTCATTCTGCATACAGTACCTCCTCTCTAAACAACAATCTGAGGTTGTACTGATGTTTAAATTCTTTACGTTTTTTATTACTGGTTTTGAAATAAAGACCCAAATCCTTAAGATTACAAAGAAAGGACATATGTGTTCTGGCCACAAATACCTGTGCTAACTGAATCTGAATTGACTCTTAAATTGAAGTCATATTTCTTTTTTGTGATCCCTGAGAGAACATGGTACCTTCCAAAAAACTTATTTCTGTTCATATCTGGACACTCGCTAATGGGATCACATGAATGATGCTTGTATTCCCAGTGTAATTTCCAATGGCTTCCCTGTTTGTTTTTGTTCCTGGCTACTTTTGCTATGGGAAAGCATATTTAGGCCTTAATAAAAACTTCAGTGAGTTGATGGGTAGATAAATGTGTTGGTGGGTAGATGAATGGATGCATGGATAAATGGAATCAAATGCATGATATGAGATTTTAATTTTTCAAAACCAAAAAATACTATCAAATTGAAGTATACTTTGGGGTGAAGAGACAAACCTGATCTCATCACTCTGGTTTTTAAATATAAGAAGGAAGTTTTTTACTGATAGAAACTAATGATATATGTACATACATACATACATACAGCATTGAACATATATATTGTTCATTAGATGAATATATAAATGTACATATATTGGTCAAGCAATCTTCTGAAAGCATTCTTATTCCAACCAAAATTTTAACAATTTTAGTATGTACCTATTAGTGACAAGATATTAAGCTCAGACAATCACTCAACTTGAGCAATATTGAACACTTGACAACAAATCTTTGAGAAAAATCTCTATACAAAAACATTCTAATTGAAATGTCCTGTCTGTAACATGTAGGTTTGTGGGTGGGTATAGTGTTAAGCTTGCCTTAGATTAAGTTCTAAAGTTATTCAATAAGATAAAAGATAAATAGTACAGAAAGCCAACTTTATGCAAATGACAGTGGCCACATTGATGTAACTCCTTTGAAAAATGAAATTTTTTCATTGAGTAATCTTAACTTGTTTTATAGCAATATAGATTACAGTGAGCTACAGACAAAATTATCTTAGATAGAAATTTTGATAGAAAGAACAACCATATATATATAATAAGTTCTATGGTTATTTTTAATCTCAAAGGGCCTTTTCCTGGAAAGCTTATTGACATTGCTCAAGCATTTATGAATTTTAACAAAAAAGAAGGAAATGTTGACATTGGTAACATTTACCAGTCTTGGTGGCTTGAGTAAAATTCAAAAATGTTTAAATGACTTCCAGTTAAAAGAGAAAAATAGAGACCCACAGCCAACTATTAGGCCAAGCTCTGGGAATCCTGTTGAAGGGGAGGGAGGAATGTACAATCTCAGGGTGACAGGGAGTCATGGTCATCGCAAAGAAACCCACAGACAACTAACCTGGGCTCATTGGAGCGCACAGAGTCTGGACTGACAGTCAGGGAGCTTCATAGGACCAACCAAAGCCCTCTATAGATATGTGAGAGTTATGTAGCTTGATTTACTTCTGGGAACCCAAGCAGTAGGAACAGGGGCTGTCTTGGTTGGCTCTAAGATTACCTCATACTAGATTACCTTGCCCAGACTTAATACAAGGGAATTTCTTAGTCTTACCTCAACTTGATATGTCATGCTTTGTTGATACCCATGGGAGGCCTACCCCTTTCTGAACAGAAACAGGAGCAGAGTAGATTGGGTGAGGGGTGCAAAAATGAGGTGCAGGGGGTGGGGATGGAAGCAGAAGAAGGAGGGGAAACTGCAGTCAGGATGTAAAATAAATGAATAGATTTAATTAATAAAATGTACTTAAAATTTTTTAGCAGGGTGGTGGCGGCACATACCTTTAATCCTTACATTCAGGAGGCTGACACAGGTGAATCTCTGTGAGTTTGAGGCTAACCTGGTCAACATGGCCATTTCGAGATCATATTACAAAGCTACAGAGTCTCCAAAAAAACCTGTTTCAAAAAATCAAGAAAAAGATAAAAAAAATAAATGTTAGAAAACAAAAGAGCAAATAAATTCTTACAATAATGGTTCAATAAAAGAATTCTGTAACTAATATATATGCAGAGGGCCTAGGTCAGTCCCATACAGGTTCCCTCATTGTCAATTCAATCTCTGTGAACCTCTATGAACCCAGATTAATTGATTCTATGAGTTTTCTTACTGGGTTCTTAACCCCCTCTGGCTCCTACAATCTTTCCTCCCACCTCTTTTGTGGGATTTCCCAAACTCTACCAACATCTGTGTGGCTTGGTCCTCCTGTAGTACTCCTAACAGTGGGAACAGAGTCTGTCTCTGACTCTTTTACAGGGTTTTTGGAATCCTGCTTTTTATACTGGGTCACCTTTCCCAGGCTTAATATATAGGGAGGTACTTAGTCTTACTTCAACTTGATATAGTATGTTTTGTTGAGACTGATGGGAGACCTGCCCATTCCTAAACAGAAATGGAGGAGGAGTGTATAGTGGAGTGGGAACACAGGGGCATGGGGAGAAGAACTAGGAGGAGGTGCGGGATGAAAAACTGTGCTGGGATGTAAAAGAACTCTGAAGTTATATGAATTGTGTGCTACTTGTACATACTATTCTGTAGATTCTTCTTGCTCTCCACACAATAGTGCTTTAATAAAAGAACTCTGAAGTTATTTAAATTGAGTGCTAATTGTGTATACTACGCTGTAGAAAATTTTAATATGTTAATGTCTGCAGCAGAAGGAAGGTTAAAAGAGTCTCGATTGCTTCCCAAGATAACAGATCATTTGATATTAGAGAGAGATTGATTTAGAAAATGTAAGCATTCCAAATCTATAATGTTTCTAAATGATCCTGTAAAAAAAGAGGAAAAATTATGACAATATAAAATTTATGGTAAAAAAAATGAAGTGTAGACAAGGAATAAAAGTAAAATAAAAAACAATAGGAAATTTATAAAGATGAAACTAACTTTTGTCCAAAAAATACAGACACAGTTTCTGTGTTTTTGATATCGTCTGTTTATAAATACCAGAGTTAAGCTGAAGTTTACATAGATATGGTGCTGGAATGCATTGTCTGCTGGTACACTCTGTATTTATGATTATTTCAATAAGAATGATTCCCATAGGCTCATACATATGAATGCTTATTAAACAGTAAGTGGTACTCGAGAAGGATTAAGGGGTAGGGCCTTTAAAGAGTTGGGAATGGGGATAAAACAAACAGAAAAAAAAACACAGCAAATAGATTCTTCTTTTCCACACAATAGTGATTCAATAAAAGAACTTTGAAATTATTTAAATTGTGTGCTATTGTAAATAGTATTGTTGGAGTAGATGTAGCCCTGTTGGAGGAATTTTGTCACTGGGTAAGGGCTTTGACATTTTAAATTCTATGTCAGACTTAGTTATCTCTCTTTCCCTCTCCCTCCCTCTCTCTCTTTCTCTCTCTCTGCATCTCTGCCTGTAGATCAGGATAAAACTCTCAGCTACTTCTCCAGTATCATACCTGCCTTTATGCTTTGTAAGAATGCCCCCTGTCATGATGATAATGGATTAAGACTCTGAAACAATAAACAAACCCTCAATTTTTATGAGTTGTGTTGGTCATGGTATCTCTTCACAGCAATAGAACAATGACAAAGACTCATTGCAACTGTCCTTGACAATGTTCTTGCAAACTGTGATTATGTCCCCTCCAGTTAAGAAATAGTATATAAGAGGAGCACAAGGAGGCCCTTCTTGCCCCACTGCTCTGCAATTCTATTGTCTGTGTATCAAAAACTAACACAGGCCACCGCACAGTAAGGGCAAGGCAAAAGACGCCTAAGAGCACCCTCTCATGCTATGTGGCACTGTAGATGCATGGATGGCAAAATCCCACCCTTTTGTCTAAAGTGCAATGGTATGGGCATGGGAAAGATGGCCCCCTCCCCAGCTAGCTGATGCACTCAGGAGAGTGGGACTTGCCCCTAATCTGGGCAGCTCGATTGAGCTGGCCCAGGTGGCAGTGATGTGAACAGAGGTAAGCCAGTCCCAAGAGCGTGAGTGATGGATAACTAACCCTGCCCCTCACCTGGGCAGTGTGGGAAATCTGGCTGCAGCACTAGGGAGAGCAGGCCCAGCACCTCACCTGGGCAGCACAGCAGAGCTGTGTCCATGTCTCCCGGTGAGTTGGACACAGGAGAGCTGGCCCCAATGGCATAAGAAAGGGAAAGCTGGTCA